>NC_137869.1:35194031-35519031 GCF_963924005.1 Protomyctophum bolini
AGCACGCCGTTTTTCATCATTTTTGAGGATTTGAAGAAAATTCAAAATTTCAAAAAACATGGGTTATAGCCCATCGTTTTTTGATTTTTTGAAAAAAATGTTATCCTCATTTTTC
This sequence comes from Protomyctophum bolini, assembly GCF_963924005.1. Lineage (NCBI taxonomy): Eukaryota > Metazoa > Chordata > Actinopteri > Myctophiformes > Myctophidae > Protomyctophum > Protomyctophum bolini. Next base: position 35,194,147 of record NC_137869.1, read on the forward strand.
ATCATTTTTTAACATGGGCTATAGCCCCTACCGTACGGCATAATATAGCACGCCGTTTTTTCATCATTTTTGAGGATTTGAAGAAATTCAAAATTTCAAAAAACATGGTTATAGCCCATTGTTTTTTGAATTTTTGAAAAAAATGTTATCCTCAATTTTCATCATTTTTTGAACATGGGCTATAGCCCCTACCGTACGGCATTACTATAGCACGCCGTTTTTCATCATTTTTGAGGATTTGAAGAAAATTCAAAATTTCAAAAACATGGGTTATAGCCCATCGTTTTTTGAATTTTTGAAAAAATGTTATCCTCATTTTCATCATTTTTGAACATGGGCTATAGCCCCTACCGTACGGCATACTATAGCACGCCGTTTTTCATCATTTTTGAGGATTTGAAGAAAATTCAAAATTTCAAAAACATGGGTTATAGCCCATCGTTTTTTGATTTTTGAAAAAAATGTTATCCTCATTTTTCATCATTTTTGAACATGGGCTATAGCCCCTACCGTACGGCATACTATAGCACGCCGTTTTTCATCATTTTTGAGGATTTGAAGAAAATTCAAAATTTCAAAAAACATGGGTTATAGCCCATCGTTTTTTGATTTTTTGAAAAAAATGTTATCCTCATTTTTCATCATTTTTGAACATGGGCTATAGCCCCTACCGTACGGCATACTATAGCACGCCGTTTTTCATCATTTTTGAGGATTTGAAGAAAATTCAAAATTTCAAAAAACATGGGTTATAGCCCATCGTTTTTTGAATTTTGAAAAAAATGTTATCCTCATTTTTCATCATTTTTGAACATGGGCTATAGCCCCTACCGTACGGCATACTATAGCACGCCGTTTTTCATCATTTTTGAGGATTTGAAGAAAATTCAAAATTTCAAAAAACATGGGTTATAGCCCATCGTTTTTTGAATTTTTGAAAAAAATGTTATCCTCATTTTTCATCATTTTTGAACATGGGCTATAGCCCCTACCGTACGGCATACTATAGCACGCCGTTTTTCATCATTTTTGAGGATTTGAAGAAAATTCAAAATTTCAAAAAACATGGGTTATAGCCCATCGTTTTTTGAATTTTTGAAAAAAATGTTATCCTCATTTTTCATCATTTTTGAACATGGGCTATAGCTCCTACCGTACGGCATACTATAGCACGCCGTTTTTCATCATTTTTGAGGATTTGAAGAAAATTCAAAATTTCAAAAAACATGGGTTATAGCCCATCGTTTTTTGATTTTTTGAAAAAAATGTTATCCTCATTTTTCATCATTTTTTAACATGGGCTATAGCCCCTACCGTACGGCATAATATAGCACGCCGTTTTTCATCATTTTTGAGGATTTGAAGAAAATTCAAAATTTCAAAAAACATGGGTTATAGCCCATTGTTTTTTGAATTTTTGAAAAAAAATGTTATCCTCATTTTTCATCATTTTTGAACATGGGGCTATAGCCCCTACCGTACGGCATACTATAGCACGCCGTTTTTCATCATTTTTGAGGATTTGAAGAAAATTCAAAATTTCAAAAAACATGGGTTATAGCCCATCGTTTTTTGAATTTTTGAAAAAATGTTATCCTCATTTTCATCATTTTTGAACATGGGCTATAGCCCCTACCGTACGGCATACTATAGCACGCCGTTTTTCATCATTTTTGAGGATTTGAAGAAAATTCAAATTTCAAAAAACATGGGTTATAGCCCATCGTTTTTTGAATTTTTGAAAAAAATGTTATCCTCATTTTCATCATTTTTGAACATGGGCTATAGCCCCTACCGTACGGCATACTATAGCACGCCGTTTTTCATCATTTTTGAGGATTTGAAGAAAATTCAAAATTTCAAAAAACATGGGTTATAGCCCATCGTTTTTTGATTTTTGAAAAAAATGTTATCCTCATTTTTCATCATTTTTGAACATGGGCTATAGCCCCTACCGTACGGCATACTATAGCACACCGTTTTTCATCATTTTTGAGGATTTGAAGAAAATTCAAAATTTCAAAAACATGGGTTATAGCCCATCGTATTTTTTAATTTTTGAAAAAAATGTTATCCTCATTTTTCATCATTTTTGAACATGGGCTATAGCCCCTACCGTACGGCATACTATAGCACGCCGTTTTTCATCATTTTTGAGGATTTTAAGAAAATTCAAAATTTCAAAAAACATGGGTTATAGCCCATTGTTTTTTGAATTTTTGAAAAAAAATGTTATCCTCATTTTTCATCATTTTTGAACATGGGCTATAGCCCCTACCGTACGGCATACTATAGCACGCCGTTTTTCATCATTTTTGAGGATTTGAAGAAAATTCAAAATTTCAAAAAACATGGGTTATAGCCCATCGTTTTTTGAATTTTTGAAAAAAATGTTATCCTCATTTTCATCATTTTTGAACATGGGCTATAGCCCCTACCGTACGGCATACTATAGCACGCCGTTTTTCATCATTTTTGAGGATTTGAAGAAAATTCAAAATTTCAAAAAACATGGGTTATAGCCCATCGTTTTTTGAATTTTTGAAAAAAATGTTATCCTCATTTTTCATCATTTTTGAACATGGGCTATAGCCCCTACCGTACGGCATACTATAGCACGCCGTTTTTCATCATTTTTGAGGATTTGAAGAAAATTCAAAATTTCAAAAAACATGGGTTATAGCCCATCGTTTTTTAAATTTTTGAAAAAAATGTTATCCTCATTTTTCATCATTTTTGAACATGGGCTATAGCCCCTACCGTACGGCATACTATAGCACGCCGTTTTTCATCATTTTTGAGGATTTGAAGAAAATTCAAAATTTCAAAAAACATGGGTTATAGCCCATTGTTTTTTGAATTTTTGAAAAAAATGTTATCCTCATTTTTCATCATTTTTGAACATGGGCTATAGCCCCTACCGTACGGCATACTATAGCACGCCGTTTTTCATCATTTTTGAGGATTTGAAGAAAATTCAAAATTTCAAAAAACATGGGTTATAGCCCATCGTTTTTTGATTTTTTGAAAAAAATGTTATCCTCATTTTTCATCATTTTTGAACATGGGCTATAGCCCCTACCGTACGGCATACTATAGCACGCCGTTTTTCATCATTTTTGAGGATTTGAAGAAAATTCAAAATTTAAAAAAACATGGGTTATAGCCCATCGTTTTTTGAATTTCTGAAAAAAATGTTATCCTCATTTTTCATCATTTTTGAACATGGGCTATAGCCCCTACCGTACGGCATACTATAGCACGCCGTTTTTCATCATTTTTGAGGATTTGAAGAAAATTCAAAATTTCAAAAAACATGGGTTATAGCCCATCGTTTTTTGAATTTCTGAAAAAAATGTTATCCTCATTTTTCATCATTTTTGAACATGGGCTATAGCCCCTACCGTACGGCATACTATAGCACGCCGTTTTTCATCATTTTTGAGGATTTGAAGAAAATTCAAAATTTAAAAAAACATGGGTTATAGCCCATCGTTTTTTGAATTTTTGAAAAAAATGTTATCCTCATTTTTCATCATTTTTGAACATGGGCTATAGCCCCTACCGTACGGCATACTATAGCACGCCGTTTTTCATCATTTTTGAGGATTTGAAGAAAATTCAAATTTTCAAAAAACATGGGTTATAGCCCATCGTTTTTTGAATTTTTGAAAAAAATGTTATCCTCATTTTTCATCATTTTTGAACATGGGCTATAGCTCCTACCGTACGGCATACTATAGCACGCCGTTTTTCATCATTTTTGAGGATTTGAAGAAAATTCAAAATTTCAAAAAACATGGGTTATAGCCCATCGTTTTTTGATTTTTTGAAAAAAATGTTATCCTCATTTTTCATCATTTTTGAACATGGGCTATAGCCCCTACCGTACGGCATACTATAGCACGCCGTTTTTCATCATTTTTGAGGATTTGAAGAAAATTCAAAATTTCAAAAAACATGGGTTATAGCCCATCGTTTTTTGAATTTCTGAAAAAAATGTTATCCTCATTTTTCATCATTTTTGAACATGGGCTATAGCCCCTACCGTACGGCATACTATAGCACGCCGTTTTTCATCATTTTTGAGGATTTGAAGAAAATTCAAAATTTCAAAAAACATGGGTTATAGCCCATCGTTTTTTGAATTTTTGAAAAAAATGTTATCCTCATTTTTCATCATTTTTGAACATGGGCTATAGCCCCTACCGTACGGCATACTATAGCACGCCGTTTTTCATCATTTTTGAGGATTTGAAGAAAATTCAAATTTTCAAAAAACATGGGTTATAGCCCATCGTTTTTTGAATTTTTGAAAAAAATGTTATCCTCATTTTTCATCATTTTTGAACATGGGCTATAGCTCCTACCGTACGGCATACTATAGCACGCCGTTTTTCATCATTTTTGAGGATTTGAAGAAAATTCAAAATTTCAAAAAACATGGGTTATAGCCCATCGTTTTTTGATTTTTTGAAAAAAAAATTATCCTCATTTTTCATCATTTTTTAACATGGGCTATAGCCCCTACCGTACGGCATAATATAGCACGCCGTTTTTCATCATTTTTGAGGATTTGAAGAAAATTCAAAATTTCAAAAAACATGGGTTATAGCCCATTGTTTTTTGAATTTTTGAAAAAAATGTTATCCTCATTTTTCATCATTTTTGAACATGGGCTATAGCCCCTACCGTACGGCATACTATAGCACGCCGTTTTTCATCATTTTTGAGGATTTGAAGAAAATTCAAAATTTCAAAAAACATGGGTTATAGCCCATCGTTTTTTGAATTTTTGAAAAAAATGTTATCCTCATTTTCATCATTTTTGAACATGGGCTATAGCCCCTACCGTACGGCATACTATAGCACGCCGTTTTTCATCATTTTTGAGGATTTGAAGAAAATTCAAAATTTCAAAAAACATGGGTTATAGCCCATCGTTTTTTGAATTTTTGAAAAAAATGTTATCCTCATTTTTCATCATTTTTGAACATGGGCTATAGCTCCTACCGTACGGCATACTATAGCACGCCGTTTTTCATCATTTTTGAGGATTTGAAGAAAATTCAAAATTTCAAAAAACATGGGTTATAGCCCATCGTTTTTTGATTTTTTGAAAAAAATGTTATCCTCATTTTTCATCATTTTTGAACATGGGCTATAGCCCCTACCGTACGGCATACTATAGCACGCCGTTTTTCATCATTTTTGAGGATTTGAAGAAAATTCAAAATTTCAAAAAACATGGGTTATAGCCCATCGTTTTTTGAATTTCTGAAAAAAATGTTATCCTCATTTTTCATCATTTTTGAACATGGGCTATAGCCCCTACCGTACGGCATACTATAGCACGCCGTTTTTCATCATTTTTGAGGATTTGAAGAAAATTCAAAATTTCAAAAAACATGGGTTATAGCCCATCGTTTTTTGAATTTTTGAAAAAAATGTTATCCTCATTTTTCATCATTTTTGAACATGGGCTATAGCCCCTACCGTACGGCATACTATAGCACGCCGTTTTTCATCATTTTTGAGGATTTGAAGAAAATTCAAATTTTCAAAAAACATGGGTTATAGCCCATCGTTTTTTGAATTTTTGAAAAAAATGTTATCCTCATTTTTCATCATTTTTGAACATGGGCTATAGCTCCTACCGTACGGCATACTATAGCACGCCGTTTTTCATCATTTATGAGGATTTGAAGAAAATTCAAAATTTCAAAAAACATGGGTTATAGCCCATCGTTTTTTGATTTTTTGAAAAAAATGTTATCCTCATTTTTCATCATTTTTAACATGGGCTATAGCCCCTACCGTACGGCATAATATAGCACGCCGTTTTTCATCATTTTTGAGGATTTGAAGAAAATTCAAAATTTCAAAAAACATGGGTTATAGCCCATTGTTTTTTTAATTTTTGAAAAAAATGTTATCCTCATTTTTCATCATTTTTGAACATGGGCTATAGCCCCTACCGTACGGCATACTATAGCACGCCGTTTTTCATCATTTTTGAGGATTTGAAGAAAATTCAAAATTTCAAAAAACATGGGTTATAGCCCATCGTTTTTTGAATTTTTGAAAAAAATGTTATCCTCATTTTCATCATTTTTGAACATGGGCTATAGCCCCTACCGTACGGCATACTATAGCACGCCGTTTTTCATCATTTTTGAGGATTTGAAGAAAATTCAAAATTTCAAAAAACATGGGTTATAGCCCATCGTTTTTTGAATTTTTGAAAAAAATGTTATCCTCATTTTTCATCATTTTTGAACATGGGCTATAGCCCCTACCGTACGGCATACTATAGCACGCCGTTTTTCATCATTTTTGAGGATTTGAAGAAAATTCAAAATTTCAAAAAACATGGGTTATAGCCCATCGTTTTTTGAATTTTTGAAAAAAATGTTATCCTCATTTTTCATCATTTTTGAACATGGGCTATAGCCCCTACCGTACGGCATACTATAGCACGCCGTTTTTCATCATTTTTGAGGATTTGAAGAAAATTCAAAATTTCAAAAAACATGGGTTATAACCCATCGTTTTTTTAATTTTTGAAAAAAATGTTATCCTCATTTTTCATCATTTTTGAACATGGGCTATAGCCCCTACCGTACGGCATACTATAGCACGCCGTTTTTCATCATTTTTGAGGATTTGAAGAAAATTCAAAATTTCAAAAAACATGGGTTATAGCCCATCGTTTTTTGAATTTTTGAAAAAAATATTATCCTCATTTTTCATCATTTTTGAACATGGGCTATAGCCCCTACCGTACGGCATACTATAGCACGCCGTTTTTCATCATTTTTGAGGATTTGAAGAAAATTCAAAATTTCAAAAAACATGGGTTATAGCCCATCGTTTTTTGAATTTTTGAAAAAAATGTTATCCTCATTTTTCATCATTTTTGAACATGGGCTATAGCCCCTACCGTACGGCATACTATAGCACGCCGTTTTTCATCATTTTTGAGGATTTGAAGAAAATTCAAAATTTCAAAAACATGGGTTATAGCCCATCGTATTTTTTAATTTTTGAAAAAAATGTTATCCTCATTTTTCATCATTTTTGAACATGGGCTATAGCCCCTACCGTACGGCATACTATAGCACGCCGTTTTTCATCATTTTTGAGGATTTGAAGAAAATTCAAAATTTCAAAAAACATGGGTTATAGCCCATCGTTTTTTTAATTTTTGAAAAAAATGTTATCCTCATTTTTCATCATTTTTGAACATGGGCTATAGCCCCTACCGTACGGCATACTATAGCACGCCGTTTTTCATCATTTTTGAGGATTTGAAGAAAATTCAAAATTTCAAAAAACATGGGTTATAGCCCATTGTTTTTTGAATTTTTGAAAAAAATGTTATCCTCATTTTTCATCATTTTTGAACATGGGCTATAGCCCCTACCGTACGGCATACTATAGCACGCCGTTTTTCATCATTTTTGAGGATTTGAAGAAAATTCAAAATTTCAAAAAACATGGGTTATAGCCCATCGTTTTTTGATTTTTTGAAAAAAATGTTATCCTCATTTTTCATCATTTTTGAACATGGGCTATAGCCCCTACCGTACGGCATACTATAGCACGCCGTTTTTCATCATTTTTGAGGATTTGAAGAAAATTCAAAATTTCAAAAAACATGGGTTATAGCCCATCGTTTTTTGAATTTCTGAAAAAAATGTTATCCTCATTTTTCATCATTTTTGAACATGGGCTATAGCCCCTACCGTACGGCATACTATAGCACGCCGTTTTTCATCATTTTTGAGGATTTGAAGAAAATTCAAAATTTCAAAAAACATGGGTTATAGCCCATCGTTTTTTGAATTTTTGAAAAAAAAATTATCCTCATTTTTCATCATTTTTGAACATGGGCTATAGCCCCTACCGTACGGCATACTATAGCACGCCGTTTTTCATAATTTTTGAGGATTTGAAGAAAATTCAAATTTTCAAAAAACATGGGTTATAGCCCATCGTTTTTTGAATTTTTGAAAAAAATGTTATCCTCATTTTTCATCATTTCTGAACATGGGCTATAGCTCCTACCGTACGGCATACTATAGCACGCCGTTTTTCATCATTTTTGAGGATTTGAAGAAAATTCAAAATTTCAAAAAACATGGGTTATAGCCCATCGTTTTTAGATTTTTTGAAAAAAATGTTATCCTCATTTTTCATCATTTTTGAACATGGGCTATAGCCCCTACCGTACGGCATACTATAGCACGCCGTTTTTCATCATTTTTGAGGATTTGAAGAAAATTCAAAATTTCAAAAAACATGGGTTATAGCCCATTGTTTTTTGAATTTTTGAAAAAAATGTTATCCTCATTTTTCATCATTTTTGAACATGGGCTATAGCCCCTACCGTACGGCATACTATAGCACGCCGTTTTTCATCATTTTTGAGGATTTGAAGAAAATTCAAAATTTCAAAAAACATGGGTTATAGCCCATCGTTTTTTGAATTTTTGAAAAAAATGTTATCCTCATTTTTCATCATTTTTGAACATGGGCTATAGCCCCTACCGTACGGCATACTATAGCACGCCGTTTTTCATCATTTTTGAGGATTTGAAGAAAATTCAAAATTTCAAAAAACATGGGTTATAGCCCATCGTTTTTTGAATTTTTGAAAAAAATGTTATCCTCATTTTTCATCATTTTTGAACATGGGCTATAGCCCCTACCGTACGGCATACTATAGCACGCCGTTTTTCATCATTTTTGAGGATTTGAAGAAAATTCAAAATTTCAAAAAACATGGGTTATAGCCCATCGTTTTTTGAATTTCTGAAAAAAATGTTATCCTCATTTTTCATCATTTTTGAACATGGGCTATAGCCCCTACCGTACGGCATACTATAGCACGCCGTTTTTCATCATTTTTGAGGATTTGAAGAAAATTCAAAATTTCAAAAAACATGGGTTATAGCCCATCGTTTTTTGAATTTTTGAAAAAAAAATTATCCTCATTTTTCATCATTTTTGAACATGGGCTATAGCCCCTACCGTACGGCATACTATAGCACGCCGTTTTTCATAATTTTTGAGGATTTGAAGAAAATTCAAATTTTCAAAAAACATGGGTTATAGCCCATCGTTTTTTGAATTTTTGAAAAAAATGTTATCCTCATTTTTCATCATTTCTGAACATGGGCTATAGCTCCTACCGTACGGCATACTATAGCACGCCGTTTTTCATCATTTTTGAGGATTTGAAGAAAATTCAAAATTTCAAAAAACATGGGTTATAGCCCATCGTTTTTAGATTTTTTGAAAAAAATGTTATCCTCATTTTTCATCATTTTTGAACATGGGCTATAGCCCCTACCGTACGGCATACTATAGCACGCCGTTTTTCATCATTTTTGAGGATTTGAAGAAAATTCAAAATTTCAAAAAACATGGGTTATAGCCCATTGTTTTTTGAATTTTTGAAAAAAATGTTATCCTCATTTTTCATCATTTTTGAACATGGGCTATAGCCCCTACCGTACGGCATACTATAGCACGCCGTTTTTCATCATTTTTGAGGATTTGAAGAAAATTCAAAATTTCAAAAAACATGGGTTATAGCCCATCGTTTTTTGAATTTTTGAAAAAAATGTTATCCTCATTTTTCATCATTTTTGAACATGGGCTATAGCCCCTACCGTACGGCATACTATAGCACGCCGTTTTTCATCATTTTTGAGGATTTGAAGAAAATTCAAAATTTCAAAAAACATGGGTTATAGCCCATCGTTTTTTGAATTTTTGAAAAAAATGTTATCCTCATTTTTCATCATTTTTGAACATGGGCTATAGCCCCTACCGTACGGCATACTATAGCACGCCGTTTTTCATCATTTTTGAGGATTTGAAGAAAATTCAAAATTTCAAAAAACATGGGTTATAGCCCATCGTTTTTTGAATTTTTGAAAAAAATGTTATCCTCATTTTTCATCATTTTTGAACATGGGCTATAGCCCCTACCGTACGGCATACTATAGCACGCCGTTTTTCATCATTTTTGAGGATTTGAAGAAAATTCAAAATTTCAAAAAACATGGGTTATAACCCATCGTTTTTTTAATTTTTGAAAAAAATGTTATCCTCATTTTTCATCATTTTTGAACATGGGCTATAGCCCCTACCGTACGGCATACTATAGCACGCCGTTTTTCATCATTTTTGAGGATTTGAAGAAAATTCAAAATTTCAAAAAACATGGGTTATAGCCCATCGTTTTTTGAATTTTTGAAAAAAATGTTATCCTCATTTTTCATCATTTTTGAACATGGGCTATAGCCCCTACCGTACGGCATACTATAGCACGCAGTTTTTCATCATTTTTGAGGATTTGAAGAAAATTCAAAATTTCAAAAAACATGGGTTATAGCCCATCGTTTTTTGAATTTTTGAAAAAAATGTTATCCTCATTTTTCATCATTTTTGAACATGGGCTATAGCCCCTACCGTACGGCATACTATAGCACGCCGTTTTTCATCATTTTTGAGGATTTGAAGAAAATTCAAAATTTCAAAAAACATGGGTTATAGCCCATCGTTTTTTTAATTTTTGAAAAAAATGTTATCCTCATTTTTCATCATTTTTGAACATGGGCTATAGCCCCTACCGTACGGCATACTATAGCACACCGTTTTTCATCATTTTTGAGGATTTGAAGAAAATTCAAAATTTCAAAAAACATGGGTTATAGCCCATCGTTTTTTTAATTTTTGAAAAAAATGTTATCCTCATTTTTCATCATTTTTGAACATGGGCTATAGCCCCTACCGTACGGCATACTATAGCACACCGTTTTTCATCATTTTTGAGGATTTGAAGAAAATTCAAAATTTCAAAAAACATGGGTTATAGCCCATCGTTTTTTGAATTTTTGAAAAAAATGTTATCCTCATTTTTCATCATTTTTGAACATGGGCTATAGCCCCTACCGTACGGCATACTATAGCACGCCGTTTTTCATCATTTTTGAGGATTTGAAGAAAATTCAAAATTTCAAAAAACATGGGTTATAGCCCATTGTTTTTTGATTTTTTGAAAAAAATGTTATCCTCATTTTTCATCATTTTTGAACATGGGCTATAGCCCCTACCGTACGGCATACTATAGCACGCCGTTTTTCATTATTTTTGAGGATTTGAAGAAAATTCAAAATTTCAAAAACATGGGTTATAGCCCATCGTTTTTTGAATTTTTGAAAAAAATGTTATCCTCATTTTTCATCATTTTTGAACATGGGCTATAGCCCCTACCGTACGGCATACTATAGCACGCCGTTTTTCATCATTTTTGAGGATTTGAAGAAAATTCAAAATTTCAAAAAACATGGGTTATAGCCCATTGTTTTTTTATTTTTTGAAAAAAATGTTATCCTCCTTTTTCATCATTTTTGAACATGGGCTATAGCCCCTACCGTACGGCATACTATAGCACGCCGTTTTTCATCATTTTTGAGGATTTGAAGAAAATTCAAAATTTCAAAAAACATGGGTTATAGCCCATCGTTTTTTGAATTTTTGAAAAAAATGTTATCCTCATTTTTCATCATTTTTGAACATGGGCTATAGCCCCTACCGTACGGCATACTATAGCACGCCGTTTTTCATCATTTTTGAGGATTTGAAGAAATTTCAAAATTTCAAAAAACATGGGTTATAGCCCATCGTTTTTTTAATTTTTGAAAAAAATGTTATCCTCATTTTTCATCATTTTTGAACATGGGCTATAGCCCCTACCGTACGGCTTACTATAGCACGCCGTTTTTCATCATTTTTGAGGATTTGAAGAAAATTCAAAATTTCAAAAAACATGGGTTATAGCCCATCGTTTTTTTAATTTTTGAAAAAAATGTTATCCTCATTTTTCATCATTTTTGAACATGGGCTATAGCCCCTACCATACGGCATACTATAGCACGCCGTTTTTCATCATTTTTGAGGATTTGAAGAAAATTCAAAATTTCAAAAAACATGGGTTATAGCCCATCGTTTTTTGAATTTTTGAAAAAAATGTTATCCTCATTTTTCATCATTTTTGAACATGGGCTATAGCCCCTACCGTACGGCATACTATAGCACGCCGTTTTTCATCATTTTTGAGGATTTGAAGAAAATTCAAAATTTCAAAAAACATGGGTTATAGCCCATCGTTTTTTGAATTTTTGAAAAAAATGTTATCCTCATTTTTCATCATTTTTGAACATGGGCTATAGCCCCTACCGTACGGCATACTATAGCACGCCGTTTTTCATCATTTTTGAGGATTTGAAGAAAATTCAAAATTTCAAAAAACATGGGTTATAGCCCATTGTTTTTTGAATTTTTGAAAAAAATGTTATCCTCATTTTTCATCATTTTTGAACATGGGCTATAGCCCCTACCGTACGGCATACTATAGCACGCCGTTTTTCATCATTTTTGAGGATTTGAAGAAAATTCAAAATTTCAAAAAACATGGGTTATAGCCCATCGTTTTTTGAATTTTTGAAAAAAATGTTATCCTCATTTTTCATCATTTTTGAACATGGGCTATAGCCCCTACCGTACGGCATACTATAGCACGCCGTTTTTCATCATTTTTGAGGATTTGAAGAAAATTCAAAATTTCAAAAAACATGGGTTATAGCCCATTGTTTTTTTATTTTTTGAAAAAAATGTTATCCTCCTTTTTCATCATTTTTGAACATGGGCTATAGCCCCTACCGTACGGCATACTATAGCACGCCGTTTTTCATCATTTTTGAGGATTTGAAGAAAATTCAAAATTTCAAAAAACATGGGTTATAGCCCATTGTTTTTTTAATTTTTGAAAAAAATGTTATCCTCATTTTTCATCATTTTTGAACATGGGCTATAGCCCCTACCGTACGGCATACTATAGCACGCCGTTTTTCATCATTTTTGAGGATTTGAAGAAAATTCAAAATTTCAAAAAACATGGGTTATAGCCCATCGTTTTTTGAATTTTTGAAAAGAATGTTATTCTCATTTTTCATCATTTTTGAACATGGGCTATAGCCCCTACCGTACGGCATACTATAGCACGCCGTTTTTCATCATTTTTGAGGATTTGAAGAAAATTCAAAATTTCAAAAAACATGGGTTATAGCCCATTGTTTTTTGAATTTTTGAAAAAAATGTTATCCTCATTTTTCATCATTTTTGAACATGGGCTATAGCCCCTACCGTACGGCATACTATAGCACGCCGTTTTTCATCATTTTTGAGGATTTGAAGAAAATTCAAAATTTCAAAAAACATGGGTTATAGCCCATCGTTTTTTGAATTTTTGAAAAAAATGTTATCCTCATTTTTCATCATTTTTGAACATGGGCTATAGCCCCTACCGTACGGCATACTATAGCACGCCGTTTTTCATCATTTTTGAGGATTTGAAGAAAATTCAAAATTTCAAAAAACATGGGTTATAGCCCATTGTTTTTTTATTTTTTGAAAAAAATGTTATCCTCCTTTTTCATCATTTTTGAACATGGGCTATAGCCCCTACCGTACGGCATACTATAGCACGCCGTTTTTCATCATTTTTGAGGATTTGAAGAAAATTCAAAATTTCAAAAAACATGGGTTATAGCCCATTGTTTTTTTAATTTTTGAAAAAAATGTTATCCTCATTTTTCATCATTTTTGAACATGGGCTATAGCCCCTACCGTACGGCATACTATAGCACGCCGTTTTTCATCATTTTTGAGGATTTGAAGAAAATTCAAAATTTCAAAAACATGGGTTATAGCCCATCGTTTTTTGAATTTTTGAAAAAAATGTTATCCTCATTTTTCATCATTTTTGAACATGGGCTATAGCCCCTACCGTACGGCATACTATAGCACGCCGTTTTTCATCATTTTTGAGGATTTGAAGAAAATTCAAAATTTCAAAAAACATGGGTTATAGCCCATTGTTTTTTTATTTTTTGAAAAAAATGTTATCCTCCTTTTTCATCATTTTTGAACATGGGCTATAGCCCCTACCGTACGGCATACTATAGCACGCCGTTTTTCATCATTTTTGAGGATTTGAAGAAAATTCAAAATTTCAAAAAACATGGGTTATAGCCCATCGTTTTTTGAATTTTTGAAAAAAATGTTATCCTCATTTTTCATCATTTTTGAACATGGGCTATAGCCCCTACCGTACGGCATACTATAGCACGCCGTTTTTCATCATTTTTGAGGATTTGAAGAAAATTCAAAATTTCAAAAAACATGGGTTATAGCCCATCGTTTTTTTAATTTTTGAAAAAAATGTTATCCTCATTTTTCATCATTTTTGAACATGGGCTATAGCCCCTACCGTACGGCTTACTATAGCACGCCGTTTTTCATCATTTTTGAGGATTTGAAGAAAATTCAAAATTTCAAAAAACATGGGTTATAGCCCATCGTTTTTTTAATTTTTGAAAAAAATGTTATCCTCATTTTTCATCATTTTTGAACATGGGCTATAGCCCCTACCATACGGCATACTATAGCACGCCGTTTTTCATCATTTTTGAGGATTTGAAGAAAATTCAAAATTTCAAAAAACATGGGTTATAGCCCATCGTTTTTTGAATTTTTGAAAAAAATGTTATCCTCATTTTTCATCATTTTTGAACATGGGCTATAGCCCCTACCGTACGGCATACTATAGCACGCCGTTTTTCATCATTTTTGAGGATTTGAAGAAAATTCAAAATTTCAAAAAACATGGGTTATAGCCCATCGTTTTTTGAATTTTTGAAAAAAATGTTATCCTCATTTTTCATCATTTTTGAACATGGGCTATAGCCCCTACCGTACGGCATACTATAGCACGCCGTTTTTCATCATTTTTGAGGATTTGAAGAAAATTCAAAATTTCAAAAAACATGGGTTATAGCCCATTGTTTTTTGAATTTTTGAAAAAAATGTTATCCTCATTTTTCATCATTTTTGAACATGGGCTATAGCCCCTACCGTACGGCATACTATAGCACGCCGTTTTTCATCATTTTTGAGGATTTGAAGAAAATTCAAAATTTCAAAAAACATGGGTTATAGCCCATCGTTTTTTGAATTTTTGAAAAAAATGTTATCCTCATTTTTCATCATTTTTGAACATGGGCTATAGCCCCTACCGTACGGCATACTATAGCACGCCGTTTTTCATCATTTTTGAGGATTTGAAGAAAATTCAAAATTTCAAAAAACATGGGTTATAGCCCATTGTTTTTTTATTTTTTGAAAAAAATGTTATCCTCCTTTTTCATCATTTTTGAACATGGGCTATAGCCCCTACCGTACGGCATACTATAGCACGCCGTTTTTCATCATTTTTGAGGATTTGAAGAAAATTCAAAATTTCAAAAAACATGGGTTATAGCCCATTGTTTTTTTAATTTTTGAAAAAAATGTTATCCTCATTTTTCATCATTTTTGAACATGGGCTATAGCCCCTACCGTACGGCATACTATAGCACGCCGTTTTTCATCATTTTTGAGGATTTGAAGAAAATTCAAAATTTCAAAAAACATGGGTTATAGCCCATCGTTTTTTGAATTTTTGAAAAGAATGTTATTCTCATTTTTCATCATTTTTGAACATGGGCTATAGCCCCTACCGTACGGCATACTATAGCACGCCGTTTTTCATCATTTTTGAGGATTTGAAGAAAATTCAAAATTTCAAAAAACATGGGTTATAGCCCATTGTTTTTTGAATTTTTGAAAAAAATGTTATCCTCATTTTTCATCATTTTTGAACATGGGCTATAGCCCCTACCGTACGGCATACTATAGCACGCCGTTTTTCATCATTTTTGAGGATTTGAAGAAAATTCAAAATTTCAAAAAACATGGGTTATAGCCCATCGTTTTTTGAATTTTTGAAAAAAATGTTATCCTCATTTTTCATCATTTTTGAACATGGGCTATAGCCCCTACCGTACGGCATACTATAGCACGCCGTTTTTCATCATTTTTGAGGATTTGAAGAAAATTCAAAATTTCAAAAAACATGGGTTATAGCCCATTGTTTTTTTATTTTTTGAAAAAAATGTTATCCTCCTTTTTCATCATTTTTGAACATGGGCTATAGCCCCTACCGTACGGCATACTATAGCACGCCGTTTTTCATCATTTTTGAGGATTTGAAGAAAATTCAAAATTTCAAAAAACATGGGTTATAGCCCATTGTTTTTTTAATTTTTGAAAAAAATGTTATCCTCATTTTTCATCATTTTTGAACATGGGCTATAGCCCCTACCGTACGGCATACTATAGCACGCCGTTTTTCATCATTTTTGAGGATTTGAAGAAAATTCAAAATTTCAAAAAACATGGGTTATAGCCCATCGTTTTTTGAATTTTTGAAAAGAATGTTATTCTCATTTTTCATCATTTTTGAACATGGGCTATAGCCCCTACCGTATGGCATACTATAGCACACCGTTTTTCATCATTTTTGAGGATTTGAAGAAAATTCAAAATTTCAAAAAACATGGGTTATAGCCCATCGTTTTTTTAATTTTTGAAAAAAATGTTATCCTCATTTTTCATCATTTTTGAACATGGGCTATAGCCCCTACCGTACGGCATACTATAGCACGCCGTTTTTCATCATTTTTGAGGATTTGAAGAAAATTCAAAATTTCAAAAAACATGGGTTATAGCCCATTGTTTTTTGAATTTTTGAAAAAAATGTTATCCTCATTTTTCATCATTTTTGAACATGGGCTATAGCCCCTACCGTACGGCATACTTTAGCACGCCGTTTTTCATCATTTTTGAGGATTTGAAGAAAATTCAAAATTTCAAAAAACATGGGTTATAGCCCATCGTTTTTTGAATTTTTGAAAAAAATGTTATCCTCATTTTTCATCATTTTTGAACATGGGCTATAGCCCCTACCGTACGGCATACTATAGCACGCCGTTTTTCATCATTTTTGAGGATTTGAAGAAAATTCAAAATTTCAAAAAACATGGGTTATAGCTCATCGTTTTTTGAATTTTTGAAAAAAATGTTATCCTCATTTTTCATCATTTTTGAGCATGGGCTATAGCCCCTACCGTACGGCATTTGTAAGTGTAAGGCTTAATTGGGTCGTCCACTCACAGTTAACAGTCTTTGTATTGAGTTTGTGCTTGAAATGTAGGCCTACTGTAATTCTGCAAACTGTTAATAAATATTTCAATCAATCAATCAATCAAAATTGACATTTCAACTATTGATCAGACGCTGTGCATTGACGATACCTAGTGGTCATTCATTTTAATTGCATGCATGCAGAGAAATCACAACATTGTGAGACGCACTGGGTCGTTGCCATGTTTTGCCTTGTGTAAGTAAGTAAGTAAATTTTATTTATAAAGCACCTTTCTTAACAATGTTACAAAGTGCTGTACAGTGACACAATAAAATCAATCATAATTAAAACAGCACAGTACAACAAGCAAATAAGAACAACATAATCAAGTCAAATAAAATCAGAAAAATGTTCCCGAAATAAAAACGTTTTCAGTGGACGAAGCCAGGCTTGATACGAGCAGACGTGGCAACGCGATCGAAACACAGGGGCAATCTCCCGTTGGCCGAGAGGTTGGAACTCACGGGCCAATGGGAGCCTGTGTCGTGTAATTTCTCCCTTTACACTGACTATAATTCTATCTATTTGAGACAGAAACGGCTAAGCAATACGGCAGGCTGTAGGCTGTAGTCAAAAGCACCGGACGAATGAAGGCAGGCAGAGAGTGTTCTGAAGTGTAGTGTAGAGTCGATCATTTTATTGCAACCGAGACCAAGACAGAGAGCTTCGCCATTGTCCCTGAGCCTGGAGCTCAGGGACTCCCTCGTACTGAACTGCTGCCGCGGCCAGTTTAAGACTCCCTAAACCTTTCATTTTACAGGACATATATACAGTGTTTTTGCATAGACACAGATATACGGAGGTGGAGACTGAAACTTTACATACCGGTATTCATCAACATATTGCCACTTGGTAAGCAAAGGTCTCTCCTGGATACAATAGAATGCTAAGTTCCCTATCACACCTGGCCAGGCCAAGCTACTTGACTAAGGCCCACGACACCTTGACTTTAAATATCAAAGACAGGCCTCTGCAGACACAGTGACTGCAGATAGTGACAGTTGACTTATTTAGCATGCCCTTAGCACAGTGACCAAATGTATAAGTCGGACATTTTAACATGGCTTATATATGAATATCATGAAATATAGATACCACACCTGCATGCTTTTGGGTGGCCAATAAGGGCAGGGGTAAAACAGAGAGAATTGTTCCGGATCCTTAACATCAACTAGCACAGAAAAGCTGTGTTGTAGTAACCAGCAGTTAGCTCAGTGTGATGAGTGTCTGTGTTTGTGATCCACAGGTCCAGGGTTCAAATCCCACATTATTCATGTGTCTCTGTCATGCTTTGCTTTGCACACTGACTTTCAGAAGGACAACTTTAAAGCGGCACAGAAATTCCCAATGATTGTGTGCCTCAGTGGACCAACGGATAAGTCAAATGATATCCGTAGTATACCTCGTAGAAGTGTGCCGGTTCGAACCCCGACATACTCAAATCTTTACTGACACTTTGCATTCCACACTAACATCAACTAGCACAGAAAAGCTGTGTTGTAGTAACCAGCAATTAGCTCAGTGTGATGAGTGGCTGTACTTAGTTGTGATCCACAGGTCCACGGTTCAAATCCCACATTATTCATGTGTCTCTGTGATGCTTTGCTTTGCACACTGACTTTCTTGAATAAAAAATAAAAACTCAAAAGCACCAGGAGACATCTGCTGAATGCCCCAAGGTGCCTTGGCTCAATGGTGTGGAGCGCTTGACCCAGTTGCCAGCTTCAGACAGTTGGCCGGTTCAAGTCCCATGTCATGACATCAAGGTGCTGGGAAGGACCATCGGGAGACGGTGCTCTCTCCCCCTGTTTCCTGAAAAGTAACGGTTGGGGGTTATGCCGTACGATATAGGCTATAGCCCACGGTCCAAAATGATGAGAAACGAGGATAATTTTTTTTTTTTTAAATTTCAAAAAACATGGGCTATAACCCATCGTTTTTTTTTTTTTGCATTTATTCCGCAATTTCCGCAAATTGCGGAAATTGCGGAAATGGAAATTGCGGAAATTGCGGAAATGGTGAATGCGGAAATTGCGAAATTGCGGAAATGGAAATTGCGGAAATTGCGGAAATGGAAATTGCGGAAATTGCGGAAAAGGTGAATGCGGAAATTGCGAAAATGGAAATTGCGGAAATTGCGGAAATGGAAATTGCGGAAATTGCGGAATTGTGGAAATTGCGGGAATTGCGGAAATTGCGGAAATTGCGAAATTGCGGAAATGGAAATTGCGGAAATTGCGGAAATGGAAATTGTGGAAATTGCGGAAATGGAAATTGTGGAAATGGAAATTGCGGAAATTGCGGAAATGGAAATTGCGGAATAAATGAAAAAAAACGATGTGTTATAGCCCATGTTTTTTGAAATTTTGAAAAAAAAAGTTATCCTCGTTTCTCATCATTTTGGACCGTGGGCTATAGCCTATATCGTACGGCATAACCCCCAACCGTTACTTTTCAGGAAACAGGGGGAGAGAGCACCGTCTCCCGATGGTCCTTCCCAGCACCTTGATGTCATGACATGGGACTTGAACCGGCCAACTGTCTGAAGCAGAGGCAACGGGTCAAGCGCTCCACACCATTGAGCCAAGGCACCTTGGGGCATTCAGCAGATGTCTCCTGGTGCTTTTGAGTTTTTATTTTTATTCAAGAAAGTCAGTGTGCAAAGCAAAGCATCACAGAGACACATGAATAATGTGGGATTTGAACCGTGGACCTGTGGATCACAACTAAGTACAGCCACTCATCACACTGAGCTAACTGCTGGTTACTACAACACAGATTTTCTGTGCTAGTTGATGTTAGTGTGGAATGCAAAGTGTCAGTAAAGATTTGAGTATGTCAGGGTTCGAACCGACACACTTCTACTAGGAATACTACTGATATCATTTGACTTATCCGTTGGCCCACTGAGGCACACAATCATGGGGAATTTCTGTGCTGCTTTAAAGTTGTCCTTCTGAAAGTCAGTGTGCAAAGCAAAGCATCACAGAGACACATGAATAATGTAGGATTTGAACCGTGGACCTGTGGATCACAACTAAGTACAGCAACTCATCACACTGAGCTAGCGCGCATTTGAACCAGTGACCACGTGGTCCAGAGGTGAGAGCTCTACCAACTGAGCTAAGCAGACACAGTCAATTTTCTCATTGTAAATAGTAACATCATACAGTATTCATATAGGTATTAGATGCAGAAGAAGTTTCACAAAACAGCAATTTTCATTGGCTCATAAAAACTAAATTTTTTCACTTAGAAAAAATGTGTTACGATTTTTTGTTCGTATAAGTCCAAAGTTCAAGTGTAGACATTTTTGTACATTTTGATCAAAGATTCTGGGAGGAGATAGATTTTAAATGGTTTTCATATAATTCAAAATGGTGGGTAATCTAAAGGTCAGAGTATGAGAATATGGAAGTTGTTCGGCATGAGGAGACAGATATGTGGATCAAAGTGTCATTGCCAACGGTCAAACGGTTCATGAGATATGCACATTCAAAATTTGCATTTTCAACTTAATTCTCAATTTTCAGTGCTATAGCGCCACCATTTGGCCAATGGTCATGGGCTTCACATAGTCACCGTTTGGCATGGCCCTCTACCAGATTACCGAGTTTCACAAAAAGCGACTGCACGGTTCAGTCAGAACAGCTATTTTTGGCGGAAGGAGAAGAAGAAAAATAAACACAAATACAAGAAGTGATCATAAACATTTGGCTATACTATGACACATGTCAAACAATTATGCTTGTCCATGAATATATGACAAAATGTAAACAGCTTTCATCTTTTATTTCATTTGAAAAGCACAAACATAAAAAAGAATATGAGTAAGGCATCAGTTACATCAATGTAGTATTATATATATATAATCTTTCTCAATCACTGGTTTCCGATATTCACACAAATAAATTATTTTTATTTGTGTTTAGCTAGCCAGTAGTTCATTAGAAATTGTTGATGCATCACCACTGACAAGAGTATTTAACAATGAAATTCCATGTCTGATATCAACTAATGATTATATATTAATTTGTTATTAAAACATGTTGTTGATGCATTCATGATTTATCAGATTGGAAATGAGCAGAAAAACTGAACGGAAACTGTTATTTATAATATGTGAGCAAAACACATGGACAAGCCTACTGTGTTATAACTCATTTGGCAACAAAGGCAATCCACCAGAGATAAGGCAGACAAAGTAAATGGTCTAATGGTAGGGTCTCCCCCTGCTTATAAAAAAAAGAAAGCAAATGAATGAATGTGTAGTATGTCCACAAACAGAATATCAAATTAAACTCCATTTCAATGCAGAAGATTGGAATTTTGCGGCAAAGACCCAAAGCATGTTAAAAGGAACAAATGCATGCAGGCATGAAATGCATGAAAGGATCATGCAAGTATTTGAAAGGTAAGATGACTTGCTCTTGTTCAGTTAAATTTCCATATGCACTGGACTCAAATATTGTCTGAATAGTATGGCTATGGCACAAATATAGCTATACAAGGAATGAAATATTGAAGGGGAGAGAAATCAGACTTAAACATGAAAACAATTCTCATGCTGACGCGACACGTAATTTTCCTGAAAATGAAGGGGGGAAAATGCAGGAGCTGGAATAGCAGAGCCAGTTGTGCCCCGTACAGTATATTTTTGAGCGGGCACAATAGTGATGAAAATAGACAGTAAAGTGGGATTAAAGGGGGTGGAGATAGCAGACTGTGCTGCATCATGGGTAATAATAATCCTTAAATGGGGCAGGCATGGTGGATGGATAGATGGAAGCCCCCCCCCCCCACCCTCGAGGGAATGGTGACCCCAATAGAAAATCCACCTCACAGGACTGCTTTTCAGGAGACTGCTAGATCTTAATGAAATAGATGAATGCTTCCCCCCCCCCCCCCATTCAGCACAAAGAATAGATAGTGATAGTAAACAAATACTGTTTTCTGGGAGTTTTCCTGAGAGAAACATTAAGCATCTGTGGTTGGGTGGGTGTGTGTGTGTGTGTGTGTGTGTGTGTGTGTGTGTGTACAGTAGCTAGCTACTGTGCTGAAACTATTGTTTTCCGTCAGCACAAATGTATGTGAATGACAGTTGTTCATATGAGACTGTATACTGTACAGGTGCATATGTATACACACTGTACAGTATGTACTAATACACACAAACACACCCTGTGAGGAATAACATTTGATAGACTGGATCACGCAGGTGGAAATAAACAAAATCCGTTTTCTTTTTTGCAAAAAGTGACTCATTTCATTTGTCGTTTCATGTCTACTGTCTAACACCGGGGCTCCACCACGCGCGTCAGTGTCTCCGTCACCGTCAGGGAATGTTCCCTTTTTAATCAATGAAGGGTGGCTCCACTGCCCGCGTTGCGCGACTGCATTAAAATTGCCCTGGTTCGTTTTTGGACGCACGCGACTGAGACGCAACGCACCCGGTGGAGCCCCGCCGTAAGTCACATTGGGTAGAGAATCAGATTTATTTTATGTCCCTTTGCTACGTATCCATTAGATTACTTTGTGTACAGTCTCAGTAAGGTGGGTGTAGAGCTCCTGCGTTAGACAGTCTTCCTGGCTGTTAGTACCCTGACGATGCAACCCACTCCACCTGCTGACAGTGCCTGCAAGAGAGGGAAAAACTTTACTGATGATGAAGTGGATATGTATTTGGGGGTGCTAGCCCCTAATATAAACAGCTATAGTGTAGATTTTGTCTTAACACAAACATTAAATGCCATTGACAATGAATGGAGAATTTATGTGTCTGAGCAAATTGGCATATGTACAGTATGTCGGTGGGAAGCCTTGGCCAATAAGGGACCACCATTCTTGATGATGTACGATAATTAGAGCACGGGTGTGATTTTTCAGTTATCATAATTAATCTTTAAGGCCTACCTTCTCATGCCACTGTAGCAGGACTGCACTACTGTTCTCCGATGGTTTTTCAAAGCCTTTGTAGATGTACTTCATCAGCAGGTCCACACCGTTCTTGTCCAAGGACTGGACTCCTTTCTCTATGTCACTGCTTTTAAAGGCACTGAGCACTTTCAGCACCAAACCTTCAGCACGATCCTGTGAGAAAAGTGAGAAAAACTAAGATTGAGACCTAACCAACGAGGGGCCACAGTTGAATACAATTTCTTCAAAGAAGCAGATCCCGCAAACTGTCTCAAGCACGCAAAATCGCAAATACAAGTTTGAGACATTTATAGCCACACTGTACCTTTCTCTGGTCCTTGAGAGACCAGAGGAAGAAGCTGTGCGAGTTGAAAGTAAACGCTGCAAGACAGTAAACAGGATCTACTTCTTTTCTATAAAGTGTGCAGAAGAATTCTTGGCATTTTATTTTTGAGCCCCTCCTATGCCCAGCTTTGCAGGTTTGTGTAAACACACATTGAAGATAAAAGTGAAGACGGAAAAGTGAGGACGCAAATTGTGATTGGCCAGAATGAGATGATGTATGATGATTAGGGCTGACCTTCGATCACGTTTTTGATGATCAACGCTTCGAAATAAATTTGTTTAGATCGTCGACGCTTCGAAACTGCTTAAACGATAAGCAACAATTGTTGCTTTCGCCCAATTGTAGCAGCCTTCATGAAAGCAGTGACGCACAAATAATTAGGCTTACAATAAAACATCCGACCGTAACAAGTAAACATAAAATAAAACATTACCTCTCAAATAAAAAAATATATAATCCAGAAATTGTAAACGAAAGGCATTTTGCTTCTCTTCAGAAGTTCTTTTCTAATGTGAAAACACGAGAAAAAAAAACACCACCCGACCGCAACTTGAATGAAATCTTCTCCTCTTGCCGTAAATAAAGCTTTAATTTAATCGAGGCCTTATTACTTTTGATGAATTGAACAACCAGTGTAATGCTTAATTCGGCCGTCCACTCTTTGTATTTAGTTTGTGCTTGAAATGTAGCCTACTGTAATTCTGCAAACTGTTAATTGCCTCTGTTCATGTGATACGCCAATTTCTTGTCACATATGACACACTACTTGTTCTTTGTTGTCTTGGCATATTTTGTGGCGGCATGACTGCAGGCTGCAGCTGTTCTGTGTGTTGACTTCCTTGTTGTTACCACGAGTGAGGGGGAGAGGGGAGGTGGCGTTGCGAAGTGCTGCGAGGCGCGAGCATGGCTCGCGGACCAAAATGGGCCGTCTCGCGGACCAAAAGCGGACGCTTTTTATTTTAATGACTATTCGATTCAAAATTTCAAAATCGATTCCCATGCGTATCGATTGAACATCGTCGTCGATTAATCGATGATGTATTCACACAGGTGTGATTTTTTAGGGGCGCCAGCCCCTCCTGTATACAGCCTTTTGTCCTAACACAAACATTAAATGCCATGGACAATGAAAGGAGAATTTACGTCACATGTGTCAGAGAAAATCGGCTAACAAACATTAAATGCCTTTGACAATGAATGGAGAATTTACATCAACACATTTAGACAGTGAATGGAGAATTTACATTAACATATTTTAGAAGTGTACCGGTATTCATTTTTTTGTTTTTCAGGGGCGCTAGCCTCTCCTATATACAACTACTGTATAGTGTAGATTCTGTCACACAAACACAAACATTAAATGCCATTGACAATGAATGGAGAATTTACGTCATATGTGTCTGAGTAAATCGGATATTTGCTAACTGCCATTGACTATGAAGCAATAGACAAGGAGAGAGCAAATAGACATGTTAAGTCATGATGACAAAAGCCTCCGACACAAACACTGATACGTTATGTATATATTGGATCTCTCATTTATCTTGGTGATCAATTAAAAGTGGGCATAAAGCATCGGGATGCTGTGAAGTGGGAAAACAAATCACACCTGTGTGAAGTGAGGGGCGCTCTTATCATTATACATCATCTCATGAACAACTGAATGTATGCGATTGGCTCGCCGATTTGCTCGTCTACATATGACGTAAATTTTCCCTTCATTGTCAATTAATCTTTGCGTTGCCACAAATTTACATCATATTTGAAGGACAATAGGACATATGACCTAATTTCTTCTTTCATTGTCAATTTAGTTTAGTTTACTTGCACATATGTACATAACAATAATGGGAAAATAAAATAAATACAGAACGCAATACTTCAATAAGAAACAAGATTAGTTACATACACGATGTGCCACAAATATGAGACGTGAGGGGACACAAAGCTGTATATAGGAGAGGCTAGCGCCCCTCAAAAATCACACCCGTGTGA
Organism: Protomyctophum bolini; assembly: GCF_963924005.1. Lineage (NCBI taxonomy): Eukaryota > Metazoa > Chordata > Actinopteri > Myctophiformes > Myctophidae > Protomyctophum > Protomyctophum bolini. Next base: position 35,219,565 of record NC_137869.1, read on the forward strand.
AGTGAGAGGCACTCTTATCATCGTACATCATCATGACCTAACATGTCAATTTGCTCAGACACATATGATGTAAATTCTCCATTCATTGTCAATAATGGCATTCAATGTTTGTGTTAGGACAAAATAGCCGATTTGCTCTTCTACATATGACGTAAATTTTCCTTTCATTGTCAATAGAATTTAATGTTCATGTTTCCTGTCCAAAAAAAGCCGATTTGTTCTGAAACGTATGACGTAAATTCTCCTTTCATTGTCAATGGTAAATGTGACAAGAGTTCAGGACAAAAAAGCCGTATAGCTGTAACTCATCTTTTCATCATGATCATGTAAGATGACAACTGAATTTATGTGTTTGGTTAGACGATTTTCTAGACTACATATGACGTAAATTTTCCTTTCATTGTCAATGGCATTTAATGTTTGTGTTGCCACAAATTGACCTCATATTTCAGGCACACATGACGTAAATTCTCCTTTCATTGTCAATGGCAAATGTGAGACGTGACAGGACGAAAAGCTGTATATAGGAGGCCCCTCAAAAAGATTCAGTTGGCTAAGCCGAAATCAAAGAGGGGATATCAAGACAAAACTCTACTACGCCGAAGAAGGAATGCAGAGACGGCTAACCTGGTAAAATCTGAGACAACAGGATAAGACACAAAAGATAGTGTAGAAATACATTGTGATTAGAATTTACATGCCGAAGGGAATATCAGAGATGAAACTTTGATAACAATAGGTAGGACAATGGAGGAGAAGTTAGAATTATCCGTCATACGTATTGTAAAAACCCCAAACCGATATGGACAAGTAGGCCCAAGCAGATCCTTGAAGCAGACATACGGTAATAAACTAACCTTGACGTTCTGGTTCTTTGTGTTGATGGGTGGGTTCTTCAGAACAGCATGTAAAGCCTCTGTGAGATTCCCTGTGCGAAGAACGTTAAGGAAGCATCATTCTGTAGATACAATTTAGAGTAACTTACAAAGATCATGAATGACATTTACATGGCAAATGGTCAAGTACTGGAAAGAAAACAATTAACTGCAACGAACAAAGTTACTGGGATATTACCAGGTATTAAAAATTAAATCTAGCATCTGTAATATTTTTTTTCATATTCCATCTGAATTAGTTAAAAGCAGGCTCTGTACCCAAAAAAGCCTGTATTAAGCCTGTCCCCAGCAAGTGGTCACAATTTCAAACTGCCAAAAAAGTGTCTAATACTGTCACAATCACATAAATATACATACTAAATGAAAGTAGATTGTCAACAACATAGCAAACCAATAAATATCGTCATCTCACAACAAATGTCAACTCCGTCTGACGGAGTTGACATTTGTTTTCATCTTAACCCTCTGTAGTACAATGTAGCCATTTAGTTTTTTCTTCAGTTGTTAGACCCTTTGTAGTACAATGTAGCCATTTAGCTAAACCTAACCCTAAACTAAAATACTAAACATTATTTTGTAATTCTTAAAAAAGCTGTGACCACATTGATATCAACATTGTTTGTTTAAAATATCAAACAATTGAATGCTTGTCAGACGAGGTGCTCCACTGTTGTAACAAATATAAACAGGACTTGGAAAAGGAGTCTTCAGGCTAAATCTGTCGACAATATTTTCTGATTAATTTAAGACTTTTAAAAAAACCTGACGGAGTTGACGGAGACGTGGGACACACATTTGATATGATATTTATTGGAAAATATAAAATTAACTGTGTATATTGTTTGCTATGTTGTTGACAATCTACTTTCATTTAGTATGTATATTTATGTGATTGTGACAGTATTAGACACTTTTTTGGCTGTTTGAAATTGTGACCACTTGCTGGGGACAGGCTAAATACAGGCATTTTTGGGTACAGAGCCTGCTTATAGTAAGCTAGCATAGTATACCTGTAGGCTGTAGCACCTCTCTCTACTCAAAATAATCCTCTTTCTGACACAGGAACTTGAACTGAGGTATGATATGAATGATACAGACTTATAAGGCAATATATGGAATAGCTACAAGCTACAGTACTCCCTCTTTTAAAAAAGGACCTATGCATCGATTATAACAGCCTGAATAATTGGCAGGCTACCCCTTTGTTAGAAAGCAAATGTTTACATATTTAACGTCCATGTAGCGGTTTACTATTATGTGTAGAAGCAAAACAATATTATTCAGATTATTCCAGCAGCAGCAGCAACCCTTGGAATGTGGGGTGTTTTTTTCTAGACAAGTCTGGACAGTGATTGGCCTTTGGGTGCAAGAGCTGTGGATGTACAACAAGACGCCTATCAAGTATCAATGAACGAAAAGAGCTATCGTCTAATAATAACGTAAACAAAGACATTACGTAGGCATACATAGTGTGCCATTTTGCAAACCGTATAGCCTAATTCATTGAAAGGATATTGTCTGATGAGTGAATCAACCTCAGCTTCGTCAGGACCCACTTGGTTTTCTCCTCCGTCCTCCTCGTCCACAAATTTGTTCTCGTCGTATTCATCCACGTCTACTCGCCTGAAGCGGTCGGACACGGTGTTCTTCGACATGTTGCAACGTCTGGGTGTTTTATTTTGAGTAAAAATAGGAGAATTTAAGATATAATCCCGGTCTTCGCTATAGTCCTTTCTATGGCCACCACTGCAGCTCCCTTCCTCCCTTTACTCTGCCTGCCCTGCACTTCCGCCTTCACCCCCAGTGGCCAAAATGTGAAAATGCGCTTTCTTGCTTTGTAGTTACAGTATGTTCCCACTAGAGGACAGTACAACCTAGGACATGAGAGAGAGAGAAAGAGCGAGAGACTGATTGATTGATTGATTGATTGATTGATTGATTGATTGATTGATTGATTGATTGATTGATTTGTAGAATGGGTACAGTTCAAGGAAAGTACATATACTGGTACAAGGATAAAAACAGAAAAAGCACTAAGAACAGTTTGCAGATGTACAGAGGAGATACGGTTTTAAAAGATTGTTATTGTTATAACTATTTTTTTAAGATATATAAAATATTTAAAGTGTTTTTAAATATAAACGCCATTGACAATGAAGGGGGGGGGAAACGTCATAATCATGTACCTCATTACGTCATATTGTCTCTTTATTGTTAATGGCGTTAATTAATGTTTGTGTTTGCACCATTTGTTTTACATCAACATTACATTACCTAATCAACATGAGTTAGACTTTAATATATTAGCAAGTTTAATATAAGAGAGAGAGAGAGAGGCTGTATGTGCTAGTTCTCCTGCTATCCTCTATTTACCCAGGCCTGCGCTAAATGATTACTGTAAAGAGCCCAAATTGCTCATACGTTTGCCAAATGTGCAAGATAACGATCTCGCTCTTACAGCAGAGAACATATAAGCGGCGAGCGCCGTCTAGGTTGCCCTTCTTCCAGTAGAGAACACTTGGAGTGTCCACTAGGCCGGGTGCCCTGGCAGTGTAGAGTGCCATATTTGTCATGCTCGAAAAGTATTTGGCCTCTATGTGCTCCTACGTGCGAGACAATGTGCCCTCACCCCTCATGATTGAAGCTGATGCCTTTTTTTTACCCCTGCTTGGCTCAGACAGCCTGAATCTAGCACTGGGCTCCAGGAAATATATAGCCTATTATCACATTGATACACATTGATTTAAGAGGTGACTGAAGCAATTAAAGTTTAGTGTCATATGTTACAGGTCAATGTCAAGGTCATTTTGGATCCCAAATTGGCATATCTTGGCCTTGACGTCTATGTTGACCGTGCCCTCAATAATACCCGTTTTCTAGCAAATAAACAACAAATGTTGTTTTATTGTTTTTGTTTTTCAATTATTATCACAATAATCACAAATATAATATTACAGTCTACTCTAAACAGTCTTAATATTCCAATAATATGACATTTGACATTAACTATGCAATATCCTCCTCATCAGAACTGTCCTGTTTTTTTTAAATAAATATATTTTTATCCCACGATTTTTCACCCCTGTGTCAATCATCTAATGTGATCCTGGGCTATACACACCCTCCGCCAACCTGGGGAGAGCAACGGACTTGAACTCATGCTTCCTTCATGCCTGAGTGTCCAAGTTGCTCCTTTGCACCTGACAGGGGGGAGTTTCCCTGGTTGGACGTAGCGTGTGGAAGGAACACGTTATTCCAATCAGTTCCTTTCCCCTCCATCAGGCGCCCCGGCTGGCCAGGGGGAGGCAGTTTAGAGACCAGGATTACTGCATGTTTTTTGTGAGGGTACCTACCCTAGGGGACACGTGGAGAACATGCAAACTCCACACAGAAAGGCCCTTTCGCCAACCCCGCCTTTGGGTATGGGCACTGATGACGTGGAGGAGGAAACACGGCGCCAGCACCCACAGTGTCCCAAGCAGGAATCGAACCCAGGACCTTCTAGCTGTGAGGCGACAGCACTACCAACTGTGCCAGTGCCACCGTGCCTCTCGAAGAACTGTCCTGTTTAACTGTGGATCTTAGTACACAGTTTTGTATAGTTCTGGAGTGTGCAGAGGTTCATACGTCATACAGCGCAACCAATTGCTGAGACAACTAGGATTGATCTTGCATAGTTCGTGCACATTTACAAGCCAAAAACACAAGGACTACATCTGGTGCAGGGGCTGTGCACATCCAGTGAATTGCTAACTGTCGAGCATCAACAGTTGTCCATCCACTCTGTATGGTATCTGGTGCAGATGGGTGAGTCTACAGATTAGCATTGGCACGGAGGGCATAGAGCATAGAGAAATCATCCCAATACCAAAGTCAGTCCAAGTTGTTTGAATGTAAATGTGTGTAGTGCAACCAGACTCTCACAGATGTTTTCTCCCAAAGCAAGGCATAACAAACTGTGTACGGTTTTGTGTACCATAGATAGGACAAGGGATGTGTTTTTGGAAGGTTAAACAGAGACCCATTGTCTCCAGAAGTAACAATTACAGCTTTTGCACCTGTGTGTGTGTGTGTGTGTGTGTGTGTGTGTGTGTGTGTGTGTGTGTGTGTGTGTGTGTGTGTGTGTGTGTGTGTGTGTGTGTGTGTGTGTGTGTGTGTGTGTGTGTGTGTGTGTGTGTGTGTGTGTGTGTGTGTGTGTGTGTGTGTGTGTGTGTGTGTGTGTGTGTGACTCACCTCATTCACTACTTAAAATAAAGGTTGCAGTGGATGTATTTATTTTACTAGGTTGGTTATGGGTGAGAGATTGCTGGTCATCCATGGTGGTCCATCATGACAGATAGGCTTTTAAGTCAGAGCTTTAACTCATGATGTCAGGTCAACGCCTACGCCAATGAAAGCATTTTCGGGAAATAAGCTGAAATTTCCACTTTGCTAATGTACTGTACTCATCGTAACTGTAATCATTTGTCATAAACAAATCATTGCATCTTCTTGACCAAACTTTTACATCATGGATAAATAACCAACAGTGATCTTGAAACCCTTTTAGCTTTAGAACTTAAAATGACAAATGCACTCTCAACCGGAGACCCTATTCATTGAAAAACATCGCTTCCAGAAAAGCTATTGGCAATAGGCTCATTATTTATTTAGAGTCTGGTTAAAGAAATCAGATCCAAAAACTTTCAAAGACAGAGCCTTGTTCTCAGGATTTCTGGGGGAAGTGACACACCTGCTATACTCTATATTACTGTAAGTTTTCATATTTCCTGATGGCACACTGTCTAGACTACTGGCACTTTGCCTTAGGAGGTGCAAAGATAACACAAACACACTATTTCCCATCTGGTCAAGACATACTGGAACGCCCCCGGGCCCTCATATCTCCCTGAGGCAGGCAGGTTCCGGCCTGTCCGGGTTGTGTCAACTCTCGTCATGAGAAACTTTTGCTCACTATGCTGGACATTCCAGCGGACGTATTTGAAGTGCAGTAATACAACCAGAATAGTAGGATGGTGTCAGCGAGGAACAGAAAAGGAGGGAGGGCAATAAACCCTCCCACATACCGTACTTGTTTAATGAACTCCAGGGCTTGACATTAAGGCTTGTCCACTTGTCCGGGACAAGTAATAAATCTTTCCGGACATCAACATTTTACTTGTCCATTGGACAAGTGACTTGGTTTCACTTTTTCTGCGACGCTCCTAGCAGCCAACAATATTGTCTGGCATAATTGTCTGGCTTTCCAAATAATCACCTTTCCAATATTGGTAATAGCCCTAGAATGTCTGTGATCTTACATAGGCCTACATTTCACAGTGAATGGGAAATTTACTTCAAAAACCTAACTCTACTGATACTCACCTGGGTTCAGAAGCTTCTGTATCTGAGGTGCATGTGTGTGCACACACACACACACACACACACACACACACACACACACACACATGCGTGCATTGGTCATGAGTGTCCTCATTGCGGGATTTGTGGTTTGCCACAGCCCGTCTGTGCTATGTGTATGACTCAACACATAAAAAGTCAAGCATACAGGCACATACAGGGCAATCACGTGAATGTGCACTTTAACAAGTATGGAAAACATTTGACCGCCTATACAGTCAATCGAGACAGGCAGGCATTGAATGTCTGCTGGGGTTTCACTGAAGAACAAACACAGCGAGACATTTCCTAGCCAGAGAAAAGAGCCTCCAAGACTTGCACCGCAGCAAAGTATCCTAAGTACATAATTAGTACTCTCATATGATGGAATATTGCTCTTGCATGATTCTTTAATTGGGGAATATAATGATTTACCAGGTGATGAGTTGGAGCAAGTCTGCAAGAGTCTGTGTGTGGCTGCATGCTGCCCTTGTCGAGGTGAAAGAAGCAGTTAAGAGACTTGTGCTGTTTTGTAAAACTCCTCAGCCATAAAACTTCATGACACCAAGCATAAGAAAAAGTGGACCAACGCATCAAATGCACTTACAGTAACCAATTTCATCATAAACCCCAAAATGGAAACAAAAGGGATGTATACTTTACAAACAAAAGGGAGTGAGCAAGTGAGCAGACAAACCCACAGGCCTCATGGGCTTCTTATCGCCTGTCCATCCACACGGGGTTTCAATGAGTGCTGCCATAATCTAGAAATAGAACATGTACAGGTACAGGTAGATTTTATACAAGCTAGAAGACAGTAGCAAAACGGCAGAAAGACCCGTCATAGAGCTGAGCATAATTAAAATAATGTAGTGCAAATATCTAAGGTTTTAGATTGAAGGTTTTTTCACAAATTGTATCCACAACACACCAACACTCTGAATCAAAGATTTGACAAACAACTTTGAACGCAATATCAAGCAACCATTTGCATGAAAATGGTTAATAGTAGGGAATAACATTTAATGTTCAAACAAAGTGAACGTAATACTTTTCAGGGGGCTTGAGAAATCTTTTCCAGAATAGGCTACTTTATATTATTTGCCAGTGCTTACACAGCTTTTCTCAGGGAAGAATAAACCTTATGAAAGTTGTATGGCCCCATTGAGGTCATACAGACAAAAGGACTAGGAATCTTCTTTCATATCTCTTGAGGATCCTGTAATGAAAGCTACATTTTAGTACAGTACACAAGAGTATCATTTGTTGCTGTCAGGAGGATACCTCATAACTCCATTTTTGAGGGTTTCTTTTTTATTCTTTTTGCATAAATCAGTGCTATTGAACACCCTTTACGTCTGTGTGTTTCGAAAATATTGAACCAATGGAAAGTAGTAAAAAGTGCTTTGGACAAAACCTCTCAACTCCATTGGACCCTCAAAATGTCTGCTAAAGCAACTAACTCCACCACCTCTCCCCCTCTCATGGAAGTAATTTACAATATATAAAGAACTACAACACCAACTTTGATGAGGCTGTATTGCTTTGTTTAAAAAATATATAAGGTTTTCTTAATTTCCTGAAAAGTGTATATTTTTCATTTCCTGAAAAATGAACATTTTAGAGTTTCCTCCCGACAGCAGAGAAATGTATACATATTGCTGTTGAGGAAGCATTATGCAGTCTACATTTGAATAATGAATTACCTTTATTAATATGGGTAATATGGGTAAGGCTACCTGTCTGCTGTTCAGTTACAATTAACAGAACAATGGCATGGTATCACAGTATCACGGTATAATTAACATAAAATGTAACATAAAATCCATGGGAGGGGGTCAGGGGGTACTGTAAAAGTATGTTTATTTGAAAAAGACACTGATTTGGCTAGCTCTCCTCAGGCAGGTTGTTCCAAAGCCTCAATGGTTGCCTTTGGTCTTCAGTCTAGACTAGTTTAACTACAGTACCAGAAGGGTCCTGTCAGAGGAGCAAAGGTTGCATTCAGAAAAATAGCCAGGGGCCAGCTCCTAGGTGAGCTGGTCAGTAAATTCTAAATCAATTCTAAAATGCACAGCTAATAATGTAAGAATTCAAAAAAAGTTCAGTTTGCGTTCCTTCCAAACATGATATTTCAGGGAGGGGCATCAAATAAAGACAAACAACTGTACATAGTTTCCCCCCCCCATGTTTTAATTCAATGATGTGTATTTTGCAACAATATGCATGACATTATTTATCCATCAAAGCTATTGAGCAAAGTGTTTATGTGCACAACTTGGTCCCCTTGATTTGATTTCCTGAAAAACTAATGTAAACAATGTTAAAGGACACAAAAAAGGTAGCACGTTAACACAAATAATGAAAACATATTTTTGCTACTGTAACAGTGCTTGACAAATATGTATTATATAGTCATTAAACCTACGTAATGTTAAGTATTTAACCTATTGCATAATTTCACTATGCTCCGAAATGAATTTGTTTCAACATAGAGATGTCTACAGTCTTCATAAGACCAGCATTGCTTGTCGTGTTTTGTTGCACTCAGCTTTGAGTATCAATTCAAGTCAGTCATGAAATACAAGAGAATATTCTGATAAAAGGTTTTAAATGCAACAAAGGTTTTGCCCGCTTTAGTAGAACTGTCTTCTGAGTTTATGTGATCCTATGAGGCTGGGGTTAGGGTGTGTGTAAAATTCCACTTCTCTCTGCACGGCCAGGCCCCCCTGCAGGTATAGGTGTAGTGTGTCAGATTCCAGGCCTCCAACGCTGCAGGTATAGGTGTAGTGTGTAAAATTCCACTAAGCGCAGCCGAGAGGCAACGTAAAGCTACAGGCGGATGTCGTGATCACGCGATCATGCTCTCCCCACCCCGCCTCAAACTTAGCCTCTCTCTCACCTCAACTCCAATTCTGAGAGAGAGAGAGAGAGAGAGAGAGAGAGAGAGAGAGAGATTGAGAGAGAAAGTGATGAGATAAAATGGACAGTTGTGCCTTTAATAATCCTGTAATTCCCGTCACCCTATCCACCCCTCCTCCCCTCTGAGATGTCCAACAGCAGTGGGTTTGGGGAAGGAGGAAATTAGTTGATAAAAACAATGTGTGCCAGTAAGGAATAGAGAGGCCTGAAATAACATAGTCAGGAAAATAACCACACCTTACATCATTTACCCTATAAATTCAGAGGGATGAACCTCAGTACGTCAGTAAGAGCAAAAGACCAGGGCAAAAGACCAGGGCCGTTGCCACGGCTCCAAGCCTTGTTTTTTTTTTTTTTAATGGTGGCTTTAGAGACCATCCCTGCATGCCATGAGGTGGTTAAACATCATTGAGAAGTTTCAGGTATCCAGACCCAGAGGGGGTGCACCTAGCATGTTTAGGAGTTGCCATCAAACAAACCCAATCGTTATCAGGTGCCGTTTCATGTTTTCACATGATATAGCATATTTGGACGAGCCAAACATGCTTCCTTCAGGGGGGCTGAAGGGAGCAGGGGAACATGATATCTGTGTTGAACACAGATGCTGAAAATTTAAATAATTGGGTCGGAGAGTCTTATATGGAAAGTTCCAAACAATGAGTAGGTGACCGTGAGACTCCTTATGGCTTCCAAACTCAAAGAATCTTTTACATAAAACCCTCAGCCTTTAGATCAGAACCACAAGTTTTTATCAGACCCACAGTGTTTCACATTATATACATAGGAAAAACCTCAGCAATTGTCTCCAAATTTGAGTCCTCAGCTTTTCACTTCCGGGGTTTCGTCCGGGTCTCTCTCTTGCCGAACTTCTTCTTTTGGATGTCGTTGAGGGAGAGGGACAGCGAGCAGCGTGAGGGATTGTCCTTCCGGTACACAATGCTCTCCTTGATGGCCTCTTTGATTATCTGGGGGAACATTTTATCATGTTAGAATAAAAAAACACTGGTAAAAGTACATTATTAAGAAAATATATCTCCAGTGTTAATGTGATTTGCTTTAATTATGCATTACTTTCATGGCTTTATAGGTGGGCCCAGGTGCAATAAACTTCTTCATGCCGAGGGTGGCTGAATAACTTCAACCCACGCAGTTAGCCCACATTGAATTAGTCCATTGTTAATCTTGATTGAAACGTGGTTGGCAAATAGATATAGAAATCAGCATATAAACATTAATTTGAAGTCTTATGGGAGAGACCCCATTAGTGCTGGATAATTTGGCCAACTTTGATGTTGCTGGGCAGATTTTACACATTTTAGATCATGTTCATTCTGGCGACATTTAGTGGTAATGTTGTTTTACAACAACAGCACTGGCTAACTGAGCTCGCCTCCATCAATATCTCTAAAGGCTTTGAGTAACAGTTGCATACCTACAGTATACACTACTACAATTTTATTGACAAACAGGGCAGGGCAAGTGAAAGTAAATTCCTACAGTTATGTGTAACACAGCTTCTGTGTAGTCAAAACTTGCGTAATCCTAATCCAGATATAGCCTTTCAAATTGGACATTGCAGTCTTGGGATACAAGTAAATGACAAATGCATTTAAGACAAATTAATTAATCAATGAATTAATCATTAACAAACAAGCAGTAGAGTGTGTGGGCTAATTTTGTGTGTGCTTGTTTGTTCATGACATTGTTATTTTGATGAGTATCAAAGCACTAGTCTGAACAAGACAAATTCCTTGTACATGTAATGCACTTAATGCACAAAGGTGACTGTACCTGTATAAACATTCATAGCTTTCACTGAATGGCATAACTCTCAAGTAGGCAGTTGTGTTATGCCATTTGACAAAACTATCTATTGAAGAATTCACAAAACCTGTGTGACCTGTGTGAGTGCGCGTGCGTGCGTGCGTGTGTGTGTGTGTGTGCGTGCATTTGTGCGTCAGTCAGACCGGCTGTTGTCCAGAGCCGAAAAACCTTAGAGTATATATGAATAGAGAGGGCACCCGAGTTCTCCTTCCATCAGAGTAGGAACAGAGAGCATTCTGGGATGGATTGGCCCCAAACACATGAACGCTCTGCCGTTGAACGTGCACAAACTCGCACGAACGCGCACGAGCGTTCTGCTGTCGTGAACTTGGCTGAGCTTTGTGTCACATCTGTGGTAGTGGGTACCACACTGGGTACCATACTGGGTACTCTAACAACGGATACAGCAACTACTCTGACAACAGGTACAACGGGTGTTGTACCTGTAACTGGGCGGAGCATGCATTCCCAACTTGCATCGGTCCCCGATACAAGTTGTGTACTTCCCAACTTGTACAAGTTGTACTTCCCAAGACAAGTTGTGTACTTCCCAACTTGTGTACTTCGGGCACCGAGTACACAGTACTGGTGCCCGAAGGACATCCTGTCTAGGTAATTCAAGAAGATAAAACTGACCTCTAGGTTGTTGAGTGTGTTAAATTCCATGAGGTCATGGAGCTGAATATAGGCCTTGTTGTTGTACTGGAAGTTAAAGGTGGAGTATGGCGTCTCAGGGTCATCAAAGATGTCAAAGTCGGCAGCCTCTAGCTCTTCCTCAGTGTCTCTTGTGACTCCTGCAAGAAATGGAGGGCAGATAAAAGATGAAGAAATGACGTTATGGCGGTCAGTTAAAACATGCCCACCCAGGAGGGTATCTACTCCATACAATCAAATGTTAATTGATCTCTGAGTGTAGAATTTGAGTGTACTACTGTATGCAAGGCAGTGAGTTATAATCCCATAAACCTAAGTTAGCATTACTGTTAGGGAAAAACCTTGCAGACATTAAATTTGAATGAAACGTCAACTAGCACATGCAAAGTTATGAATATGTCTCAATGTATGGTGTGCAATGAAAGCACAATTTGTAACTTCATAAAATTATATATAGTTTTTTACTTAGTCACTTCAACATGTCCTTTCTCCCAAATTTCCTGCAGTGTAAAAAACTCAACCCTATGTAACATATATAAACAGACAGAGGAAGTATGTAGGTGGATGACCTGTATGTGAAGAGGTATGATATCCTGTACCCCTCCTTAAAGTGGATAGGGACCTTCATGGATGTGGTGTTAGTGTGTAACTTTGTACGGCTGAAGATATGCGGTCTGTTTACACTCAGATCTCTCCCACTGATGTGAGAGAGAGAGGCCCCAAGGCACCGGACCCGCACTCAAGGTGTCCCCCCCCCCAGCACGCATGCCCCCACACACACACACACACACACACACACACACACACACACACACACACACACACACACACACACACACACACACACACACACACACACACACACACACACACACACACACACACACACACACACACACACACACACACACACACACACACACCACAGGCCAAGAGTTTATAGCAATATCTAGTGTGTGGAGATCTAATTTGATCGCGTCATTGTAGTTTGGACCTTGTTGCAATTACCCCCCTCCACACTGTACATAAAACCTATGGATTGTGGCTTTAAGGTGATGATTTACTGGGGTCACGCAAACAAAGGGGCCCAACTTTCTCCTACGTATGTGTAAAACAACGGAAATTACCTAATATGGTGGAATTCCACTGTTTTACTTGGAGGAAGAGATGCCTCATATGCTGTGATGGTAAACGTGCCTCATTATAATCCTACAAAAGAGCCCCAAAACTATTTTCCACACATGAAAACCTCCACATGTGTATATACTTACCGGGGGCTTTGAACTTCCTAAAGTTGATGTTGACCAGCACAAAGTGGATGACGGTGGGGCAATTCCTTTCCCCCCTTTTTGGTTTGAAGACGTAGCATTCTTTCAGACCCTCTCGGTCAAAAACTTTGGGGTCGATCTTGGGAAAGGGCAGTTTGTTCATCCGAGCCCACTTCTCTGCAAGCAGAAGTTCCTAGGGTGCAAATTTAAGAAACTGAAAAATGTTTCCTCTACGTGTGTCATTTTAACCACTTCCTAATTCACTTCCTTATTCTTCAATCCAATCCCTGGGTCTGTCCCAGGGTCTGTCAATATAATTATATTATACACAGTGAAATCCTCAGGGTCAAGAGTGTACAAATGTTAACAACTGGCCGATTTGTACAATATCTTAGTTAAATTAAAAAAGCATTCCAGCCATTTTCAACCTTATCTCAATATAACCTCAATAATGCTCATATCAGAAACCTTCCTCCAATGATAACATCGATGGGAAGCTAAACTTTCCTAAAAGGTTTTATCACTCTGAAATAGAAGCCATTGTTCACTGTACCAGTTCTTGTGAAAAATGTGATTCGTCCTTTCAGAGTGGGTAAATACAGAAATGTTTCATCTTATAATTATCATAGTGAGGACAAATGTTATGAACAAGGTTTAAAATGATGGGAGTGTTAACATAAGACCTTTATTGATCAAGCTGGGTAAATTCAGTCACCTAAAATAAATTAATTACCTCTGTTGCTAAACCTTCCCACAATCTCCATGAGGGAGCTAGCTTTCCTGACCAGCCTGTTCACGTTGCTCATAACTCCCCCAACATGCAATCGCAAAGAAGAGAGAGCTAGTCATTACAGACTGATAGAACACCTGTAGCATCCTGACTTGTACACACAGTGTTCCGTTAACACCGCAGATTTCATTGTGTAAATAGAAACAGTTATTGTGGGAAAGCAATGTTAGGAATTTCGCCAATCAGGATGGAATATGAACAATCTGCCGGTTCTGTCTTGATCGGAAATCGCAGTGTTTATGATTTGAGGCATTTTGTTCAAAACGGACCGATCCTGCAAACTTTGAGAATCAATCATAGTCAATCAGGATAGAATCTGAAAAAATCTAACAGATCCATCTTGATCACATGACTATAGAGATACTGATTTGTGTGATATAACATGTAAAATGCTGTGTCACTGCTTTAGTACTCCTACAGATAAAATCTGTAAGATTAATATAAAAAAATAAAATAAAGAATTCTGTATCGGGCAGTTAACAGACAGACAGACAGACAGACAGACAGACAGACAGACAGACAGACAGACAGACAGACAGACGGACGGCGGGCGGACAGGATGCAAAACCTCTTCACCAATTAGTGAACCAGGTGTGGGGTAACAGTGATTGGCCTTCAGGTCAACTGACCTTAAAGGGTGGGCTGGAGTCGCTGGGTCTGGCAGAGAAGTCAAAGGAGATGATTAGATCAACACCACGCTGCGGCCTCAGGATGAGCGGGTAGGGAAGGTTATAGGTTAAACCACTGTCCACCACATGGATCTTCTTGCTCTTCACATCCAAAGGCTCATAGATACCAGAAAACTCATCTGGGTCTGAATGAGAACAGAACAGATACGAATATATTTGGTTTATCGAGAACCACGTTTTGGGAAGAAGGATGATGTTTAAGATTCAGTTTAGCTATACTTTCACTGTGAAGTTATCTATTTTTTATTTGTTTTGTTTGTTTATTTCACCATCAATCAATTAAAAACACAACTAACACTATTTACATCATCTGTTACAAAAGACACACATACATACAGAGGGATCGGGGAATAACTAATAATAAAGCAATAATAATAAAGAAATAAATAGCATTTTCCACCTGTAACAGCATCCACCTCATCCTCTGCAGGACCAAACTCGTTGAGGATGTTGGCGCTGAACGGGGAGAAGGGCATCTCTGTGTTCAGGTTCAGACCCAGCATGAAATTGTGTACCTGTAGGTTTAGGTGTGGAGATTTTATTCCAAAATGAATCTCAAAATGTATCTCCTTTTCATGGACTATTCATACGTTTGTACTAATGCACTCATACTATTGTACTATTGTTTTGTCAGACAACCCAACCTACTACTATATTATATTAAAAAAAAATAAGAAGAAAAAAGGTGTACCTTCCCTGCCCGACCCTCTCGTGAGTTGAACAAAGTAGAGTCTGTGAAAAAGGACATCATTCTCTGGACCCAGCTGGCCTGATGGATCTCATCTGTTTCCGGGTTTTCTGTGCCTCCTGGCGAGCAAGATAAATGTAATTACCATATATGGTTCAGTAGGTCCACTGACTGAGAAATATTCCCCTTTTCGTATTTAAATTATACTTCTGGTATGTAATAGTAATAATAAATATATAAATACCTGATGCGCAAGTTCAAGTTCATCTTTATTGCTCATTACTTTACATCAGAGATGCACAGCAGAACAAAATTACGTTGCACTGGCGCCATTAAAAACACCACAATTCATCATAGAATGAACTCAGTAATGATTAAAATCAATATTATAACTAGCATTAAAATAATTGCCAAAATCATTCCACCATCATGATGGTGAGAATGTGCAATGTGTATAAATAATAATAATTATTATTATTATTTTGGGATAAGTATCCCGGGCAATCATTAAAATATGCCAGTTCTTATTATTCCATGACTTGTGTTTACAGCCTGTTTATTGGACTATCAGATAACTCTTGCAAGATATCAGTAGGCATGCCCCGCTAACAATACGCTTCTGGTCTGGTTTTTTTGCATGCCACATACTTGCGAAAAGGTGCATCATATAGACAATGATTTTTCACATTGACATCTAAGATTTAAAAAAATATCAGACACGCACATTTTTACAGGACCAGTCATTAGACATATGTTCTATCCATGACTTGCATAGGTTGAAAACAATATTTTCAAAAAAAGTTTAAAAATAAAGAACCTCTACAGATGGCTCTACAGAGCCGTTAAAACAAAAACGGCAGGTGCCTTCAGTCATGACACCTGCTAGTGCCCACAGCACTGCCATAATAATAGCCTTAAGGTCATTACACACTGGCGAATTAGCGACGCGATGCAGTTCGCCTGCGAATCTCTGCAAAATACGACACCAGAGCGAAAACGGTCGCATTTTCACCACTGATGTGGAAGCTTTCAATTGTTTTTTTTTTAAATGCGAATTATTCGCATGAATATATCGCGTCGCTAATTTGCCAGTGTGTAATGACCTTGACACAGCATTTAACATGGTTAAACATGGCTAAGAAGGCAATCAGTGTCAACAGTGTCAAAATGCGCCTGTGAATCACACAATGTTAAGTTCTCGTCACCTTTTTTGCGTGGTTCCTCATCATTATCCAGACTGTCCTCTCCAAGGATGTGCTGCGGCTTGATCTGCTCTGTTAGGAAAACACATGGAGTCATTAGGACCCATCTTCAAGAGTTATTTGCAGTAGAACATCTATAGATCAACATTATATCTGCTATAACTTTTCCACATAATTATAGCGATATAGCTCATAATTTATCTCCAGTGGTGTACTGGCATCTGCCATCTGGGGAAGTGGGTATAGGCCTGGCCTACTGAAATTTTGCAGTGGCCCATGCCATAAAATAACAAACAGCGCCCTGTGTAAAAACATTCCTAGAAACAGTGCCATGCGTCTTATATTGGCAGGCAAATTGTCAAAAACAACAAATTGTCAACTACTTCCGGATACAATTTTCAGTGCAGAGCGAGAAAGACACAGGATGGTTTCTTTCTTGACGTTTAACTATTTCACACAATTTCAAATAATCAATATATGTATCGAAACATATAACATACACATTATCTGTGACAACAAAATATATTACTACACACACAGAAGTGAGTATAGAAATGCTACATCTCTGCTCTGTTAGTGCAGTGTCCTGTCCATTCAGCCGATCAGAGCTTGTGGCAGTTTCGAACGTGTTTGGAACGGGACTGCAGCAATATACGAGAAGCGAACACTCAACATTACAGACAGACAGACAGACAGACAGAGATTCTGTCAATAGATATGAAACGCTTTGGATAGTAATACAATACGCCTAATAAACTAATACATTCTTTGACTGGGCAGAGACATTCTAAGCACTTATGAACGTCCCACGCCATTGTTCCTGTGAGAAACCAAACAAAGCCCCCAAGCTAAACACATATCTGATGAGCTGTCAGAGAGAACTACAGGAAGCTGATATATTTTCTTTTGTCTGTGGATATCACACATGAACACACACCCAATCCTATGTAAGCATTTAAGACTATTTAAAGGGCAATCTTTTACACTGTTGAGGTGTCAAAGTTTGCCAAAGTCAATCTACTATCAGACAATGACGAAGGTGAGACATCACTGACAACAATGAGAGGTGCAGTGCTGAGGCATTGATGTCTGGAAGGTAAAAGCCTTATAGTTATATTTAGCACGTGTTGCACACTAAAAAAGGCTTAAAATGTCTGAGTATAATATCTCTAACTGTGTATTATGATGTATTTCTAAAGTTGTCTTAGTGTAACCACAAACCCATGGTGTCTGCCACGAGAAACCAAACATCTACCACTCTCATCCAAACAGGAATCCCCCATTGGCCAAAGAGGATATTGGGCTACTGGGCTTCAGGCAAGGGATTTTAATTCCGCCACACACTCACTGGAAAACCATCCTGATTTCAGCAGTGTCCACTGTTAGTGTAAAGTATATAAGCAGTCAAAGTCACTGAACTCAGTGCTAGCCGAGGTGTGACTACACACCTGTTGTGTATCAGTTGAATCAATGCACACAGCATGAGCGGGATAAGGAAGAGCCTATGCTTATCATGCTTTTGCTTGTCTTTTTATCGTTTGTTTCATTGTGACTATCTACAAAATCATTCCAACAAAAATAACTTTTGACCTAAAACCTTCCCTGTCATCCGTCCTTCAATTGAGCCTGTCACAGTAACCACTTGGATTCAAACCTGATTTTCCTGGATGGGAAACCAAGCATAGTCACTGATGGCAGAGAGAAAAAAACCTAAAAAACAATAACGATTTTCAGAGGAATAGAAATTAAATTACCTATTTCCTCCTCCATGGTGATGCCACCAACTGTGTCTTTTACCCCCAGCACTCTGTTGAAGAGGATAGAGAAGGCACTGCCCCACACACCTGACACAGGAAAATAATATAAATGTGTGCATACAATGCTCTGTGTGAATGCACAGTATATCTGTGTACCTTATTTGTTGTCAATAATTTTATGTCATGGCGTCTCTCTCTTACCCATGAGAAAATGCAGCGGGTTTTCCTCATATTTCTTAATAGCCGTTCCCATGAAGAACTTGCTTCCAAACAAGTCAGGGGTCATGAAGGTTCCATACTTAGCCATCCCAATTTCATAGGGACTGAACTCCACCCAATCTGCATGTTGAAACAGAGCATCAAATACAAATTAAAAGCAGAAGAATTCATAAATCAACCATAATTGCCATACAACACCGTTATCTCTTTACATCAACCCTGATATCTGGGGTCAATAAACTTTATTATTATTATTGTCTTTATTGAATAAAGACATTTTCATTAATTTGCTATTGAGAATGAGCAGTAGAGTAACAACACAAGCCTTGAGATATGCAGCATTTAGTCGTTGTGATAAAAGGCAGTGAAAAATGTGTACACACATCGTCACTATCGTGCAAATACACACACACTACACACGCAAACCACCAAGGATTTCCTCAGCTCAGAGCTCTGCAACCTATTATTCCATTATTTTCTGTCTATGAAAGAGATCAATTTACAAATCTGGCTTATTTTTACTTTCTTTTGTTATTGCTCTGTGGTTTCCAACACGACAGAGTGGCTTGTGTTCCCGGGCCATGGAAACAACAACACTGTCGCATTCACGGAATCAGGTCACTGGATCAATGACATTGTAATTTGTAAAGATTATCACAATACAAACATTCCCAAATCAGAAGGCATGGTTGAAACAGGGACTTTTGCACCATGATAAAGGTTTGAACTGCTGCTTGCAATTGGGATTATTTGGAAATTCATTTTTTTGATTAGCACTGCAAAGGTACAATACGTAGTCACACGACTCACACCTTTATGGGGCTGGTGCCACTGGGCGGTGGTCGTTGCCTGTTCCCTGTTCACAGAACAGGTATTCAAATGCACCCCTGACCTGACAGTTATAAGAACTATTCGCCCCTGGGTATGCGTGTGACATCATCATGAAACTCTGAAGTTATGCAGGAATGCCTAGTAGTGAGTGGCAAAAAACTATACTTTCTGGCCTTAACAGCCCATACATCCAAACAGAAAAGTCCTGTCTGATTGCATTAAACTACATTAAACAATGTTAAACTCACTTTGCCTGTCGCTTTGCCACTCGATTTGCCATTCACTTTATGCATGCGCATACCCTCTATTTTCAGCATTGAAGAATCAGCCATTACAGCCAGCCAAAATATGTTTTGGTAGGCTGTAAAACTAAATTAAATTGTATTCAAGACACTAAAACTAAGTCTAAAACTATATCAAAATTAGCTGTCAAAATGAACACTGCTCCAATACCAGGAACATGTGGAATGGACTAAATATCTTTACAGATTCAGAAAACATGTGGTAGAAGTGTCTGCATGATCACTCCCAGGTGAATTTAGAAATTCTATGCACGCTTTGAGAAAAACACGCATGCCATAGATGCAATAAATGTTTGTTCCAGAAAGCTGGCTCAAGTTAAACTTAAACCTGCATGCATTATGTCTTGATCAAGCCAGATCCGGCATATCCAGACGTGATATAACCCTGGGGGCTTTAAATTAAGTTGGCAGCAAGTGAAATTTAAGTAACATCATTAAGACAGGTAATATATGATATTTACTACAATAATGTAAAGTGCAGTTACTGTTTAACCTTACATTTTTCTAACTGACCTACACACTTTGTGATACAAAGAAATGTCACTGACATGAAAACAAAATAAAAAACAGTGCAAAAACAGCGGGGGGAAACTGCGTGGGGAAACTGCCCCTGTCAGGTAAAGAGAAGCGACTTGGACTCCTCATGCATTGAAGGAAGCAGGAGGTCAGTCCTTCACCGGTCTAGTACTTATAATCTAATTATACTTTTCATAAACAGAATATGTAAGCCCCGTTTTTGGAACTGTAAATTATAAATATGGCTTGACAGACCTGGCTAACTTGAAAAGGGTAGGGTAAGGGATTTTCTTTATGTTAAAATAAGTGTGAAATAGCTCTAAATTCTGCTATGGAGTGTTTGTTCAGTGGGAGTCTCCATGTCTCTGGAGCTCTTAAATAAACAAAATATGTATATTCAGGTCAGGATAGCAATTTTATCATTTGGACAGGGGTTATGTTTTCACCCCATTCCATTTGTGTCCCTGCCTGTTATCTCAGGATATCTCTGGGAGTGGCTTATCGTAAAAACATATAACTTCCAAATAGCTGCACCTAACATTGTGCCTAATGCCTATCAGCAGACGTGATGTGGAAATGGTATATTTAAGTACCCGTAGTAGTACCCGTTCTGTGTCCCTATGTACAGGAGTTCTGTATCAGGCATGCCCAAATATGGAGTGTTGTGATGTTATAACAGGCCAGCTCCATATAATATATGGAGCTGGCCTGTTATAACATCACAACACTCCATATTGGCCTGCCCAGGCGGCTCTGACCACCGTGGGTCCGACCGACTTGACACCGGGCACTGCACTCCCTGTGGGGGTGTGGAACGCGTGTGGGGTAAACTGGGAACCGCACTCCATCGGTTCCTCTGCGATACGCATGCCAAGTTTGAAGTCGATTGGTCTGTCGGTTCTCAAGATATGATGGGAACAGATACACACACATGCACTCGCACATGCAGATTTTCTGAATTTATATATAATTTAAGCAATCTGTTAATTTATTACTTTAAACTGAATGGTGTTACAATAACATCCTGCATTAAACAATGCACATGAACCATGCTTATGACACTCCTGGTATAAGATATTGCTTAATTGTAATAGGTTGAGTTTGATAACTACCAGTAGTGGTATTCGCTTAATGAGATTTCTGTCATTTTCCCATTGGAAAGACCATCATTCAACTGCCAACAGTGTAAAAGATCCCTGTAACAGAATAAATATCTATCCTATGACTTCCACAGTTTTGTCTTGATTCATGAGCAATTCTTTGTCTGCATTAGAATTTCATGATGTAACAATCTTGTGAAAACGACAGCAGCGCTCAGCTGTTCAGAATGTAGGCAATAGGTATAATGCAGAAGATCCTACATTCTAGGAATCTATAAAGTCAGTCTACTATTCAATTCCAATGAAGCAGAAAATATCACTTGATGGTAAATATACTAAATGTTTTGGGAGACAGCAACTATGCATTCTACAATCATTGAATAACACTTGTATAATACATGGTCTTGTAGATTTTCTCTCCAAATATACTAAATATACTACAAAAAATAATGAGGAAGTACAAAATGGGAAGCTTGAATCGGAAAAAGAAAAGAAAAAATATATTTCCACCACTTATTAGTTCCACTTCAAAGCTAGAATCAGCATGATCTTGTGCACAGTTCAGTTCCTTGATGTAGCAGCAAGAGTTCATATCTAAAACCACCAACCAAGAGCTGCCACTGCATATCAGCTTATCTCACCATGGTACATAGTTTCTGTTATAAGGAAATATGTCCTACTTGGTTACTTTGCATGTGGCTAAGCTCATTTGAGCACTTCTATTTACTCATTATGTATGCAAAAACAAACGGCACATAAGACAAACGCACATGCTAGCGCATGCACAGACGCACACGCACACACACACACACACACACACACACAGGCTTACCTGCAAACATGAGTTCAGACACGTCAGGCTTGACATGCAGACAAGTGAAGAGAGGAAGTGGACACTGAGCCTCATCGATCTTGTCCTGCAGTTGACTCAGCTTGGTATCCATCCTCTGAAAAAAATGAGACAAACAAAACAAAATCTCATCATGAAACCACAACAAAATGTTTACGTCACATACTGTATTGCAAGACAAACTAGAAAGTTGCATGTGCTCAGTGAAGAGCCTAATTCTGAAGTGTGGCCAGTCTATTACGTCAGTCACCTATGACGTATTGGCCATGGTTTCAGTCGATCCAACTGCATTTGTCATCCATTACAAAATGAAAGTTAAACGCAATATATGAGAAAACTACTTTACTGGCAGCGTGCGTGCACAAGAAATGTGACATTGATTGGCCAATGGTTTAAACCAGGGGTTTTCAACTTATTATGAACCAGGGACCACCACCCTGACTGAGAATCAACCTGGGGACCACCACCCTGACTGAGAATCAACCTGGGGACCACCACCCTGACTGAGAATCAACCTGGGGACCACCACCCTGACTGAGAATCAACCTGGGGACCACCACCCTGACTGAGAATTAACCTGGGGACCACCACCCTGACTGAGAATCAACCTGGGGACCACCACCCTGACTGAGAATCAACCTGGGGACCACCACCCTGACTGAGATTCAACCTGGGGACCACCACCCTGACTGAGAATTAACCTGGGGACCACCACCCTGACTGAGAATCAACCTGGGGACCACCACCCTGACTGAGAATCAACCTGGGGACCACCACCCTGACTGAGAATCAACCTGGGGACCACCACCCTGACTGAGAATCAACCTGGGGACCACCACCCTGACTGAGAATCAACCTGGGGACCACCACCCTGACTGAGAATCAACCTGGGGACCACCACCCTGACTGAGAATCAACCTGGGGACCACCACCCTGACTGAGAATCAACCTGGGGACCACCACCCTGACTGAGAATCAACCTGGGGACCACCACCCTGACTGAGAATCAACCTGGGGACCACCACCCTGACTGAGATTCAACCTGGGGACCATTGTTGTGTTGGGAGGGGGGATATGGTCGTGGTGTGGGTGAAATATTAAACTCATGTTGCTGTTCATTGTAACTTATTTTATGAGTAAGCAGACACTTGCGATTGATTATGGGCACATTTCCTTATAAAGGTCACTCAACCAGGAAATCCGGTACGGTTTACCACTTTTCTGAGGAAGTTCTTGACATCCGACTTCCCAGTAACTGACAACATCGACGCGTCATCATTTGTCACCAGATCATTTACTGCATTGTTTCTCAACTTGTGGTCAATACAATAAATTAAAATACGAATCTTCACTTTCCGACATTAATAAATGCATGGTCAGGGACCACATGCAACCCCACCTGTTGAAAACCCATGGTTTAAACAGACAAAAACATAATCTCCCACTTTGCCTTCACCCTGGCAGGTGATAGCTAAGGTGAAATAAGAGAAAATTAATGTCAGTTGGTTGCATGCCCTCACAATTTTAAGTGTGATGCTGGCATAATTTTTTAAGAATATCTGTGCCCAAAGCAACTCAAGGATACGCATGCGACAAACAAAACAAAATCTCATCATGAAACCACAACAAAATGTTTACGTCACATACTGTATTGCAAGACAAACTAGAAAGTTGCATGTGCTCAGTGAAGAGCCTAATTCTGAAGTGTGGCCAGTCTATTACGTCAGTCACCTATGACGTATTGGCCATGGTTTCAGTCGATCCAACTGCATTTGTCATCCATTACAAAATGAAAGTTAAACGCAATATATGAGAAAACTACTTTACTGGCAGCGTGCGTGCACAAGAAATGTGACATTGATTGGCCAATGGTTTAAACCAGGGGTTTTCA
Source organism: Protomyctophum bolini (assembly GCF_963924005.1). Taxonomy (NCBI): domain Eukaryota; kingdom Metazoa; phylum Chordata; class Actinopteri; order Myctophiformes; family Myctophidae; genus Protomyctophum; species Protomyctophum bolini. The sequence goes on from NC_137869.1 coordinate 35,243,340, forward strand.
ACTGATTATGAACCAGGGACCACCACCCTGACTGAGAATCAACCTGGGGACCACCACCCTGACTGAGAATCAACCTGGGGACCACCACCCTGACTGAGAATCAACCTGGGGACCACCACCCTGACTGAGAATCAACCTGGGGACCACCACCCTGACTGAGAATTAACCTGGGGACCACCACCCTGACTGAGATTCAACCTAGGGACCACCACCCTGACTGAGAATCAACCTGGGGACCACCACCCTGACTGAGAATCAACCTGGGGACCACCACCCTGACTGAGAATCAACCTGGGGACCACCACCCTGACTGAGAATTAACCTGGGGACCACCACCCTGACTGAGAATCAACCTGGGGACCAGCACCCTGACTGAGAATTAACCTGGGGACCATTGTTGTGTTGGGAGGGGGGATATGGTCGTGGTGTGGGTGAAATATTAAACTCATGTTGCTGTTCATTGTAACTTATTTTATGAGTAAGCAGACACTTGCGATTGATTATGGGCACATTTCCTTATAAAGGTCACTCAACCAGGAAATCCGGTACGGTTTACCACTTTTCTGAGGAAGTTCTTGACATCCGACTTCCCAGTAACTGACAACATCGACGCGTCATCATTTGTCACCAGATCATTTACTGCATTGTTTCTCAACTTGTGGTCAATACAATAAATTAAAATACGAATCTTCACTTTCCGACATTAATAAATGCATGGTCAGGGACCACATGCAACCCCACCTGTTGAAAACCCATGGTTTAAACAGACAAAAACATAATCTCCCACTTTGCCTTCACCCTGGCAGGTGATAGCTAAGGTGAAATAAGAGAAAATTAATGTCAGTTGGTTGCATGCCCTCACAATTTTAAGTGTGATGCTGGCATAATTTTTAAAGAATATCTGTGCCCAAAGCAACTCAAGGAGAGGTCCTAAATTATAATTATAAACTCTGAAGACCAAATTGTCTCTTCAATAACAATAAAAACGTTTCAGTCTCTCTCGACCTTCATCAGAACTGAAGGTTGAGACTGAAAGTTATTTTTATTATTAGAAAATGAAACTGGCCTTGAGAGAGTAGCTCTTCTTCCCTTTTGTTTCATAACTTTGAAAGAGAACAGTGAAATAGTTACTGAAGGTCACATGTTACAAAAGAGAGAGAGAGAGTAATGGGGGCATTGGGCGGCGACAGCTAGAGGATAGCAGGTCAATAAGCAAAGAACAGGAAGGAAAAATCATGATAAACCACATGAACCCTAGCGCCACTATTCTGGGAATATCATAATAAGTGGAAATTCCGTGAAAATAGGCAAATGTAAGCGAAACATTCTAGCAGATCTACAAGCTCACAACATGTCGCAATGCATCGCATTGTGAACTTGTAGATTGTCTATTTTCGCTATTTGATATACAACGTATAAGGTTAAACCACTAAACCAAAAAAGCATGTGGTAAACACATCATACCGCGGGTAAAAGCGTCTCTCCGATGAGCATGCCAAATATATCGGTGAAGGTGACAGGCTGCCCTCCAGCCTTCTTGGTCCACAGAGCTTGGGCATAGTTGCTGATGTGCTGGGGTAGCAGCAGCCGCAGTGGGTTACTGCTTACACTCTTCATCAGCTCCTGGTTTATCTCTTTAGGTCCTTTGGTGGGGAACTCAGGGTGGGAATAGAGAGTGGACATATACCTGGGGAAAACCAAGAGGGGAACCACAAAAGGATTTAGCCTTCAATTAATATCAAACCGCAAACACTTTTCCAAAACTAAGTAAAGAGTTTGAAATATGACCGATCTAACACACTAAAAAAGAATCACAGGCTAGCAGGAAAGTGTGAATTGGATGAGAGAAGTGGACAGAATGTGTAAGAAAGGCTTGATAAATGAGAAGTGAGGGAAGTTCAAAGCGGAAGACAAGATGGGGCAGCAGATTGGGAAGTGCTAAGTTGCTAATGAAGAGAGAAAGGAAGAGAGAGGGTTTAGAAAGAGAGAGTACAGAGACAGCCTGAGAGAGGAGAGTGAAGGCCTATTCATACATACTATAGTTTTAGGTGATAAGGTGACCACCGAAACGGTGGTTAGTAAAAACAGAGAGATGTGTTTGGGTGAGTGGTGAAGCACCACACACACACTCACCGTGGCGTGACGTCATGTTGTAGTTTTCGGTGGTCACCTTATCACTACAACCGGAGTATGAATAGGCTTTGAGAAAGACTAAAGGCCCACACATACTCCAGTTTTAGGTGATAAGGTGAACACTGCAGTGGTTGGGAAACTACAACATGTCACTGAGCTGCGTTGATAAGCAACTCATACGCAAACAACATCACCACGTTCACCCTGGCTCTCTCCGGAGGGAGGCGGGACCCACCTAAACCACTGTTTAGGTGACTATGAGCGTCTAGTATCAAAACCATCGTTTAGGTGAAAATGTTCCCACCGAAAAGGTGAGTATCTTATCACCTAAAACTGAAGTATGCGTATCCCTTTAGGAGAGAGACTGTCCGTCTGAGAGAGAGAGAGAGAGAGAGAGAGAGAAGCAAAGAGAGGTCACATCACACACAAATGCGTGTTTACTGACCATGTGGATCCAGAGAGGCCTGCGACGTATGTGGCACAATCCAGGACCCCAGACTCATACAGGGCTTTCATTACTCCGGAGAAACCTACCATTGCTCTGAAACCTCCCCCTGAACCTACAATGGCTATGATTGGCACCTGTAATGGACCAACAATAACATGCAGACGTACGCGCACACACACACACACACACACACACACACACACACACACACACACACACACACACACACACACACACACACACACACACACACACACACACACACACACACACACACACACACACACACACACACACACACACACACACACACACACACACACACACACACACACACACACACACACACACACACACACACACACACACACACACACACACACACACACACACACACACACACACACACACACACACACACACACACACACACACACACACACACACACACACACACACACACACACACACACACACACATCAATTAGGCCAAGTCGCATAATGTTTCATATGGGTGAATAATTATCAGTAGATCTCAATGTGCCTCGCTTTCATTGATAGAATCTCGTTCTTTCAGCATAAACAACGTCCTCTGCCATCTCTAGTCTCTGCACTGACACTCGTTTTACAACGTGGTTACATCACCCCTTTGCAACGCTATCCCAGGTGGAGTTCACTTTTTCAACCTTTTCATGCTTTTTTCATCCCATCTCTTCCTCCCTGAATTGTAGCCAAGGCCCTATCTGCATGTTTTGGCAGTCTGACAGCGCTACTTCCAGGAGTCTACACTGGAGAGTGAGCTGAGGAATGTTCTAGTTCACAAACAGTGGCTCGGGAGGGATGCATGTTTGGACCACTTGTTTTAAGTAAATATCCCCATTTCTTAATTTCCTACATAATATATAGATTTTAAAAAGTTAAAGCAAAACAGATCACAACTTTATCAATTAAAAACAATTTCAACATTATTTTATAGTATCCAAATAACTTCCTTAAATAAATGAAAACAACATTCAAGAAGTAGTGAAAATAGCAGATCTACAAGCTCACAAAGTGACATGAAGCAAAGGGTTGTGAGCCTTTAGATCTGACATATTTCACTATTTCCGGGCTCAAAAGGTTTGGGAACCACTGTTCTAGTGCCGTGCAGTGGAAATCCAGTGCCATTTCTTCTTGCATATCGCTGGTTATTTTGTTTATGACTGGAGGTTAGAGAGAGTTCACATTGAGCCCAAGGGGCTGTCGGCAGAAACCCATAACCACAATGGGCTGAGAACGTATTTCAGCTCAGCACAGGAATGCACAACTCTTGCAGCTCAGCATACAATATGGTGCAGTAGATGTAAGAGACATTCAGTCAGCGCCAGTGGGAGTTTCTCTAACTGTGTGGGGTGGTGAGAGGAGCGAGAATGCCAGACTGATACAAACGAGAGGGGCTGTTGTTCCCACCTCCTGAGGAGAGCTGGGGAGGAAGCGTGGTTTCTCCATGTCCAGCAGCTTCTTAATGCCCAGCATCACTATGTCCCTGCGCTTCTGTCTATAGAGCTTCTCTTTCTCACACAGGGCCAGGCTGAACCGCAGGTCCAGTTTGGTGCTAGAGATGCACGCACGCGCACACACACACACACACACACACACACACACACACACACACACACACACACACACACACACACAATAATCAGTGGACATTCTCTATTCCTCTCTCACATTTGAATGCATAGTGCATTCTACTGTAACACAGGGTACAGTACAAATATGGTTGCACACGCAATCACGCACACACATGCAGCCACCTGCACACACAGCCGCGCACACACATACGGTACACACACAGACACGCACACACGGTCATACTCTCATACACATTTTCACGCGTGAATCTATTTGGCGTCCGAGCATAGACATGGTAACGCCCTCGCCTGCCTCTGATTGGCCTACCGACACTGCCCGTCTCAACTGTCCTCCGAGGTGGATATAGCTATGCTGGATAGTCTTATGCGGGGTTACTCCGTGGTGGGAAATAATACAAGTACGGTATGATACAAGTATTAGTTTACTAATTAGATTAATACACGATAATCAACACTAACACTTTATTTAGAACACACCAAAATCAAATCATAGTACAGCGTACGTGTTCAATCAATTATTCAACTTCTTCTACAAAAATAAAAGGTTACAAGTTAGTTACAACAAGGCTGCGTTCTGTCGCACGTGCCAAGCTGTCATTCTCTTGTATTATTTCCCACCACGGAGTAAACTCGGATGACAGTCAAGTCGGGCACTGTCGGTAGGCCAATCAGAGGCAGGCGAGGCGTTACCATGTCTATGCTCAGACGCAAAATAGATTCACGCCATTTGCACAGTAATCTGTGAGGTGATTTGTCCTCTGTGACAAACAGTAAACAGACAAACACTTAACCTTTCATCTCTAAGCCTTCACCTTTGAAATTATGCCTAATCTACAACAATAAAAGACATTCTCTTGTCCTCCCACTGAACAGCACTTAATTTTACTTAAAACCCTACATTACCCGAAACAAGCTTCTTAAAGGAGAATTCCATACTAAAAGGCTTTCTTACCTTTCTTTGTAGTTGTTACGTCCCCATCAAAGAGGTCCAGGTGTTATTTTGTGCAAAAGCTCCTTATTGGCTATTTCCCCTACCGTAAGCCCTAAATGAATTGCATTGAATTGAATGGGATGTATGGGGTGTTGTGCTAATTCGCTTATTTCCATCGCTCAAAATTATAATCTTTTTGTATATATCCTCTCTTCATAATGTAAATAATAACCCAAGCGGCACACTTTACTACTTATTTCGATGGAAATAAGCGAATTAGCACAACACCCCATACATCCCATTAAATTAAAAGCAATTCATTTAGGGCTTATGGTAGGGAAAATAGCCAATAAGGAGCTTTTGCACAAAATAACACCTGGACCTCTTTGATGGGGACGTAACAACTACAAAGAAAGGTAAGAAAGCCTTTTAGTATGGAATTCTCCTTTAATACAATACATTGGGCCAACAAACATCTCAATAGAGATAAGCACTGCTATGCAAGGGTTAAGGTTGTCCTCCTCAGGAATTCCTGTGCATTGTTCAACATCTGACTCCATTATTATGCAGCCACGGTGAGAAGCTATGGTGTGGGAAAGTGCAGATTAGAGTTGTACGTACCACACATCCAGGGACATCTCCAAGTACACTTTGGTTTTCTGTTGAAACAATGTGTGGTTAATTTACAGTGTAGTGACTGCTGATAAATGTTGATTATCCTGTCGACTGTTAACCCCCGGGGTCACACTGAAGAATCCACAACAATACAAGAATGAGTAAAGATGGAAGAGAGCAGGGACTACAGAGAGGCAAAGGATTAGAGGTAATGTAGGATAATTGATAACAAGGAGTGGCAGCGCACACTCGCACAGATCATAAAAGTGTAAAATGGCAATGAAAGACGAAGCCACACATTGCACCACACAATCAACAGTTAGTTATAATTAGCAGGTATTTTTGAGACACTTTTTTTTAGCTGTTGCTGAACAGCTCAGCATTCTTACTTCATATATCTTAAAATTCATATTTTCATCCATCTTACTGTATGCTATTGACCTTTAATAACTTAATATTAATATTAACTAAATATTAAGATGGGGAAACCAATCTGATTATACTGTCTCATTTTAATGAATCAAGTGTCTTACTTTGCCAAATGGGAAAATCACCGTCTCTGGATGAGCCACTTTAATTTTGTTGTTTATGTCATAGGTGGCAGTTCCAAGAGTCTCATCCATCACAAAGTTGGCGTCCATCAATGTCAACTGATTGAAACAAACATAAGCAATGTGTATAATAAAACATGGAGAACCATCATGGGTATTTTGTGTATGTTCACTCATTTAAAGCAATAAATAAAATTGTATAGGCTGTTTCTCAATATGCATGGTTTACAGTCTTGATGTCGAGTATTATATCCAATCATCATCCTATGCAAAACGGACTCTGATCAGATGGAGTTCTCACCTCCAGGACGTTCTGTTGGTTGGGGTCCAGTATGAAGGTAAAGGTCTCGTTCCATTGTGGATTTATGTCGTTGTCTATATGCCGAGTTCTCTTTCTGCTCTCTGGGGCCGTGGGAATTAACAGCTCCACATATGGGTCTGGGGTGTCCACTGTAAGGAGAACAATACACATTGATTCCTGATCATTGAATGGATGAAATGGGCCTCTACATGGGTCCTTGGATGGATTTATCAATATATATATTATATATTTATTATTATATTATTTTCATTTCTGTCTGTTTCTCTACCACGTAATCTATCTATTTGATATATATTCTAGACTTTTTATGTTTTTATTTATTCATGTACCACAGTAATGTGTATATCAGACTGTAACAACCATAAATCTGACCACTACTATTTCTTACCCCACCCCCTTAGATAGAATTTGATAGACTTATAGCATGTTATGTAGACAGCACTATAATTGCATTGTATGTAGTCATAGCACGTCATAGTACATATGTATAGCATAGTAGTATATATGTATAGTTTATATGTATAGTTTCATTATATAGATATTCCACTGTTACTTTCTTAGCTTACGCATGTTTCATGATAAATGTTTTTATGTGATGTATTCCCATGCTTTTTTGTTCTTGCTTAATGTACGTCGCTCTGGATTAAGAGCGTCTGCTAAATGCCTAAATTGTAAATTGTACTATGCTGGTCTTATCGCTATTAGGGGCTTCTATCAGGGAAACGCCAGTTTCCATTTAGCCATATAAATGTTATGTTAATGCAGACATGCATACAAACACCTTTCTGTTGTGGACAACTGGTCAGAAAACATTATGAATGCAGAGTGTGTCATACTCATTACACATGGTAGCAACCAGAATAACATGGGGTAAGTGGATCAAGATCATCAAGACTCACACAGGTCACCCAGAGTTCCCTTGGTGACACCTTCAGCCCGCACTACAGTCACTCTGAAAGTGTGAGAAAACTGTTGTTCCACCTGCAGAGAAACATAAACACATTTTTCAGCTCATAATGACCCAGAAATCATAAACTGCAGAAATACAGTACAGTAGTAACAAATTATGTCTAAGTGAGCAAATATATATTTCTCAAGGACAGCTGATAGCTCACTCTGCAGTAAGGGACAATCATGCTGGAGTTCATACGGTAGCTTCCCTCTGAGTATTGTAATTGTCAGATCAGCGTTGACTGTGATATTTGCAATAATGTTTTTATTTTTTTATTTTTTTGATCCCAGCTTTTGTGTTTGTGTTCCACTGGGAGGAGACCCCCGGACAGACCGGGGTCTGTGTTTGTGTTCCACTGGGAGGAGACCCCCGGACAGACCAAGGATCTGTGTTTGTGTTCCACTGGGAGGAGACCCCCGGACAGACCAAGGGTTTGTGTTCCACTGGGAGGAGACCCCCGGACAGACCAAGGGTTTGTGTTCCACTGGGAGGAGACCCCCGGACCCCCGGACAGACCAAGGGTTTGTGTTCCACTGGGAGGAGACCCCCGGACAGACCAAGGGTTTGTGTTCCACTGGGAGGAGACCCCCGGAAAGACCAAGGATCTTTTGTGTTTGTGTTCCACTGGGAGGAGACCCCCGGACAGACCAAGGGTTTGTGTTCCACTGGGAGGAGACCCCCGGACAGACCAAGGGTTTGTGTTCCACTGGGAGGAGACCCCCGGACAGACCAAGGGTTTGTGTTCCACTGGGAGGAGACCCCCGGACAGACCAAGGGTTTGTGTTCCACTGGGAGGAGACCCCCGGACAGACCAAGGGTTTGTGTTCCACTGGGAGGAGACCCCCGGACAGACCAAGGATCTCCATGCTGACCTTGGACCGCCTCGGAATCCCCCAGGAGGAAGTGGCTAATGTTGCCCGGGAATGGGAAGTCTACTCTGGAGCTCTCTGCTGGAACTGTTCTCCCCCACGACCTGACCCCGGTTAAGCGGTTGAAGACGGAAGGACAGATGGACGTGTTCGGCATGAATTATAATTCAGATACTTGTGCAAATACAATAATTGAGTGACTGTACCTTAGCTTCTCACTGTGGCTGCATAATAATGGAGTCAGGTGTTGACTGTTGCTTTACCCCTCTCATTTATCCTTTCTGATTGGTTTTCAGGTCTTGGCCATGAGTGAAATTGGGCCTGAGTGCTCACACCACTTTAAAAGCCTGTCTCCCCAGTCCTTTGCTCAGTTGCTTAGATTTTTGCATCTCACCCACTTCTGCATCTTTTCCATCATGTATACGTTACAATACACTCTCTAGTCTGCGCAATCCACTCATGAATCATTACATTGCTGACTTGACTGATTTCCACACGTCATCTGTTCAGCTTTTATTTGTTTTAGATTATTTATTATAATAAATTAATACATACACAAATGTACTGTTCTGCTGGCACCCCTATAGGCTAGGGGCATACAGTGACTCACTGGAGTTTGATGAAAATCATAAAGGATGTGATGTAGTTTTTCTTATTAAAGCCTCCACGATAAAAGTATTTTGTAAAAATGACAAGGAGCTTTGGTTTCGCAACCATTACCCATTAGTTTGCATTAACATTTTTTACTTTCTACTTCCTCAATGGGCGTGAACAAAAAGCTTAGTTTATAGAGAGTCGCAAGTCCCGCCCCCTACCAGGGCCCAGGAAATGATTCCCCGTTCATTTTGCTCATAGACTTTTCATTTCATTAATATGTTGGCTATTAAAAAAATGGTTGGACATTTTTAAATAATTTTGATTTTTGACACAAATCTTCTCTTCTGGGAGTCCCTGGCACAAAACTAACCTCGCCTCACCAGGCTTTCCACCGCCTCGGAGGAAAGCCTGGTCTCTGTTTCAAAAGTCTGTATGATCCGAGCTGGGGCCGGATGATGTGGTTACGTCATGTTGTAGTATTGTTTTGTAGTCGCCAGACAGGATGAACAGGCGGCGACAACTTATTTTTCCCTCTCAATAAAAGCTCTCGCTTACGAAAGCTTTTATTGCTTTTATTCAAACAGGAAGCAACAAACAGCTTCCTGTTTGTTGTAGGCAAACCATTGCCTACAACATGACGTAAGCATATCATCCGGCTCCAGCCCGGATCATATACCGAAATGAAATGGTGCCCAGGCTAGCACAAAACAGGTTCAGATGGGAGTCCCTGTCCAAATCCATATTATTTTAGGGGTCCATCAGTTGAAAACATTTGAGAACCACTGGTTTATAATCCATTGCAGCATGACGGTGTTGCTTGCCAACAAGAACTCACTGAAGTGACACTGTCGTACTAGTACAATTGGCCTTTACTAGTTATCATTTGTTTGAGTTATTGCTGCCAGATCCGGCAACTGGTACAAAATATAAAGGGCAAGGTCATAAACACATACATTCTTAACATTAGATAAACACTCTCAAGCCTAGATCAAGCCCAAAGATAGAATCCCCAATTTCCACATAGTCAGAACTAGGGTTGTCAGTGTACTTACAATGATGTACTGGTAAGGGTCTATGGACGCCATTGGGGGCTGTCGTGGTGATATAATTCTCAGCTTCCAGGAAAAAAGCCTTGGTCCAGATGCAAACTTGAACTCAGGAAGATCCTTCCGTTATTAAAGGAAGCATTAAAAGACTGGTGAAAGAAACAAAGCATTTAACATCAGTAAAACTGCCATACCATAGATTAACACACCAAAGTCTGATGAGTCAGACTTTGCATAAACATAGCATAAGTAGCATGGCCTCAATGTGAACTATACACACAGTTCATTGGGGCAAAATATAATTTCAAACATTTTGACATCTTGGCGTTTGTGGTAACGTACAGGGGAAGTGTGTGGCGCCACAGACAATAGATATAGTCAGTCCAGAGTCGTGGCAGATAGTGTGTGTATTTGTGTTTTTTTGTTTGTTTGTTTTATCTGTTATAGAGAGAGTCAAGGCGTTGTAAGCTAGTAGGCTATTTTCAGAGAATGACTTCTGTGCAACTAAATATATCTCAGGCTTTCGTGTTAAGGGGAAGAACGGGGAAAGGGGGTAAAATGTAATGTAAAAAAAGTTTAAAAAAAAACTTTGATGTCCTCTCAAGCTGATATCACACGGTTAAAAATGATTGTCTCTGTTGTTCAGCAAAGCATAACAACACTGAGAGTGAGAGGACTTGTGGCACGTAGTGTGTTCGCAGCACTGGTCACGTAGTTTGCATAAATGGTCCAACTTCTGAATGTGCCAATTCCGGTCACCCTCGAAACCATCAGGTCACTTGTGATGAATGACAAAAAAACTCACAGAAGCTGCTTTTGTGGAGGTCATTCATTGTCATTAGAATTTTCATTTTGATGCACCAGCATATTCCTTGAACTATAATACATGAAGGTTTACTGTGAAAACAAAAGCTTATAGTATTTTCTTTGTGAGTAGGCCTGTGCGTGGTGGGAAATATGAATCTGCATGTTATTATTAAAATAACAGCAATAAAAAAATAGGCCAAAATGTTTACTTTATAAACCTAGATGAAAATAAATGTTGGCGCCTAATTAGATAATGTGAATGTGAATAAGGAACTAATATGTATAGAACAGTAGATTTGGATGAATGAATGAATGAATGAATTAATTAATTCTTTCATTTATTTAATTGATGATTAGAATATATATAAGACTGTGGTAGAGTCATTACATACATTAACATTACATCAAAAACTTTAATATGGAGAATGAAACCATTGTGGTCCTCTAGTCCAGGGGTTCCCAAACTTTTTTGGACCAGGTACCCCTTTTGGGGTAGATATTTTTCCAGGTATCCTCTCATCCTCGCAACACGGATAACAATAAATTTACAACCACAAGCAGTGTTTCCTGCAGGAAAAAGCTTTGGCATGGTGCTGGGCACAGGCCGCAATTTTGATTAATTAATTAATTAATTTGATTCATTAATTAAGATTAATACATTAAGATTAATTTGTATTATTGCTCTTGTATTGCTATTGGAGACACTGGGGGGACACTGGGCAGGCACTGAGGAGGCACTGGGGAGGCACTCAGGGGCACACTGGGAAGGCACTGGGAAGGCACTCGGGAGGCACACTGGGGAGGCATTGGGGAGGCACTCAGGGGGACACTGGGGAGGCACTCAGGGGGACACTGTCTAAATGTAGACGTCTAAATGTATACGTCTAAATGTAGATGTTTAAATGTAGACGTCTAAATGTATACGTCTAAATGTAGACGTCTAAATGTATACGTCTAAATGTAGACGTCTAAATGTAGACGCCTAAATGTGTACGTCTAAATGTGTACGTCTAAATGTAGACGTCTAAATGTAGACGTCTAAATGTGTACGTCTTCTCTTATGGGGGTCCCTGGCATATCTTTTCAAATGGGGGTCCACGGGCTAAGTAGTGTCAATTTGGGGGTCCTTGACATGAAGTTTGGGAACCACTGCTTTAAACACTTTAGCACTTTATGAACATGAACAAAATAGATGGGTCCCCCCTGGAACTCCCTCAGGTACCCCTGGGGGTCCCCGGACCCCACTTTGGGAACCACTGCTCTAGTCTAACACACACAAGATAAACACAAAACAACAACAAGCAATGGAAGGCAATACAACAACATATACAACAGCAGGCAGCAGGTTATGTCAAAGTGCTATGCTTTGTTGGTCAAACAAAGTTTACATTTTTAATTGAATTACATGCAATGTTATGTAAGCATTTCTGCAAGTCCACAGGTTGCTCTGTAAAACATTCCATTTTAGACTTGTGGGGAGACTATTTAGTATCACTTACTATGATGACCATTTATAACTTACGTAGGCTATAAGTTATAAATGCTTATGATAATGCTTAATGTTTATGTTTTATAAGCATTAACTGCTATAAGTATAGCCTACAGTTATATGAGCACTCTCAAGTAGGCTACTCAAATTCTTTATAACAATAATTCTATAGCACATTATAAAGTAGCCCATGCATTGTATAACGATTTAAGTGGTAATGTTTGCACTAGCCTATATTTAGCACTGTATAATTGCAGTTATAGTGTTATACGTGGATTATAATGCATATATAGACATGGGATTCATATAGATTTTTACCACTGCTGCACTAGGCCTATAGAATTTTTGTTTTCCCCCACATTAGTCAATTGAATCATGGTATGACAAATGAAAGTATTGCTAAATAGCTCTATGTATAAAGGGACATTCTGACACTTAACATGGTGCTAAATTGTGCATTAGTAGGCTAGCTATAGCTACGATCGAACAGTGGATTGGCTTTATGTAACCGGTTATGGCGTTGGGATGGGTTATAGCCACTATTAGCCAGCCAGCCCAGGGCAGTTTATAGGCTACTTTTTCTAGATGTAGGTGCTTTAACTTTTTGTACCAGTCACATACAGCTCCATGGAGACTGTCGGCTCCTGCTGAAATATGTATAGGTGCAGGGCCGGCTGCAGGATGAAATGACTAAGGGTGCAGATGAAAATTCTTAGGGTGCACAGGAAATAGTGTTATTTTATTTCAACATACAACTATAGCGTTGTTAAATCAAACGGGGTGATAACTGTACAAGTGCCTCCAGAAGGCGCTGTGGACTGTAGGGGTTTGGAGAAGTGTAGGACGGTTGTTACAGAATAAGAATGGCTTGTCTGTGACCGCAGCCCTGCACTGCACATTTAGTAAAACTTGTATCAGCCTGTTGCCATGTTGAATGATTTAACAATGCATAGCTGAATGCTGAAATATTTACTGCTGTTAAATAGGCAGCATTTATTTAATTTAAGTGTGGTATAGCTACAATCTGCAAACTCTTTATACAGTATTCAATCAATCAATCAAAAACCTGAGTTTCCGTCTGTTTCTACTGCAGCCGCAGCAGCATTTATTGAATTAAGTGTAGCCTACATGCATGCTACTGCATGCAATCTGTTATAAAGTATTCAATCAATCAATAAAAATAAATTGTCTGAACTGCAGCCACAGCCAGGTCGGAACAATTTCTAAAGCATAAAGCACTGTGCAAGAATAGGCAGAACAGGCAGTTGCCTAGGTGCCATGACCAACCATGCATTCTTTTTTTAACTCATATATACATATTTTTATATCATTAATTGAAAAAGCTCCTTCAAAATTTTAAGTTTTGACAAATCTAAGTTTGGGGCATCACAACACACCCTCTGACTGAACTGACATCCCCCATGTCAGTTCATGTGTTCGGTGCCCCCCACCCCGGGGGACACCAAAAATCCTGCCTAGGGCACCAAATTGGCCCCCCACCCCGGGGGACACCAAAAATCCTGCCTAGGGCACCAAATTGTAGGGCCGGCACTGTAATAAACGGATCGCCTGAACTGCAGCCCAGCCAGTGAGCCAGGACCCAGGACAACATTTTCTAAACCAACATAAGTTCAAGATTATACATCTGTCAATGTGGCCATGGTGGCGCTGACTCGCGCAGCTCAGCAGCTAGTGGGGGGGGGGGGGGGAGAGAGAGAGAGAGAGAGAGAGAGAGATCGAGGCGCAAACATCTCGCTCGTTCAAAAAGACAGCCATTCCTTCACCAAGTTCACCATTCTGTTGCTACTGCTACAATGATACAAAAAATAGAATAGTGAAAAATAATTAAGCCTATAGCATAGCCTAAAATAGCCTGTTTCAGACAGACATGACAAATAAAACCAGCAGAACAAAATATGCCAGCTAAATTCCAACTGAACCAGTCGTAGATTGCAGCCTACCAATAATTAGGAAATGTCCGACATGGAAAGCAAAAGGCAGCACCAGCCTCCCAAACCAGCTAATGCTAAATTAGCTGTTTTATTGAAAAATATTCGAGTTGGGTAGGATTGTAGCTCCTGGCTTCGTTCTCTGTCCCCAAATCAACCGGCGGTGGGTGTGTGGTGTGATGGCAAGCTTAGTTTAGGCTTACCGAGGTGGAGTTCTTCCACAGCTAGAGCCAGGAGAGGGCAGATCTTCGGTCTTTGAATCACTTTGTTTTAATTTGTTTCGCACGCTTTTACTTTCCACAACAAAACACAAGAGGAGTCAGGACGAGGTGAAAGGGTGAAAATTAAAATCACTAAACTGTCCGTGGTCACGGTGCCACTGCTGAATAATAGGCTACTGCCTGCAGGCAGGTAATTGTAAATTGGGGAATTAGACTGGAGCTGCGCTGCAACGACAACGAGCAATTGATAGGGTGGATGTGGCTATATAATATTACTGGGTAAAACGGAGTGTTTTGATACTGTTATTGTTATCTCTATGACAATTATAATATTCTGAATATAATTTTGTTATTTTTGATATTGTCATAACTTTACATAGAACATAAACTGAGGGTGCACATTTTGCAACTGAGGGTGCTTTGCACCCCCAGGCACCCCCGTGACGCCGGCCGTGTATAGGTGACTATCACTATAGCCTACTGCCTACATATGATGAAGGCCTATATTTGCAAAATGCAGATTAAATACATTTTCGGAGCGCGTTACGCACGACCCTCTCACAGTCAGACTCGAGACGAAGGCTATGCAGCACCAACCACACGATGACACGAATAGGCTTTTTCGATTAATTTTGAACAAAATAAAATGACTACATACCTTTACAGACAAAGTTTGAAAAATGTGACATGCTGTGCGAAAAGTTAGAACGGTTCCGCGCTGTGGTGCTACTCCAGAAAGACGCTCACACAAGCCAGACATGCAGGAATAGGAAGTTAAGAAACTGGTCTAAAAACTCAAGCTCCAAGGAAACGGAGTATATCTGACGTCTGTAATAAATAAAATGGGCTGGCTATATGTAGGCTATACCGCGTTAAAATTCCGACAATAAAAGGGCGCGTCGCAAAAAAGTGAATTTCTAAAGGACTTCGAATCTTAGATAGAGAATCTGTATCTGACTGCACCGCATTCCATTAGAGACACTGCTCTCCCCAGGCGCACTCCAGTTTCCGTGATGCGCTGCAGGGTATAGCCTACATGCCACAGGGCCGTGCGTGGCGTTTCCACCTGAGGGCGCAGACGGACGAATCACTGAAACCTGCGTAGAAGCGGAGACTATAGTTTATTTATCAATTAGTAAGAGTTGAGTTGCCATGTGGTGAGTCGGTGACCAATCATTGTTTTGAGTAGTGACACACTCAGCTTCTACATTATAATAATCTAGAAGTGTTCCTAATATAATAATAGTGTTTGCCCTCACGAAAATTCATTTAAATTAAAACTTTATGTCAGGCACTGAGGGGTCCATAGGCCTATAGAGCTAGGCCTATATGGTTGTGTTTAGGTTACATATAGAATATCATTAAAATATAATGAATATTATTATGATTATTAGTATTAGTAGTAGTAGTAGTAGTAGTATAGTAGCAGCAGCCTAGTAGTAGTATAGGCGTAGTAGGCCATTGGGCTAATATTGTAGACTATATTTGCTACGTGTTTATTTGCTATCCAAACAGCATTATTTGAATATGTGCTAGACCTAAAACCTACTTGAGCAGGATGGAATCAGTGAATCACCAACTAAAAATATAAACATATATGGGTTATATAGAACTCCTAGGCCTATCTGTTCATATAGGGGTTGTGAACCTGAAATGACTGTGCGTGACCAACAAATATGACTGATATAAACAGACTATTTTTAGACTTCTAGATTGGGTAAGAATAAAGATTCTCACTCACTGGTCATTCTCTTCGGCATTTCTTTTCATCCTCAGACTGCCGTGCTTGGCACCGGCTGAATGGGGGAGGCTTAGCCTACGTCACGTTCTGCCTCACACCTCGAATGTATATAAGTTGCTGCGCGCACGGCTAAGATCATTCACAACCTGAGTTGCATCCTTCTGAAGAGAAGCGGAGATTAAAGAAAACTACAATCAGGACCACTCAAAGGCAGAGGAGTATGAACACGAGAATAGCTGTGGTTTTACTTTTGGCACTGGCGGGTTTACTTGTCTGCGAAGGAGGTAAGCATGAAAGAGAAGCTGCTTAGTATAGCCTAGTTATTCTTGTGTAGTAGTATGGACTATGTAGAACATCATAAAGTTGAGGGTATAGGTATTCGTACTGGTCAATAATCTATGTTGGGTTATACTACAGAATGTTTAGATTTTAGAATACATTTTCTAGGGCTATACATTATATAGGCATATTTAATTTACTACTCCAGTCCAGTTAACGCCACAACTTGTCTGAACAGGTAATCCGTGTTGTTCGGAGCCATGCCAGAACAGGGGTGTATGTACAACTCTTGGAGAGACGTTTGAATGTGATTGCACACGAACTGGATATCATGGATCAAATTGCACAGTCCGTAAGTAAAATTTGTTTAAAAACGTGTAGCCTATATATAAAAAAGATCATTTCAATGTCTCTTTTGATTAATCTATTTAAATGTATTACATTTATCAATGATGATCAATAATATGTTGTCTTACAGCTGAATTCTCCACATGGCTGAAAGTGTCCCTGAAGCCATCCCCAAACACCATTCATCACATTCTTACACACTTCAAGGGATTTTGGAACATTGTCAACAACATCTCATTTCTTAGGGATGCTATCATGAGATATGTACTGACATGTAAGTAGGCCTATACATGAATTAACTGAAACCTCATGTAAGCTAACAATGTGAAATGGAACCCATACAGTATATGAAACCTTCCAATCCATGCATTCATTATTGATTAATTGAAACAATCAAATGTTAATTATGAAACAAGTACAACAGGCCTAATTAATTATGTTCATTTCTTTCCAGCCCGATCCCATCTGATAGACAGTCCACCTACCTTCAATGCAGACTATGAATACAAAAGCTGGGAAGCCTACTCCAACCTCTCCTACTATACACGCACCCTACCCCCAGTGCCAAAGGATTGCCCAACCCCTATGGGAGTAGTAGGTGAGTGCACAGTCTTACTGCCTCTGGGAAACCTGTTTTCTTAGATTCTTGAATACTGAGCAGGAATCGAATGGTCCCATTACACCATGGTGAGAACATGCCAAAGACTCCGTCTTGACTCTTGAGTTAGCTGACTTATGCAATGCATTGCGCTGGATTCACCACAGTCAAAACAGTTCAACAGCCAAAACTTTCACAAGAGGAAGTGTATATCAGTCTCTGTCTCTCTTGTTAAACTACTCACAAAACTGGCCCCGGCCAAAAAAACAGCTCTTGAAACTTAAAGTTAGATTTTCTTTCCGAACATTTCACATATAAAATGTATCAATATTACATTAAAAAAAGCTCTATGTTGATCTAGCACATTTATTTCAGCTTGACAATATATTTTTCTGTATGATTTTTCCAGGTAAAAAGGAGTTGCCTGATGCCAAGTTGTTGGCTGAGAAGCTTCTGATGAGGAGGCAGTTTATTCCTGATCCTCAGGGTACCAGCTTGATGTTCGCGTTCTTCGCACAGCACTTCACTCATCAATTCTTCAAATCTGACATGAAGAAAGGACCTGCCTTCACCAAAGCTCAAGGCCACGGGGTGAGTGCAGATCACGGGCATTATTTATGGTAATGTGAGCGAAAGCTGAGAGGTATAGAGGGTAGATGTATAGTTGATGTTACGAGATGAACTGAAATGAACCACTGTATTAATGTGACTGTGCTTACGCTATCAGGTGGACCTCTCCCACGTCTACGGAGACACACTAGAGAGACAACACAAGCTCAGGCTTTTCAAGGACGGCAAGATGAAGTTCCAGGTACAGGACATATTATTGTTCAGAATGCAGACACAGGTCTTTCTTATTCATGTTTTGGTACATGTATCTTGAAGACCACAACACCTTCTGACAAGTGGTTCCTCCTCTCTATCCTTCCCATGGCTCCGTTTACAGGTTCTGGATGGAGAGGTGTACCCTCCAACAGTGAAGGACGTTGGCGCCGAGATGCACTACCCTCCTCACGTTCCTGACTCACACCGCTTCGCCGTGGGACATGAGGCCTTTGGACTGGTCCCTGGTCTCATGATGTACGCAACCATCTTCCTCCGGGAGCACAACAGGGTTTGTGGTATCCTGAAGGAGATCCACCCCGACTGGAACGACGAGAGACTCTTCCAGACCACACGACTCATCCTGATTGGTGAGTGTGTGAGAGATGATGATATTTGTATTGAGTGTATGAGGCCAAAAATACAAGAGAACGTTTAAAACTCAGCTGCTCGCTAAGGTGAAAATAAATCTAAAAGGAAAAAAAGGACATTTTAGAATGATTGCAGTAAAGTTTAAAATTACCCTAAATACATGGTATCATAAGAACTCAGAGAGGGGATTAGGGGAAGCACAATTTTTTATGGAGTTGAATGTCAAATTCTGAATGAAAATTCCTGTAATATTCTGTCATCTAATCAGAATGATATTTGTCCTGTAGGCGAGACCATTAAGATAGTTATTGAGGACTACGTACAGCATCTAAGTGGCTATAACTTCAAGCTCAAGTTCGATCCTGAGCTGCTATTCAACCAGCGCTTTCAGTACCAGAACCGCATCGCATCAGAGTTCAACACCCTGTACCACTGGCACCCACTGATGCCTGACACCTTTCACATTGAGGATAAAGAATACAACTATAAGCAGTTTGTCTTCAACACTTCTGTGGTCACAGAACATGGTATCAGCCATCTGGTGCATTCCTTCAGCACGCAGATTGCAGGACGGGTAAGAACTACTATTAATTGTAATAGGAACAGTATTTTCCTAAAGACGTAGTAGTATTGTTGCATAAAGACCCTTCAACTGACCTCCTGTCCTTTGTTTAGGTTGCTGGTGGTAGAAATGTCCCTGGGGCTTTGATGCCTGTGGCCATCCAGTCAATTGAGAACAGCAGAAAAATGCGCTATCAGTCTCTCAATGCCTACAAGAAACGTTTCAACATGAAGCCCTACAGCTCATTTGAAGACCTCACAGGTAAGAAAAAGTATAGATCTACCAAAGATAGATGGTAACACACATGACATGTTATTGACATGTTATTGATTAAAACCTTTATTTATTCTCGAAAGAGCATTGGGGTTTACCCTCACTTGCAATGCTGTCGAGATTACACACACAACAATTAAGACAATTAAGACAGTTCCCCACAACGGGGAACCGTCTCTGGCATGTACACCGGGTACTTGTCGAAGCAGTGTAGTTTTTAAGTTGCGTAGTGCCTGGCTATAAAATATGGGCATAATATATGGATGGGTCATGTTGAAAAACCATTAAACTGGTCTCAACAAGCATTTATTCCCTTCAGCTTTTGGTTTCCGCTACATGTAGTTAGGAATTCGGCACCATGCCTCCTGCACGAAACAGATGTTCACTTCAGCTTGAGATAGTGTAAGCAGTTTAGCATGGAAGAGAGTACCATATAAACAGGCACAGTGGCCTCCTGGAGGAGCCACAAACATGTACTGCTTCAGAGAGGGAAACTTGCATTCCTCCGGAAGAGTTTTCTTTTTTAATATGATCTGTGATTTATGAGGGAATAATAGTTTGTGAGTGAGAGTGAGGGAAAAGGAAGAGGCTGGAAGAGAGCTCAGTATGTGTTTTCTGGATTCCACTTAGACAAAATACAAGTGGACATATTTAGAGCTCATGCAATTTGTATAACTGCCGAGGCAGTGAGAGAAGCCAGGCTGAGGAACTAACCGGTTTCCTCTTGTGTGTTCCACTAGGAGAGAAGGAGATGGCAGCAATACTGGAAGAGATGTACGGACATGTCGATGCTGTGGAACTCTACCCTGGTCTGCTGGTGGAGAAGCCCAGGCCCAATGCCATATTTGGGGAGACAATGGTGGAGATGGGAGCCCCGTACTCTCTCAAGGGCCTCATGGGAAACGCCATTTGTTCCCCAGAGTACTGGAAGCCCAGCACCTTTGGTGGCAATGTTGGTTTCGACATAGTGAACACCGCCTCATTACAAAGGCTGGTGTGTAACAACGTCAAAGGTCCCTGCCCTGTGGCGTCCTTCCATGTGCCTGACATAGAAGACACAGGGTCGTTTACCATCAACTCAAGCACATCACACTCTCGCAGTGATGTTAACCCCACCGTCATTCTGAAAGAAAGGGCTACTGAGCTCTAATTTACTGTTACATTTTGGGCAGTATATGTATTCTATTTATATATTTATTTATTTGTCATATTTATTATTCTATTTATTATGTACTGGAAACAACTTTATTTTATATGGAATTTTGTATATTTTCGTACGTTTTGTAAGAAGACCTTGTTTTTTATTTATTGAAAAGGCTTGTTTCATGTGTTTCATGTTATTTCTACGTTAACTGATGACCTCAGAAATCGCACTGATATTTTGAATGACTCGATACTTGAATTTGAACATGCCTTAGTTTACAATTTCACTCACATAATACCTTCAGTCTCAATGTTGAATTAGAATGTAACTGTACCGCTTTCTTTTTTTAATCCTACCTAAACTTGAATTGCCGAGTAAACTTTTAGACTGTTCTTGTCTGATATTATCTACAATAAAGTACATTGTAACTTGATTGTTCTCCTCCTGTGATAAATTATTATAACTATAAAAACATAGCATTCATTTTAACCCATTCAGGACGGGAACCCCTTCTGGTGTTTTAAGCATTATGTTATACTTTAGCTATTGAAAAATAGCAGATCTACAAGCTCAAAGCGCGACACTACAAGCTTGTAAATCTGCTATTTTTGAAAAATCATGAAAATGTGGCGCAAACCTTTATATATCCTCTAACATATTATTTTAGAGCAAACGTTTTTAACTCAAATCTTTACTTCTGAGGGGTTCCCTGGAACAACATATTTTCAGATGGGGGTCGTGGCCAATTACATATATATATTTTTGGTGGTCCGTGACATGAACATTCTTTGAGAACCACTGACATAGACACATAGGGTTTTTCAGACAACTGTCAGGATTTAGAAAAAAATGATTTGTAGAATTGTTCTGGTTAATAAAGTACAAACGTTTGAGCTCTAAATTCAAGGCTTACCAAAGCTAGAATAACGTGCGAGATGCCAGCAACTAAGCAAGTCCACAAAAAAACTGGGAAAAATATCTGACATACTGACAGACAAAGGTTGAGGCTCTTGGGATGCAAAAAATGAGCATTTGCGCCTGTCGTAGACATGCGCAGAGCAAGTTCAGTCAGGGAACCTCAGTCAGCGCGCCGGCCGTTAATTGGGCCACCACAGCATCATCCACATTCACTCAGCCAATCACAGCTCACCCCATCTCTCATACCGGCTACTTGAACCAGAGGTCTGCATTCCTCTGCCTTCTTGTTTCAGCGTATCAGCGTGCTGCTGTCATACACTTGCGCTCATTCTGCATGTGATGTATAATTTGATATCTTATGACTTATAACAAAGGTCATATGGTCATGACTCTGGTGTAGATTAGGGGTCCAGGAAGCTAGGCCTGGGAAGATCTCACCCCAGAGATATCACGCAGAGAGACCCATTGTCTTTATAAATCACTCAAGGAAACCCATTGTCCATATGAGTAAATCTTAATCACCCACTGTCGGTTGAGTTTATTTCAGGTACAGAATTTACATACAAGTCTTAGAAATGGCTTGTGTAAACAAAGCCTTTGTTCCTGATGCTGACAGCACTCCAGAGGTTGGAGACAGTGTCTTATCTTAAAAGTAATGTAGTCTCAAAACTGCAGTCTAGAATATATTTATGCTCAATTTGTTAGACCTATTTATACCTTCTATCTTTTTCATTACTTAGTTTCATATTCCGTTTGTTTAAGACTGAACTATAAAGTTAGTTGAATGTATGACATTACAGAGCTATTCTTATCATTTGTAAATATATAACCTATTTTGAATTAGTCTTTAAAGTAAGATTCGGTTAACTTGTGTTTTATCCTTTAATTGATAAAGTTTATTATGAGTCAGTAACAGTTCAAATGTATTCCTTTGACATTTCATTCTTATAGTTACATGTTTTAATAAGGTTCTGTATACATAAATATTATAGATATTTAACTAGTCTTATTAATATAAAGGTACAGTTAGCTGGCCACATGAGCAACATGCATTATGTCCCGCCTACTCTCACAGGCCATCCTGTGACGGCAACAATTTGATTGGCTCCCATAGAGAGGAGGCAGCCTGTTTGAAATCTGAGGCGGGACTTCTGAAGTGAATATAATGTAATGTTGTAACCTACTTAATTTGTGCTCACACTGTGTAAGTCAAATTCGAAGAGACTTTAAGCTGTGTGACTCCTGGGGCCTTTGTTCCCTGTTTTGTAAACTGAGAGTACTTTGGTCAAATAAAACTTTGATACCTACAAACCGACTGAAACCTCCGGCTGGAATTCCTTCAGAGAAACACCATCGATTGATACCCACTGCACAGAGAACTTGACCGAAAATATACGTCACTTGCTTACTTGCTAATGCTTTATTGTATACTGTGCGCTGCTGTATACAAGTGCGTGCTCACCCACCTCCACCCCAGCTACCACCTGTCGTTTTGGATCTACTGTTTTAGGTACGGGGGATTCGGAGTCCCTATGGTCGGGACTGATGCGCTTGACCCGTACCTAAAAAGCAGATCCAATACATCGCCAAACCATAATAAATATATTGCATTGATTATCTATATTCAATAAATATATATATTACATCCTCCTTGAGTTGTCTGACTGAACATATATTTTATTTAAAAGAGTGTGGACATTTTGGGCCAGACCTCATCAGCACTATAGTTACAGGTATATTAGAGGTATACTGAGGCAGATAGAAACTGCGCCATCAATCATCAATAATATTGTCAATTGCAAATAAACTTAAACAATGGCATAAAATAAATACTATCCTTTTAACTTTCCATAGTTTTCACAATCATTAGCAACCTGGTTGCTACCTAGTAGCAACCTGGTAGCCTGGTAGCCTCTCAAAACACAGGACAAAAAATATAGTTTTGATTCAGCCCAGAAATACTGACCATGAAAGTGTCCTTTTTCTCCTTTTTTATAAATCTTTTATTATTTTTATGTTGTTGCCATAGCAGAGCAGAGCCCACTGGCAGAGAAAGAATAGGCAATAGGCAATTTGCCTATTGTCTATTGGGATTGATGTTCAAACAATGTGCATTTCTAATAAGTTTAATTTAATTATCTGAATAAATAATTACGTATTTCTGTATACTTTACCAGACAACTTTATATAGAGCACATTAACATTCAACCAGATATTGCCCAAGGTTGTGCTTCATTGTTACATCTTGTGTACAGGTGTGTGTGTGTGTGTGTGTGTGTGTGTGTGTGTGTGTGTGTGGTGTAGTAGTAGTAGTGTAAAATAAATTAATATTCAGGATTGTTTTGTTATTCCTTCATAGATATTTTGATTAACGTTTAAATATGACGCTGCCCGTACAGTACAAGAAATGACGAAGTGCTTATGGGAAATGCTGTGGTGAGCATACCGAGTGAAAATATGCTGTGAGAAAACGTTCCATATGCAGGACTGACGTCGACTTTGTCGGGAATACAGTAGTACGGGAGGAAAATTAATATGTAGTGAGGAGAACAGCACTTGGCGTAAAAGCAATGCATAGCACATTACTGCTAGAGAGGAAATCCTGCCTCAGTGGTTATGTTCAACAGAGGAATCGGATCATGGTTATTTTTGCATCCAAAACAAACATGGCGGCACAGCAGAGGTTGGCAGACCCCCTGAAGAAAGGCTTACGTGCTTAGAGGCACAGTGAGTGGTGTGTCAGAGAGCTGTGCATCATCCGCTCTAAACACAGACAATGACAAGGCAAACTTTCCCATCCATTCACACATCTCACACTGATCAAGAGAGAAAGCATCAACTTCTCCGTCCACACAGGGGCAAAGACAAAGAATGTTCTGTCACCTCCCATGGAATAGTTTATAAATATTACGCACAAATGCACGCACGCACGCACGCACACACTCTCACACGCACACATGCATGCACACACACACACACACACATGCATGACATGTACACAAACACGCAGACGCACACACTCGCACATGCACACGCACACGCACACATGCATGCACACACACGCACACATGCATGCACACACACGCACACACACACAAAATACAATGTATAATTTAGCCATTTAGCAGATGCTCTTATGCAGAGAGACTTACAAGTGCGAGATCAGAGTAAGTAGAGTATGCATGATCCCTAGTCAACAAACAATACAGTACAGTAAATAGTCATATAAGTACAGAGCAGCACAAGTCAACAGTGCCGGTAAATGGGATTAATTGAGTTATGTGCATCAGTTGTCATCTCAACTGGGACAGTCCCTCTCATCATTGTTGTTGTCCATTTTAAAGATGGCCTGTCAGAGACACTTTGCCTAGAAGGAAAGTGACCTAATTGTGCGCATAGCGGCGTACATTATTTGTTTTCCCCACCATCCATGACCAGAGGGTAAGTATTATTCTGTTCTTGTGCAGCAATGTGTGGTATGCTCGGATCAAGCGGTATGAGATGCATGGAGCAGGGGAACACATCTCACTTTGTGTGTGTGTAATGAGCATGAGCAGGTCGTGGGCCCTGATGTGGGAGAGTATCAGAAGATTGCCCTGCGTTTTTTCGTAGAAACGATTGACCACTGGCACCAACTGGCTCAATTAATAGGGATAATTCAACTCAACAGACAGAGCGAGAGATACTTCCAGAAACCGCTGGAATGTTTTCAGGCAAATATAAGAATATGGGTATAATATTTGGTAAGGACACAAAAACGGCATAGTTTGAATTACCGGATTGCCAATCTGGACAAAAAAAGCCCAGAAGCGATTGCATGTTGTATGGCAGGCTATACAATGAATAACCCAGAGGTTAGGTCAGAGTGTTTGTAGCTAAGTTTAAACAAAAGATGCACGGAAGACGCAACATCCCCGTAATGAACTACCAGTCTCATCACGTCATGACAATTTCTACCCTACCGTATGTAATTTTGACTTCTGTCACAAAAGGCATGCACGGATTCCACACACACATGTTCCACTAGTGCACACCCAGGTTCAGGAGTCTCAGGACAAACAACAGTTCAAGATAATGATAAATAAAGTCTGCACACTGGTTGAATAGGCTCTTCTGTTTTTATTGTGGAAGTCATAGGCTGAGACTGATCTCCCAAAAAGAATAGATACAGCCACAAATCCCTGTATATGGAGTACCCTGATGTCATCAATGACATCAATAATTCATACTCATTTTAACTCATTTCATCTCAGTGAATACTCACAAAGTAAGAAAGAAAGAGACAGGGGAGGTTGTGTTGTGTCACCCACAGTGTAGTTGTTGCCCCATAGCGTTTTCCAAACAGGAATGCCTGGCATCTGATTCTGTGTTTATAATTTCCATCCAACCCATGTCTTGTGTGACGTGTACATTGAGCGTTCCAAGGACAAGCATTACCTTTCTGGTTGAGGTACCATGTATGGTCTTACAGACTATTGGGCCTTCTCTACTCACTATGCCATGTGTCACTGCCACTGGATGACATACAAACAGATGGTGATACTGTGATACACACCTGTGCATCACACTTACCTATGTCACAGGTCACAACAACTACATCATAATAAATATATGCACCTGTTTCATACAAGCTCATTTGAAGACCTAAAGAAGAAGTGAAGATGAGTAGAGAAGATGCATTCCAAAGATATTAGAGCTGGATTTATATTTAGCTAACACCACAGACAAGACAAAAGGATAGATAAACACTGGGATTAGGATTGTCATCATTGAGAAATTACTGAGCTGTGAGCTCAAAATCATTCTCTTATTAATAACTAAAATACTGGTAAGTTGTTTCAGTGCTGGTCTCGCTCTTCATCTTTAGATGCTGTAGGAATTCTTCAAGCTCAGAGATCCTACTGACACCAACGTAAGGACTTAGTGTCAGATTTAGCCTAAGGATACATTTACGTGACTCCATTTAATTTCACCACACACACACACACACACACACACACACACACACACACACACACACACAAAAAATCGTGGACGGTGCCCTACCTTTTTCTCACACAAGTGAGTAATGATATGGGACAGTGATCTTATCAGCTACAGGTCATTTAATGGTGCTGGCTCTAAATATTTCACATGTTACTAATACCGTGTCTCTGTGAGCTGTCATGGCATTGGCACATACTACATCATTAACAATTCACACCTTGCTAATAGCACTCTTCCGCTGTACTGTATGAATAATGTATCCTTTGTTTATACTGTACTTTATTATGACAACCACATTCTTGTCACCAACAGAGATAAGATTTCACCCGGTATCAGTATACTGTACTGTTTGCACATATATAGTTGATATGAATAAAATCAAGACACAGCAGCTGATTCAATGGTAACTTATGTTAAAGTAATTCAAGGTAACAGGCAGCTCACACATTGGAATATAGGACAAAGATGAAAAATGATCTACAGTAAATGCACACTGACAAAAACTTATTTTTCCTCTGATTAATAACATGGCAATAACTATAACTAAAAATACATGGCATGGATGCACCTGGGACGTATCCTCAGTGATGTATCCTGAGGTCAACAGGGTTAAATCCGACTTCCGTCTTATTTTGCACCCCCAGTTTCCCGATTCAGACTAATCAACTGTAGATTTAGTTGACTAAAATCCTATGATATTTAGTTGACTAAAACTAGACTAACACTAAGACATTCCAGGTGACTAAAATGTGACTAAAACTATATGAAAACTATTCAAGAGACTATGACTAAAACTGAAATAAAATTTGCTGCCAAAAACAACACTGCTCTACACTGACACAAATAAATAAATAACCCCCCACTACCAGTATTTTTCCTTTTCTCACAATTCACAGTATTTTTCCTTTTCTCTTGGCCCCTCCGACTAAAATTACGTGTTTGGCTCCGTTAGAAATCCCTGGAGGTTGAGCATTTGGCAGTAATGCAGTAGACTGGCTCAGAGTGAGTGCCTCAGCATCCGCAAGCAGCAAACTGATGCTTAATTTGGGCCAAGGTTCGGCATGTAACTTCAAATAACGTGTGTGTGTGTGTGTGTGTGTGTGTGTGTGTGTGTGTGTGTGCGCGTATGTGTGTGTGTGTGCGTGCGTGCGCAAGCTTTGACTAAATATGATTTAAGGTGAATCACCCACATTACCAAAGGCAGTCATTATAGTATTAATTTGACGTCAGCCCTTGTCTGTCTGATTGTAAACAAAATATCTCAACCACCAACATTATCGGACAAGCATTATAATGAAATTATTACACTTTGACTGCAATTAGATTTATTTTTCTAAAGTAACAAACTGTTTAGTGTGAAAAGTACCCTCCTCTGCTAAAGACATATAATAAAACATCTTTATTTAAGTAATTATTACATACTAGCCCTTACCCGTAGTTCAATGTTTGTTTTATAAACGCATTGACAATGAAGGGAAAATCTACGTCATAATGTGTCATTTATGTCATATTGTCTCTTTATTGTTAATGGCGTTTAATGTTTGTGTTTGCACTGTTTGTTTTATATCACCATTACATCACCTAATCAACATGAGTTAGACTTTAATATATTAGCGATTTCTTTTTTTGAATTATTTTTACAGAATGATTTTTTTACAGAATGACATGAGTAAAACAATGCTCGATACATGAATAAGGAAAACAAAATGTATCCATAGATTCCACTTCCCTGTCAGTGCAAAATATCCCCAAGGAAACCCAGCATGATTGTCCAAACACTCCCACACCATCACCACCACACAATACGCATATGCTGTATGTTTTGTTTACTGGGACTATGATTCAACTGTATATGCTCTGCTTGATATTTGTTATTACAGACATAAACATGTTCCAGCATACGCTTTCCATGAGTCTAATTACGCAAGCGGTATAGGGCCCCATTACAACGTGAAGATAGCAGACCTAACATGACATGTTGTGTGTTGTGATGCATTGTGAGCTTGATCACGACACTGACCTCATCCTACCCTGGATAGCCATACATGGAGAAGACTGTATATGAAGATCACTACCCCACCCGTCCTTACTCTTCGATGTCTGCCTTTTGACTGATACCTGTCCATTCAAACTGTAGATGGGCCCGCCCCAGTTATTAGTAGAGTTCTCAACAGGCCTGGTCCTGCCTGGGCCCTAATCAACCCCTGTACACTCAAGACACTGCCCCCGCTGCCACCTCCACCTTAGATCTCCATATATGGAGCTGACCTGTTCTGACATTCCATATGTTGATTTGACCTCATCAAACCCTTTACACTCAAAACACACTCCATATATGGCCAGACCTCATCAAACCCTGTACACTCAAGACACTGCCCCTGCTGCCACCCTTAGATCTCCATATATGGAGCTGACCTCTTCTGACATTACATATGTTGATCTGACCTCATCGAACCCTGCCGTCATCCAGGCGGATGCGTGCACGCGACCTCGCGCTTTAGGACGAGGTCGCTTCTCACCCTCTTACTGGTAGATCTACTATCAGAGCCCACCCAGGGCTCTACACTAGGTCCACTAACACCAGTTAACGTATATAAACCAAGAGATAAATAGTCAAATATACAGTGACTATAATTGAATGATTTAATGCTATTTAATGATATGTTCGCCTACATACTGCAGACCGTGACTAAACTGCTAAATTATTACTGCTAAATTATTTACTCAGTAAATACACCCTGATTTACAAGTAAAATAAGGCATACGCTTTACCTAAAGTCATACAGTATGAATGAAAAGCAGCCCAGTGGTCTAAAAATAACCAGAAGATAACAGAAAGGGAAGCCCTTCAGTATAACCCACTACAGTATTTGCATTCCTACAGAGGATGAGTCATGAAAAGCAGAGGCGGTGTGTAGAAGCTACACATAATACAGATGTCAAAAGTAAACAACTGAAGAGGAAGACGGGGGTGTTGGTGGGGGCGGGGGGGGGGGTACGGAAAGAGACAGGGAAGAGCTATGCGCTGGTTTCTGTCTACAGTAGGTATCATCATACAGCCTTACGACGATGTAATGGCATGTTGACGTCACCACACACACACACACACACACACACACACACACACACACACACACACACACACACACACACACACACACACACACACACACACACACACACACACACACACACACACACACACACACACACACACACACACACACACACACGACGTGTCGTATACCCTCCTCTGCTAAAGACATAAAATTAATAATAATAAAACTTTATTTGTATAGCACTTTTTTAAACAATGCTACAAAGTGCTTGAACAATCAAAAAAAGTAATCAAACAACAATAATGCAATAACGCAACAACAAAATTCAAGGAGATAAAAAAGCAATTCTGGGCCCGGGCCGGCCTAGCGGTCCGGGCACGTAGGCTGCTAATTCAGCCTGACAGCGTGTCGCGGGTTCGACTCCCGATCCAGACGGCCTGTCACTCCCCATCTCTCTCCTCCCATTTGATTGATTGATTGAAAATGTTATTCACGGTATGCAGAATGGGTACTTCAATATTATTTCAAACGAAAGCACAAGTCAATACAAAAACTGTGGACGACACCATGAATGGAGTTGGAACAACATATGTTCAGGAGGAGGAGAAACGCTCATTGGCCCTGCCCTTCATGCCACTCTCCGCCCTCCACATCAATCTACCTGTCCCCATTTATACCTGCCCAGTACCACCAGAATCCTCCATGTTTCGCCCACCTCGCTGCGTCGCACACTAGCCGCCTTCCTACAGGCTTCTCGCAACCCACCCCTTCTGATTTCTGTACATGGACATTAATATTTGTGTGGAAGTGGATTCCAATATTGACTTGAGAATATTATGTTCCCTCAACTATAAAATGCGTAATAAGTAATGTAATATTCCCAATAAATATCCATTCACCTCGCCAAAAGTGGATCAAACGATTAAAACAAAACTCTCGCCTCTCCTTCTCAGGTTCCCGCTGGGGGATATCGTCCATGCGCACCGCACCATAAGGCTATAGGCCTATTCGGAATGCCAGGGTGTTACCGAAAAGGGGTAAACCCCGCCATTTCGAATAATGGAAGTCAATCTTCGGAATAGCGTTGTTTCGGAATGGAGGGGTGTACCCAAAATCAAAAGCTCAAACCAACGTATAGTAAGTATACATATGTATATATTTTTCCAGACCAAAGTTAATTTTCCAGAAACTATATAATAATGTACAACATTTCATGAATGGTCCTTAAATCAGCTAGGCCTATAAATGTGGTGCTGATCGGACCAGTATTTTGCAAGATTAGCTCTGGACACAGACGTAAGCCACACCGTAAGTGTATGGTACAAATATAGTATATAACTGAAATTTTGTTCAATAAATTATGGCATTTATGATTCAATAAATGAATGCATTATTATATTGAGAGATAAAATGAGAACAGAGTTATGTACTGCTGTATTCATGTGGCAATGAATCCTGGCCCTCCCCCATAACAACCTTTCCCTAACCTGCTCATTGGCCTCTCCTCCAGAGCCAGTGAGAGTGAGGGAGTGATTTGAGCAGTCCTCTATGGTTGGTGAGCTTTGTGTTCTTGCAGCGCCCCTCAGTGGGGAGTTCAAACAGGATTACACAATGGTTAGAAAAAGTTTCCCTTGGAGTGAGGCCTCCAAAACTCCATGGCAAACAAAAACATCACTGTTGGCTGTAGGGTGAGTAAATGTTTATGAATGACAAGCCGTAGTGACAGTAGCAACAATGAGGGGAATAGGAGAGTGTCCAGTAGCCACGTCATTCTCTCCTCCCCCTCTTACGCATTTCTGCTACTGCTGTCTGGATCTGCTGTTGCGCAACAGACACACGCGTGCGTATATGCGTGGCGGCCGTGGCCACACACGCAAGCACGCACGCACGCACACACACAGTGAATCAGGGTTTCATGTGGCATATTAAGGCAATACCTCTAAACCACAAATGGGAGACATATCCTGTGACTTTCTTTTCTTTCCCAAGCACATTTGTGATGATGACGATGATGGTGATGGTGAAGAACAAGGAAATTTACTGAAGTAACTGAACCATTTGTAGCTCCATTGCCTGGTCCGTTAACACTAAAAGGCTGCATTTTGTCCATGTAAGGGTTTATAACAACAAAACCCAAGTTTTCTTGTTCTTTTCCATTACTAACAGATTGCTAAATTTTGCCTTGAATGAGAGTCTGAAAAAGCTGAAATGTGTTTTTATGCGCAAAAGAAATCACTGCAATCTCTTAAAATTTGCAAGCACTTTTGAAACAAATTTTCATAAAGATTTCATAGAATGGACACAAACCCATTATTAATGTCCCAGTTAAATTACCAGGCCAGGCGGACCTTAGCTGCGTGTCACTATTCGGCTCATTCTTTCTCTGTCTCCCATTTCTCTACACTGTGACTATATTAAGGCAAAAAATTAAAGATTTAATCAGCATGTATCATTAACAAATTAATAATAGCCTAAATGCATCCCATACATATAGAATGATATCTTGAAACTATTTAGTACATAAGCAGAGTAAATACGATGTGATGCTATTATTAACCACTGTTTATACAATTTCTCATTACTGATTACGTCCGAGAGACGTCACTAAATGGTCATACTGTATGCACATGTATCAAATGGACACTGCTCTCATTTGGATGACGTGAACAGTGAGTCCAGACAACTACGTACATGCATGCACTGCGCTGCCTTGGTATTTGAAAAGAGTCACTCAATCCAAATAAGACTAACCATGTCAAATGAAGGTCAGACAGTGGGATTCCTAGTTCCTACTCTGTGTGTGGGGGGGGGGGGGGGGGGGATAAACTTGCACTTCCAAATTTTGGCACAAACAAACTCTTTAATTTGATTGAACGATTCATTGAAAATGCAATTAACTTATACACGAAAGGTAGCAGGCTGCAACAAGATTATAGGTTGGTCTTTTTTTAATGCATATGCGTGAGCGTGAGCAATTTTATGTACATTCGTCACGGTTTGCAGACTGAGAGGCCACGCAAAACATCATAAGGTCACGAGAGGTGGCATACACTGTTTTTTCTCAAACAGGCAGGCGTGCTTCTTTGTAGACACTTTGTCTGCGTACAGTATGTGCACTTAGCTTTGAGCGTGCACACTATGGAGAATATTTGTGCCCTTTAACACGCATCGTTTAGGAGGGAGGAATAAATTGGTCAGGACGAACAATCATGTTGGTGACCACAATGAATCACTGAGGTAATGTTATTTGTAATCTCCTCCGTGAGACCACACCATGTGTCCTTGCATTTCCAGCATCTATGCGTGCTCACACACATAGACCTAGACATCACGAATTACCGACATCACAAACATAAGGTGGACACGCATGCAATGTGGGCACGCACGCGCACACACACACACACACACACACACACACACACTTCTGAAGAACAAAGAAACGCTCGTTGGAAATATCGATTATTGAAGAGATATTATCATGTGCATATGCTGACATGAACAAGTATATAATAGCCGTTATTAATCATCATTCACATTTCATTCTATTCTTTAAACCTGTGAATCTGATGTGACTATAAAGTTGATTCATGTCATGAATATACTATGTCCTTCATCTCTGCAATCCATCATCATTAATCAAGCTTCCAAGAGCAAACAGGCACCTGATGCTCCAAGCTGTATCTTCTCAAGGAGTTCTCAAGTGTTTGCTTTAGTGAAGGTGCAAATGCTCACCAGGGTTCAAAAGGTTGACTGATTTGTTTTTGGGCTTTGACCAACAAAAAACTTAAATGCAACCATGTGCTTGTTGAAATTAAGAGAAGAGGAAGCGCTGTCTGGGTCCGTAATTTTCCGAAAGTGAAGCAGGTGCTCTTTGGAGAGGGTTTAATTGCTGTAGGTCAAAACATTTAGGTTCCTTCCCTTTGTAGTAGGCTGACAAGTGAGAGAATCAGGCGAACTTAAGAAGAATCTAAGGCAGTTCGTTCAGTTGATAAGCTCAGTTTAATACGCCTTTATTTTGTCATGACTTCGCAAAGTTAAAAACACAGGTGACCAATCTGTTTCGGCTCAGGCACTTTCATCAGGGATGAAGGATGAAGGCCTCAAGGCCCCTGAGCCTAAATATCCCTTGTGGTCTCAGTCAAGTTGCATAGCGAGCATGCATGGAATATGAGAGAGAGAGAGAGAGAGAGAGTGCACTGGCAGTGAGAACAAATGATTCTAACCAGAGAAACAGGGATGGTGCAGCACAAATGATCTCTAGAGTTATTATTAGCACTGTGTTTTTATGGCGAGACCGTTTACTGTAAACCACTGCGTGAGGAGAGCTGTTTTAAACTAAAACCATACAGCTGAGGCAGAGGCAGCAAAAACATGCTGTGCCAACACACAGACATACGCACAGACACACGAATAGGGAAAGGCACACGCATGTGCATATGCATATGCATATGCATATGCACACGCACATTCAAACTAAACAGAGTTCATATAATTGACAGGGCTGGTTTTTATCATGAAAACAATCAGGTAAATTATGAAAATGTGCATTCACTCACATTCAGAGTGTAGAATTATAAATGCCCTGCTCAGGTTCACCAGTTACCATAAAGACAGACAGTAGTTTATATCCTATAGTGGAACCAGTTTTCTTCCAATACTCTGACCTCACTGGTTAGATTGTTGGGCCCTTTTCATTTTTGATATCAACGTCCTTTCCAATGCTTCAGATGAACTGTCTATTCTATTTTGATTTGCAGATAATACAAGTGTGAAGTGTGCATAAAGAAACATCACACTTGTGTGAAGTGAGGGGTGCCTTTTATTGCTTTTGTACGTCACAGGGGTGTCCATACAGACTTGGCTGCAACATGACGAGGTGGCAGCCTAGACTATGTACAAAATATGGACAAAGCTTATCTATAGATATATTCAAATTGTGTAATTATTTAGTGTAATATCCTGCCAGGACAATGCCACAGCATAGAGCACTGAAGTCTGAAGTCAATATCGATAGAGGGCGCAAGTATGCGTATATCTATTCTACGTCCAAGCATAGACATGGTAACGCCCCGCCTGCCTCTGATTGGCCTACCGACACTGCCCGTCTTGTCTGTCCTCCGAGAGTTTACACATGTATACAAATAAACAGGCCAACGGCAAAAAACAATATTAGTTTGCCTCTTCTACAAAAATAAAAGTTACTGTTGTGCGTGCAAAGCTGTCATTCTCTAAGTCTTGTATTATATCGTACTTGTATTATTTATTTATTTCCCACCACGGAGTAACCTTGCGGCAGACTATCCAGCATGTATCTTCCACCTCGGAGGAAACTCTGGTAAGGCCGGCAGTGTCAGTAGGCCAATCAGAGGCGGGGTGTTACCATGTCTATGCTCGGACGTAGAAAAGATATTCGCCGCAAGTACACAGGTTCATGTCGCCTCATAAGAACTGTGTTTGAAAAATGCCATCCTAGCTGTTTCATTCATATGGATATGAAGAATCAACTGACTGAGAGAAAACACTAATGTTACTGCTGCTGAATTAGTTATTTTTGTTAGAAACAGACTGTATCAAATATAAGTGACTGACTGTCGTAAACGATACAGAGGCACCTCCCTGACAATATCGCAGAGACAGCTTGTGTTTTTTTGGACCACAATGCTTATATGAGGCGATTTCAAGATGACCCCATGTTATTCTCCTTAGAGAAATTACTTGCATGAACCAGGGGATGAGCAAGTGACGTCAGGACTTCGGCGCTCTATTTGGAGAGTTTTTAGACAACTCTTCCTAACATTCACGTGCAAATCATATCTTGTATGTTTAGAGTTTTTATATGAAACTACACTAAATGAATTATGTATTTTTCCTCCTTCCATCCTAGGTCATCGTCAGTGATGATGACTATAGGAAAGCTTAAGCTATTATGATAAAGCTTCTACTCGTAGGCTACCACTCATTTAGGTTAAATAAACCTACATTCTGGTTAAGTGAGCATTTAAAACAAGTTAAACTGAGACATTCCAATTCATAAAATCAGAAGTTTATCTTTAAAAATAACCACCAACTCTAAACAAGAGGAATGTTTCACTCCCACAGCGAGCATAATACGTCAACCATTACTACCTAGGAATAAGTGATGAACTGCAACAGGACGGCGACGGCAATACAAATCGTTGCTTTATAAAACTCCTTAGTCACCATGGCAAGAATGGATTGGCTCCAGGCTCATAAGAGAGCAAGGCTGGACTTTTACATGGACATTACACTGTAATACCATGCACATACCATTATCATAACATAGACGTGGAGGAAGAGCTATAGGGAAGCTGTGTCCAAAGTGCGGCCCACGGGCCAAATGCGGCCTGCCTGGGACGAATTTTATGCGGCCCACAGTGCCATACCTGAATTGTATTATGAACGGCCTGCCCAACAGTATGGGACATTTTTACATTAACGTTTTTTAACCTGGTGAGTATAATTTGGCTGAAAAAAGGCTGAGATACTCTTTCTGTTCACAGCACACGCCTGACAAAAGACAATTGATATTAAATATTGGTTATGATAGTTAAATAGAATTGTTTAAATCCGAAGGTATATTATGTAGTTGGCCCCATGAGTGTTTTAATATTTTCTAATATGGCCCCCTTTGAAAAAGGTTTGGACACCCCTTCTATAGGGCATAGAAGTGGCCGTGGTTTTCTGGTTCCACTGAAAAATCACCAATTCACCCTTTGTCAAGTCCTGCCCCTGGTTGTGCCCCTCTTCACACCCATTGGTTGCCATTTCGTGGTTGGAAAAAAATCCTTTCTCTCCGTCCACTACCATTGAAATAATGTGTTTTTCAGTTGCTTCGTATTGATATTCTGTGCATTCAATTCTAATTTAAACTTGGTGCATGATGACTGGCCATATCATATTTGTTTTTAGTTTTACCCAAAAAAATATGCTTTAGCAATTCAACATAAACAAGGCGGAACCAGGGTGGAACAAGGCTAGTCAGTCAGGGACCAATCAGATGAGATGACTGACAAATGGTGAATTCAAGTTTCCCATAGAGATTTACAAGAATATTTATATCAATTATTTTAAGCCTATAGAATCAAGCCATCCAGGATGCCGGTGAATCATGACCATAAAACCTTTGTTTATGTGAGAACGAATAAATATTTAAATATTTAATATAATACATTTAATAAATACCCTTGTTTATCGGTTTTAATTTTCTTTTTTTCACAGAA
This sequence comes from Protomyctophum bolini, assembly GCF_963924005.1. Lineage (NCBI taxonomy): Eukaryota > Metazoa > Chordata > Actinopteri > Myctophiformes > Myctophidae > Protomyctophum > Protomyctophum bolini. Next base: position 35,280,247 of record NC_137869.1, read on the forward strand.
TCAAAGGTTTTATGGTCATGATTCACCAGGATCCTCGATGGCTTGATTTGAGGCTTAACATAATTGATATTGGATAGATCTTTCTAAATCTCTATGGGAAAAATTAATGGCCGATATTTAAGTGGAACCAGAAAGTGTGTGTGGGTGTTGGGTTGTGCCATGCAGGCAAATAAACAAGCCTATAGCTGTATGAAGAATTTTCACATTTGTATTTTGCAGAGAGATCAATTGAGAGATTGAAAGTGCTTTCACTCATGTCCATGCAGGGTGCCTCTCACGTGAAAGAGTGGCGTGCGTCACGTACAGAAGAGGGTGTCACCAAGTTACGTTAGTGCGAACCCGTGGCAAAAGCCTGTTCGCGCCTCAAACGCCAACAGCTGCACCATCTGACGTACAAACAAACAATTTCCCCCGCAGCTCCCTCGTGTTCTGATGGCTGCAGCTTGTTGCTAATCTGCGTTCAGAGGAGCGCATCACATTTCTGGTTCTCACTGCTGTTGCTGCTATGACACTTGATTATCTCTAAAGATCAGTTAATCTTATCTTTAATAACTCAAAAGGCTATATGAGGTCATCATACTTGAGATAATAGCTTCCGTATAACATGTCACCACAGACTTACAGTCAGTCAACCATTACCTACTACCCTTTCTATCTCGTTTCCCTACATTACGGGATGCCGTCTTAACAGACCGTGACTCACTTGAGAAATCTGAGGTGAGAATGTGGCAGTATGTGGCAGAGAGTGAGGCTCTGATGAAGTTTTTCCAAAAATGTTGTATTACTCACTCTAACGTAAACTAATACTATGGCGTACAGTCTGAACCATCAGTGCTGAATGTGTAATTACAGGATTTGTGTGAATGGGGTAACCCTATACCTCCTCTTCCAGTAACGGAAACAGCACAGAAAATATGGTTCCTATAATTTTAGTAGTTATAGTACCTTGCCTGGCCTCCAACCGCCTATATAGCAAATTAAACCAAGCACGTACTTACATGTGAGAGTCATACCTCGTGATTATTGGCTATACTGACACACTATCAGTATAGTATACGTTTACTTTATATCCATAATAATAAATGTTTCCCTTAAAAAATCTGCACTATCCAGATGTTTCACACAGATTTCATGTCTTCTCTAAATAGTTACTGTATAGAGGGGGGGGGGGGGGGGGGGGATGATACATGCGCAAGCACATTATCTATATAATCAAGTAGATAATGATAATCTTATGATAATATGAGGTTTGGGCCCTCACACCTATGTCGCCCTGCCAATCTGACTGATGTACTGTACTGTACCATTCCTGTCCCCTGATAGTATGGCTGACAAGGTTCAAGGTTCAAGGTTTATGTTATTTGTCTTGGACCCCAAGGACCCGCCCTGCAGCATACAGATACAATGACGTGAGTGAGATACTGTAGGTCGGCCCGGCTGCCAGGCGGTCGGCCGGCCGGTCCTCCCTTAAGCCAAGGTTAGATTAAGTCAACATTTTGATCTTGTAGTATCTTGATAAAGCAGTGTAACAAATACGGTAAATATCCCATGAACAACGCACTGACGTGTTTTGTTTCTTTCTACCACCTTAACTAGTCTGATATCATGTATATCATGCACAGCATACATCTGCTGCTATGCTCACGCACGCACCTTTTTATATCTTATCTCAGGCACCATGTATATATGTAGATATTTTGTATTTGATCTCCACCCCCCCCCCCCCCCCCTCTTCTGCTTCCTTTTCTTACCTCTACGAAATAAGGTTACGATGGGAACGATGCACAAAAACGAATTTCACCCACGTTATTTACTGCTGTAAACCTGTAAACCAGAAAAAGCTGATTCTGAAAGATGTGAAAATACAGACAATTTCCAGCACTCACGGTCATGTCTGCACGTACCTTGTATATGTAAATAAAAGTACCAGAAGGACTTGTGAGAGCTGGCATTTCTTTGTTTCGTTGCCGTACTGAAAACAATGCAATACTGCCTCATCAAAGTTGGTGCTGTGACTTTATATAATGTCATTACTTGCATGAGAGGGGGAGAGGTGGTGGAGTTAGTTGCTTTAGCAGACAGTTTGAGGGTCCAATGGAGTTAACGCTATATTACGTTATTACAACAACATACCAATTGCTATAATTAGTATTACATATTTGTTTGTTGTTTATTTTACTGTCTCTGTGCCTAGATACATAAACACACATAGCATATCAAACATTATTACGTAATGTCTTTCTGCCACCACCAACACCGTCATCTTAATGACTAATAGAATAAATATAAACATGGGGTTACAGACAAAGACAAGAGACACACCTTGTCAGCATACCTGTTGATATTCCCATTTACCATGTCACTACATATTTATTATTCTCTCTTCTAACCAAATCCTAGAGGAGACATATTTGCTGTGGAGGCTCATGGGGACAATCAAACAGATAATGTTCCGGTCAATCATGTGCTGCTCAGGTATCTCATCTCCTTAGTGGCACACCTTTCACGTGTGTCACTTTAAGGTTGTCCTATGGAAAAGGGGAGTAAAACTTCCTGTGTAAAACTATTCGAGGAATTCAAATAATTTCACCTGAAAGGCTGGTGAAAGGGGTTGTGTAATTGCCAAGCACAGAGCTGTGAGGCAAGACTGGAAAACAGAAAGCCGTGCAATCATTAAATTGTGATCCGAGAATCAACCAAATAGTAAATTTCACTGTTGTCAGCAGGTTTGTCACTTATATCTCAATGTGCCTGGGAAACATATGGAGACAAAAGCACTTTGCACGTTAGACTATAGGATCAAATACCTGTGAGATCCATATCACCTCCCCTTGATTGTATGTATTATTTATTTGTCAGCTGGCTTTATATCAGTTAATTTCTCAAGACGAGTTTAGCAGCAAAGGATGCCGATGAGTTCCCAGATTACATATCAGTAGAGAACAAGACCCCCCTTTCCCATCATAGAAAATTCAAAGTTTGTTTTGTGGTATCCATATTTCATGATATTCATATATAAGCTATGTTCAAATGTTCGACTATACATTTGGTCACTGTGCTAAGGTGATGCTAAGTACGTCAATGGTCTAGTCTGACTGACTGCAAGTTTGGAAGCAACTGCTTTTGTTGCAATAAATGGTCAACTCTACACTTCAGTTCACTTCTCTGCCTGCTTTTCTTCAACTGATCGTCCGGTGCTTTTGACTACAGCCGGCAGTTTGCTCGGCCTTTTTTGTCTCTAGTAGATTTAATTAGTCAGTGTAAAGGTGATGAAATTACACAACAGTTTCAATGCACTCCTGGCCATGATTAATAAATACCCAGTTACATATAGGAAGGTACACAGTAAAATCCGAAGTGTTCATTTAACTTTGAAAGAGGAAAAATGGACCAGATCCAATGACAGAACATCTAAATTCCAGAGAAGCAGTATAGGTGTTGTGCAAAGTCATTGCAACAGGTGTTCGTGCAAATCTTTTGCAATAGATGTTAATGCAAATTAGTTGACCGTCTGTACACAGTTGTTGACCAAATTACAGTCAGAGTTTACCGAGCACCAGACAAGGCACAAGACTGCCATCTAGTGCTAGAGTGCTATAGGGCTGGACACCGCACTGCTGCCTGCACACACCCACGTGTGTGTGTGTGTGTGTGTGTGTGTGTGTGTGTGCCCAGACATGGACCCTCACAGTACAACAGGAAAAAGCCCTGGATGGAGTCTACACAAGAATGCTACGAATGGCACTAGGTTTCACATGGACCTGGACGGACTGCATCAGAAATGTGGACCTCTATGGGGACCTACCACGGGTCACGGACAAAGTCAGAGAGAGAAGGATGAGGCTGGCAGGGCACTGCGTCAGGCACCCAGAACTTGAGTAAATTGACCCTATGGGAGCAACAAAGGGCAAAGCCAGGAGGGGAAAGAAGCGTACCACCTATGTAGACGTGCTGCGGCGCGACAGCTTGGCTGACAACACTGCAGAGCTCAAGAACCTGATGTTGGATAGAAAATTGTGGAGGGCAGCGATCTAGGAATCCCGAGTTGGTGTTGGCTAGACCTCACTCTCGCAGCAACTAACTAAATAATGAATGGTTATTATTAAAGATGAGTCTTACTGTACATTGTTTCAGTCATCAAATCAATCTCTGTAGGGCTACGTTTTACATTTTAATGGCTGACCCCCAGACCTCCCGTTTGGGGAGTCCCTCCCACCCCACAAAACAATCTCCAATGTTGGAAATGCACGCACGTGCACACACACACACACACGCGCGCACACACACGCACACACCTTATTATCATTCTCTACAGATGGGTTCTTGCTAAAGGGTTACTTGAATTGGTCCCAAATAATTATAATTAATAAATGTAAAACATTTCCTCATGTATGTTTTGAACTGATACTCATCCATCTCTGCACTTCTTAGAATTGGAGAGGCCAGAATAGTTGCAGGAGGCTAATAATGGACCCTACAAGGTGCTACAGTAAATAATCTGCTGGATTCTGTAATCTATGTTCATTTAGAGCTTGAGCACAACCTTACTTGCATGCTTAGTCAGCCTTTATAAAAGGTTCACTAAGCCTTTAAGCCAATAAATACAGTACACCGAAAGATGGATAAAAGCACTTAGAAAAGTCAAACCCTTTCTATTTTCTCTGCAATGTTTCAACATGTTCAACAAAAAGAAACCTTAAAATGTGAGATTAAAAAGAAAAAGAAGGATTACCAACATTTCTATGACTGTATGCAATGGAAATGTACAGGCTAAATGTGGTTAATGTGTACCTGCTATTTATTGAACATCTGGAACGTCATTCCATGTTAGAATCAAAATCACGCCAAGAACATCCTCACAAAGAATTTTACTTTGACAGTTGCTTTCAAACTCAAAGTTCAGACATAAATACAAAATAATTAAAATGTTTTAAAATACAAAATATAAAGAAAAGATATCACACTCGTGTGAAGTGAGGGATGCTCTTATCATATACTGTACATCATAATACATCACATTCCGTGCTCAGCCAAATCATATTTCCGTGGTAGACCCACAGACACACAAAGCTGGGCATAGGAGGAACTATATTAGTAAAGGATAAGAAATGTACAACTGAATTCATAGAGAGAAAATACAAAAGTATTTACAGAATCAAAAATCACACCCGTGTGAACTGTGAAGTGAGGGGCGCTCTTATCATCATAGATCATATAGTCATATCACATTCTGTGCTCAACCAATCAAATCATCACAAATGGCAGAGCCAATCACAATTTGCGTCCTCACTTTTCGTCTTCACTTTTGTCTTCAATGTTTGTGTTTACAGACTTCACCATGAACTGTCCCGTCTTCATTGCAACAAGAAGAGGCTAGTAAGAGGTAGAAGTGTCTAAACTTGAGGTTGGGGGGGGGGGGGGGGGGGGTCAAATGAAATAATCATGGACTACAAGACAAAGCATCACCACACATTCCGTGCTTACAGAGTTTAGTGCTTTGAAATCTTCCAGCCGTGTGCTCGTTTCGTGTGAAGCCCAATGCCTGGGAGAACGTTTAATTCCACAAAAGAATGCTTTCATTTGAACAAAGTTCATCCAGGGGATATGCATGGGGCCCTTGCTTGAGTTGACTCCTTACACATTGCATTGTTTAGCAAGGTTAGGAATTTGATTACGATTTCCATCCTCAGTGGGTCCCAAACTTTTCAGGTCAAGACCCAAAAGAGACATTGTGAACCGCATTGTGAGATTGTAGATCGGCTATTTTAAGTCTTTATTATTATTATTATTGTAAATAATAAATTCATAACATTTGTATTATTTTTTCATTAAAAACAATATTTTGAAATATAAATATATATTTTAAATGTAGAGTCGTGACCCATAGAAATTGATCTGTGACCCACAAATGGTTCCCGGCCCAGTGTTTGGGAAACGGTGTTCTATAGTACCTACTGGCACTGCTGTATATTGTGTAAAAGAACACAAAATCACACATATTTCTTACTATTGCTGGATAATCTAATTAGGTGTCCGAGTCGAAAGTATTGTATTTTTCACCTATGATTCTTTTGGACAGAGTCAAACCTAATACTTTCTATTTCTGCGCTCTTTATTTATGCCTCTCTCTCTCACTGGTGTGTAGTTACGCCTTTGTAAAGCAGAGACCTCTAATTCTTGCACTTAAATCCTCTTAGGACCGATACGCTATTTTTGTTTGGTCCAACCGTGATGGCATAACACCTTTTTTAAATCTCCAACCGTCCAACCTCATTGGTTGGAAAATACACACACATGCACACAAAAATACAAAGCATCTAAAACTAGATATCTCAGTTCAGTGTGCCGACAGTATTGACCAGTCCAAGGATTATTTGCACATACTGAAGAGCTCAACCTAACCACAGGAGGTAAGGAAACACAATGGAGTAGAGATACAGTAGCAACTATTGTTTGGGCTTGAAATACTATAGAGCTACTGTCTAGCTTCTGACTGTTTCTATTATATATGCTTACACCATCTGTAGTAATGGTTTAGCTTATTGGCTTACAAAGCTAAAAACAAAACAATCTTGGTGTCAAATTTTGTCATTTGACACCATCTCATATTATTTCTGTATGTTTACATGATAAATATAAGTCTATTTATATGTGTGGAAACGAACAGACATATTGACCTATTCTCTCACAGTATACATAATAAAATAAAATCATCTATCAAATCAGAGATGGGGTTGCTACAAACTCAGAATTTGTCCAGTCCAGCATGCAGATTGAATGTACTAGTATCTACGTAATATATCCACATACACTTTAAAACACAATACTAAATCTGGTTGATTCAATGACATGTTGGCTCTATAGGCTACTTTATGTACCCTTGCATTTGCAAACACCGACATTAGCACAATAGACCAGTCTCTTTCAAATGTTAGCTAAAAGGGCCAACAATGTACAACTGATCTGGCAAGGCTGTAATCCTCTTAGAGCACCTTCATTTGATTAATTATCGTGGGACTATGCTCCTTTTATGTATTGGATACTATGGTGTGACATATGGCCAGTTCCTAAAACCTAATGAAAAACCTAAATGTGATGATGATCATAAAATGAGAATCAGAAAAGTGTAAACATACAGTAGTATTCACTATTAATCAGAATTCATGTAATCATGATATGGCATTTATGATGTTGATTATGTCTTTGATTTCGGACAGGTAACTCATAATGTCTGGCAACTTACTAGAAATGGATCAAGAGATCAAGGCACAAACAGGTAAGAAGCAGCGTATACACCCACTCCAATGTGGGGAAAAGCACCGCCTTCATCAATGCTTGTGCCAAGTTCAAAGGGTTAGGCCTGAGTTTAACGACTTTAACCCATCTATACTTAGTAAACCTGTCAACTAATACTTGGTTGACTGAAGTCGGCAGAGCTCTACCTCTTTTCTCTACAGCCGAAAATAGACAATTCCATGTGACAAAGATCATGTCACATCGGCAATTACAAATTGTTTCTATAAGAACAATGCTGCTAGAGTATGAATGCAATAACCAAGTCAAAAGGAAAGCAGAGAGACAGATCTATAGTGCTTAAGCAACACACACACTCTAATCTTCTTTCTGTACCAGCTCTTATACGTAGGTAACTGTAATGCAATTAATGTTGACAATTGTCAATATTAACCGTGCCCCGGGCCCGAGATGGTCTTGCGGTTGACTGTGGAATACTAAGCAGAATATAATGAAACATAATATAAATGAATAACCTAAAGGGCAGGCTGCTCACTCACAAAACATATTCATTATAGAGCCCAACCTTACATGATTGGTTTGGATATATCTGCCATTATTTGACTCTTTTGATGACTATGCACCCGATAAATATAGGTCAAAACATGAGTAATCAGTGGTCTAAGACTCTCCAAATTCAGGCTCGGCATCTGACCAAATGTATTACCTTTATATTCTAAATATGTTCCTCGTCCACAGGACCAAAAGGCGTGATCAATGACTGGAGGCGATTTAAGCTGGAAAGTATGGAGCACGAGAACTTGCCACCTGCCAAGAGGGAACTACTGAGGCAGATGTCCAGACCCGAGGAGAAAGGAGCCCGCAAGGTATGACACAGTGATAAAGATTATCACATCAACACATGGCGTCATGCTGCTTTTGATCAGCATGGTGCATGCCAGCCTGTCCTGCAGTGCTGCGCAGCATACATTGAGTGCTTCAAACATATTTCTGTAGGTGTCTTATAGCTACCTACTTTGGTCATCTTTATGAATTAAATAATTGTGTCCTACCTAACCCATACAGCTTTGAACAATTAACCAATAAGCATTACATTAGCAAAGTCAGCACACTATCTGATAGGAAATTGTCAAATTGATTCTATCCTTTTTGTTTTTCAGGTGAGCGTCCAAGAGTATGAACTGCTCAAGGAGGACGACGAGTCAGGCCTTAAACACTACCGCAAAAAATGTATGGTGGAGATGCATGAAAAGCTCAGCTTTGGACCCAAGTTTGAAGGTGTGCATGACCTGGACAGTGGCGATGCCTTCCTGGAGGTCATTGAAAAGGAGCACCACAGTACGGTCGTGGTAGTCCATATCTATAAGGTCGGCGTGAAAGGTTGCGAGGAGCTTAACAACTGCCTCGACTGCCTGGCCCTGGAACATCCCACTGTCAAGTTCTGCAGGATTGATGCAGTGGCAACAGGTGCAAGTGAGAGGTTCTCAGATGAGCTGTTGCCCACATTGCTGGTGTACAAGGCAGGTGAACTGATAGGGAACTTTCTGGCCTGCACACAGCACCTAAATGGCGAGTTCTTTGCCACTGATGTGGAAGCCTTTCTCAATGGCTATGGATTGTTGCCAGAGAAAGAGCTGAAAGGGATGGATGAAGATGAGAACGAGGTTGAATGAACCATGAGGAAGATCTATGTGGCTGAAAGGGATGGTTTTGGAAGTAGTGAGGTAATTTGAAGAGCTGATTTTGGATCAATTGGCAGACAATTTGGGTATTGATTATAGTGAATGCAGAACATTGCTGCTAGTTCACAAGGGCTTGAGAATGAGCCGTAACATTATTTTACATTGAGTGAACTAAGAAATCGGAGTGCAATGTAAAACATCTGCATGGTCTCATTATTATATGCCCAAACCAGCCTGTTCTTCAAGGGGAAATATGTTGTAATATAATGTAATGTAATAACATATATATTGGATTGCAATACATTTTATTTATTATAGATGTATTTATGTTTCAGGAATGTTTTTTTTTTTCTTTTAAGAATTTATTTAATAGGATGGAATCTTTCCATGATCAGTTTTTAATTAAGGGTTTGTTCATCTGAATCTTATTTAATTCCATGTTGAACGAAGTATAATGTCAGCAGCTGAATATATATATATATTTACTGTGATTAACAAAGCAGTCTGTTTCTACTCTGGCTTATCAATTGAATCTTACCAGCACAGTGCGACGTGCATGTTGCATTGCATCTGGAACAGCTCTACACAAAACACTGACATAAATATTGTTATCAGACCCGAGTGATTCCATTTCCTGTGTATACTGCTGAGGAGGCGACAGACACTCATGGAAACATCCATTCCAAATAGGGTAGTTTGTGAGGCTTTGTTGGTCTCTATAATAATGAACAATACAAACGTGAAGCAAAACAGCTGCATCACCTGACTAAAATAAATACAAAAATGACAGTAATCAATGGTATGGTTGTGTGGTTTGTTTTTCATGTACAAAAAATTAACTCCCCCTTGCAGTCAAAACTGTAGATTCACTCCTCATTTCCCCCCTGCAGTCTGAAAACTCACCTTTACTTGTTCACATGTTTTGTTATTTAGATTTGTTTTGTTTGACCATGAAGGCTATTTGAATGTTGTTTAGACAGCACGGACATGCTCGATTTGATAACCTGGTATCCCAGTTTCTTTGGAGAACTGCAGAGAATTGCATTCTACAGCAGTCTACAGCATACTGTATACAGTATGCTGTAGAATGCCATTTATCTTGTATTTATTGAATAGGGATCGTGCCATTTACTCTGATTTCATTCTGGATAAGAACATGTTGCTGAATGCCTAAATGTTGACTGGATAAAAGTACATCAATACATGTTTTGTTTCCTATAGAAACTGTGACTTATAAGATAACAAAAATACAGAGGCAGGTATAGAAGAATACAGAAAAGGTCACCCTCCATTTCTACAATAGGCTGTAACATGTTAACCAACCTCAACCAATAGCCTGAAAACAGAGCAAATATGACTCCTCTGTGACCCTAATGAGGTTTGAACAGTTCAAACATAACAAAACCACGACACAGAAGTATGTTTAGTACAGACCTATTAGCTACCCACAATTTGAAGTGTCACAAATCAAATTAAGCTGCTTCCTGCTTACAGTTAGAATTGACAGACACTTAAGCGGTTAGGTGAATTGCGGCTTATGCTAGTAAACAGAGGCTGGTAGAGATCGGAGAGATTGGGACATTCTTTACAGAGGGTCTGTACTAGGGATGTGTAAAAGTGATGATGAAAATGTATACATTTTACTATAATTCAATATTAACAATTAATCATAATGATAATTAAACCATAACTTTTATTCTGATATCCATCCACATAAATATAGCCTCAATCAGGCTAATGATAACAGATACCATTATCATCAATACCAATAATGCAGGCACACTTTGGTAGGCCTGTAGCCCTGTACTCAACATTGCACCATATTCAAGTCACCTGCAGTATAGCCTCGGAAACCCAGACGTTTTTATTTCACCTGCAGTAGGCCTAAGCTAACAAAATAAATGGTATCCTCTAAAATGTAGTTACTATTAATCGGACCCATCCCTAGTATCTATGCACACTGCAGTGTATTAGTATTTATCAGGTGTCATTTATAAGTGGCTACATAATATGGATCTGCTGTTCACCCTTCTCTTCCAGTACAGACACAGACATGTAATGCCATACATCGTGGCCTTAGTTGCCATTGCTTTCCTGGAATATACAGAAATTGAATCAGACAACGGTCAGGTTACATAATCCTGCATCAAAGAGTGTCATTCAGTGATGGACAGTCCTTGTCTTCACAGAAGACCAAATTGAGCTGATCAGGCCAATCCTCTTAAAAGCGGATTAAAGCTGGAGCTTTGGTGTCTGTGTGCTTCTATATCTGCACGGGCCTGAGAGACATGATAAAAAGGAAAACTTTTACATTTATTTCAATCCTCAGTAAAAGCAAGCTAAGGAACTCTAGTAATACATTTATATAATAATTAATGTATTAATTTACTTATTTTGACCTAGCATAATTATATACTGATCAGTATAGGCCTTGATCAGAGGCAAGGATAGAAGACTTTACAGAAAAGGTCACTCTCCATGTCTACAACAGGCTGTGACTCGTTAACCATGAACCCTCAATCAATAGCCTGATAACAGAGCAAATCTGACTCCTCTGTGAACCTAATCAGGTTTGAACAGTTCAAGCATAACAAAAACCACAACACAGAAGCATGTTTAGTACAGTCAGACGCATATTATTTAGCCGCAATTTGATATCTAAATCATAAATTAAATTAATCTACTTCCTGTCTTCTGTTAGAATTGACAGAAAATGGGCGTCATTATGTTTTACTTAAAGCTGCCATGATCTTCTAAATCGTGCATCTTCATGGCAATACTCTGTGGGCTATTTTTAATTCTTTACCTTATTTACCGTTGAGAATGTTCAAATAATCAGTTGACCCTATACCAAGTTGATCGGGGTTTGGCCATTTACTCCGTCTGTATATCTATAAAAAATATGTTGTTTCTGAAATTCCCCCTACTGCAGACATCTTGTCTGCAATAAGGCCCTTGATTCATAGTACATTTATCTGAGAATCTGTTTTTGCACTGATACATTTGGCATCGCCTGCATAGCCCATAGCTTGGTGTGCTCAGAGTAGCGTGTCTAAGATATATCATAATTTCTGGGATACCTCCCACAAGAACCTTCCGTGCAACAAGGCTTTCCCAAGGTGCACAAACATGTCACAACAGTCTCACAAGGCTTTGCACCCAGACTAACAGTGCATGCCCTAGACAAAACATCACAAGGAGCTAAAATATTGCGTCTGGACTCTTCAGGCAGCACGGTACGTACATGTTACTGCTGGCCTTCACATTTCAGGCCAACCAAAAGTGTTTCTACATGCATGTAGATAATGTGGGCTTGCACAGCATCACAGCCATGCATAATAATAAAGTGCAACATATCTGCCGTTCTGATCACAGGGGGTCAGAGTTCAACGAGTGCAGTGAAAGCCTCTGGCTAAGTGGCAGCAATAGAATGTTTCAATTCACGAGGGTTATGAAACAACTTACAACCAAACAAGGTGACTCAACTCTATTTAGAGGAGGCCCAAAAAGGAAAACAACCAACAGCATGCCATCAGAGGACATGTCATGCCTCAATATGCTATAACCAAACCCTGTCAGAAGCAGATGACTCACTGCTGCACCTCACATACAGTAAATATTTACGTCCAAACCAGACCTTCTGATTCCTCTCATTTTGATCGTACAATTCTGTTGCTTTCCTAATTGGAAAGCTTTTGTTTCGTTTGTTGTTGGGCCCAGCTGCAATGCTCTAGTTCACCCACACAAAAGCCCAGCTCACTGAGATGACATCATGGCACAGCAATACAGACCGCATCGGAGGCATCCCCTTCCGGTTACCCAAAATGGACGGTGGGTGGGCTGGCACTGGAAAATATTTACAGTTATAATAATGGGATTTTAATGTGTATAGGCTTTTTCACAAATAACTTATGGGCCAATTTGTACACTTTCATTAAAGTGAGCCAAATCTCCAATACAATAATATTATATATTCTACGTATAGTGACTCATAGGAATAGACTATGTGACAACCGGTTCCGGGAATAGTCTGGTGACCACCGGAGAGACGGGTGACAGCCGGAATGTAGACGGCACCCAGGAGCAGTATGGGTTGGCGCCCCAGCCTGTGTCCTCCGTGAGGAGGAAGCCCAAAAAACCATAGATATTGGATATATACCATAGAAATATATAGATGCCTCATTGTCCGCTGCAGTTAATTGGAGCGACCTGTCTCCAACGGGAGGATGAAGTCAAGTTTTTTTTACTACATTTTTCACAGATGCCTTATTATTATTTACTATAGTCCTACTAAACCCCAGGAAATTACATCTGGCCACAAAAGATCACAGAATCTATTGAATGTGACAAACTGAAGTATTGAGCCTACGACACAGTATGGCAGCACCCTAGTATCCAGAGATATAGGGGGAGGGCATAGTGATGCGTTCGGTAGAATTTTGGCTTATTTGGACGCCATCTTGCTGCCTACATGTAGGCTAGTAGAACGCTATAGGCTACTTGGCTGCCAGTCTGTAGTTCGTAAGTTTGCTTGTCAGTGACGATTGTGCCGTTTTCTCGATTTAGCTGTTTTCTCGATTGTGCCGTTTTCTCGATTGTGCCGTTTTGCCGTTTCCTCGATTGTGCCGTTTTGCCGTTTTCTCAATTGTGCCGTTTTGCCGTTTTCTCGATTGTGCCGTTTTTCCGTTTTTGTCATTGATAATGACTGCATAAGGTTTTCCAGACTGGACACGTGCACTACCAAATATGCAATATGACAAAGGGGGAGGGAGGGTAAAGGATACATGCCATAGTACATAGTCACAGAAGTATAATTCGTGCACAAAACTAATTAATGATAGTCCTGCTGCCACCCACACATTTCAGTCCTCTTTTAGGGCAGGTCTTATAAGAGAGGAGTTTGTCTGAAGAGGTAGTGATAGCTTACTGCTGTTTTTCACCAACATTACTGTGGGATGAATCATTCAGCCCATTCATGGATGGGTGGGTGGATGAATGGATAGGTGGGGGAGTAGATGAATGGGTGGACAGATGGATGGATCATGGATGGATGAATGGATACATGACACTGACAGATACAATAAACACTAAATCATTGCATATTTCAGGCTTTTTCTGTATTCCTGATTGTTTTAGTACAATCATGAGGAATATGCAGGTCAGTGAAAAAGACAATATTGGTGATGGGTAATAGAAGATATGGCTGGGCCATATATCGATATTATTGATATCATGATGAGACTAGATATCGTGTGGGATTTTGGTCAGATATCGTATGTCTTTTCCTGGTTTACTTACCGGTACTCAACATTTTTAAAAAATAGCCAAAATTACCATCTTATAGAAAATGTATATTATTGTCACAATGTTGATATCGTGGCCTAGCCCTAATAGAAGAGTACAGTAGGCATGAGTCAGGTGGTCACAGGTCAGGTGCTACACCTGACTATTACCACACCTTTCTTAAACACTATGGAATGCAACATATGCGGCCACATTTGACACCCACGTATTTACTCTGGGTTTCACTTTTCTAACAAGTGTTGAAACATCTAAAGCAGTTTAAGTTTGCACAGCAAAGTAGCTTCACTGTATCCAGGAGACAGACAAAAAGGAGTACTCTGGTGTTTGTTAAAACCTGTCTAGACATGGTTATACTGTGTACAGTATGTGTCACAAGGGGCACCGGTGGTGTTGAAACTGAAACTGCGGAGGCGTTTACTTAATAAAGCATCCTCTTTGAGGAAAAAGCAGTAATCCAGGATAATGCAATAAATGCCCTGATCAATTATTAAGAATTAAGAAGTTGCCAGAGGAAGGCCTCAATCATTTTTCTCTGACTTATTTTATTTCCATTATCAAACTTTCCTTGAAATGTGAATGAAGTGATAGTAATTGAGTGGTAGTTTTTATGATGGGGAAGATTGCCATTAAATTATTGTACATTATGTATACTGAATCCATATTTACTTACATTAGGTACTGTAGCCTATATTGTTTTAGGAATGATTAAGTATTGGAAACAATTGATTTCCAGATGTCACTGACTACTATTAACAACTGGCTTCCCTACTTTTAGTATTTAAGCTTGTAGATGGGCTATTTTAGCATTTTTCTTAAATAGGGCTTAAGTGGTTAACAATTGACCTTTAAGCTTTGAGCTTGGTTGGCAACTTGACCTTGCTGGTCTCATTCCTGTGTAGTTCTCATAATGCTAAACACAAGGCCAACAATATCATAATTTACAATATGAAGCTAAAAAAGACCTGTCAAAAAGAAAAAAGAAACCAATTGTCCGGCAATAACGAAATAAATGTGATAGTATTTAAGTGGTAGTTATTTTGATGGGAAATTATCATATTACAGTATATTGCATCTCTATTTGATCATAATAATCATCATCAGCAGAATGTTTAAAAGTGCTATACAAATAAAATGTATATTATTATTATTATTATTATTAAGTATTAACAACAGTAAAATTATTGACTATATTTTTGAGCGCAGTATGAACATTGCAGTTCGCAGATTAGTCACCATTGGCTGCTGTTTGATACATACATGGATTGGACACACATTGGTATGACTAGTCCACTTTGTCCTCCATCCTCAGTTCAAACTGCTTAACACAATTAGCAGGCGCAGGAACTAATTTGCGTGCCTAAGACTGTCTGTTGACTGTGTCGAGTCAATGAGGCTGTAAGAGAAAACCAGGGATTATCCTTGAAATAGTTTATCCGCAACAATTCCGTGCATCTACATAGCTTTTAATCCTCTTAAAATGTGATTTGGACCTAAAGTCTTTTACAGCTAGTAGCCTTTGATACAATCTGTTTAGGATTTTCCCTGTCGCAGAGTCTTCTATTTCAAGCGGCATTGTACTGTGTTGTGTTGTTGCCATTTTGTGTTGTACCTTGATGTGGTAGATTTGTGATTAGTAGCTACTGTTGTCTCACAGCAAGAAGATTCATACCGGGACACTTGCATGTTCTTCTGACTCCCAGTGTTCAAGTGGGTTTCCCCTGGGTCTTCTGATTTCCTGCAACACCAAAAGACATGCATGTTAGGGTTAGACCAAAGACCAAATATGAGGGCTTCATATATACCTATATCACACAATTATTCTGTTGATACAGGTGCATTGATACAAATAGTTTTGACTGTTCAGTGTTCAAGATCTCGTGCAGCCATTACTCTCGACAATTACACAGCAACAACACCTCTCCACATCCTGTCGTCCCTTCACAAGTGTCTCCCCTTTACCTCCCAATGCTGCACATTTTACTCAGGTTATTAACAGGAAATAAGTGTAACTTAACATTGTGGGAGAGAGTAAGGCAGCGAGTGAGCGAGAGAGAGAGAGAGGGCCAAGGGTGGCAGGCAGGGGTTGACTGACCTTGGAGTCTGGGCTCGTCTGGCCTTGCTGGAAACTATAGGTCCGTGGAGTTGCTCAGTGATACTCCTGCTCCTGATACGGCTATCAGGAGAACTGATCGGAAAAAAACAAGTACATTTTAGAACCCATTTCTAATCACTGCATGAACAATGCGTGATACAAATCAAGAGAGAGAACCAGGACCCCACGAAGATAATTTATCAGTTTCAGTTTTTCAGTTCAAATTTTGTCTGCTCTCTCTTGTTTTCATAAATTCAAATTACACCTGTATTATGTATGAATTCTGTCCCTGATTGGATTGAAGAGTTGAGACAAAGAACCATTTAAGTCCATATACTAATTGTCAATCATTTATAAATTATGGATAAATAATGGCAAGGGGTCAGGACAAATGGGAATTTTGGGGGAGGGCTCAGGATAAATTATGGACTTAAATGTCTCAACTCTTAGCCCAACTTGAAAATGTTTTATTCTGTTTGATAAAGAGCTGTACGACCCTGAGGCTGTTACTGAACAAAAACAATGGCAATTATTGCAATATAGAACTATGTAACGCTTATTTGAAACAAATAAAAATATCAATATCAATATAATGAAATCGCAGCGCTCCGCTTTTCCAAAGTTATGCATTATCGCCATCTTCTGGGGGAAATGAATAGGTCTACCAAACGACTAGCCTATACCTGTTACCTGGGAAATAGCCAAGTGTAAATCAGTGACCTGCATAGTCCATACATGATTAAATTATCGACAGTTGCACCACCTCACATTCAGTTCAAACTTAGCATGTCCTCAAAGCGAGTTGAAACTAAGTTGTAACATTGCCAGTGCGCGCAGTGCCACTGCACTGTGACTTTGCTGAACGATTTATTTTCTGCAAGGGAAACTGTAAACTGCATAGGCTACACGCTACAGTATAAGTATCTGCATTCCAGCCAGTATCTCACATGAAAGACTTTGAAAGTTAAAAACCATACTCGCAAACGAGCGTTTCTTCTCTTCGAGCGATTTGTCCTGGACTCTGGTGGAGGGGCCTCTGGCATAGAGCTTGGTCCAAACAATTTTGAATTTGAATTTGAATTTCCCGTGGCCGTGCTGCCTGCATCACAACGCGTACGGCGCCATCACAGGCTCGGGCTCCGTCTTATGACGTTGCGCGTCAGGTGTGTTAAATCAAAACAAATACTTCGGCGCAGTACCAGTGTAGCCTTTATTATTGAATTTTCATACATTTTGAGTTTAGACTACAATGGCTGGTTAATTTGTCAAACTATCGCTTCGTACACTCTTTATAGGCTATAATAATATATTTATTTCAGACAGAGTACAATAGTGAAATAAAGTAGCATAGCCTACTATACACTTGCTAAAGTTGCTACCCTACCTAATCAGCAGCAGGCTGCAGTGCTGAGCCATGTTTCCAGGCTTTCCACAGATAGATCCACCTCTATGATGATGCTGTTGTTAGACGCGTCCAGCCAGAGCCAGGCGTTGCATAACATTGCATAAAAATCAGTTGGCAGTTTGGCACACCAACAGAAGTAAACAACTCTGACTGGCACTGTGACACCCGCCACCATAACGCTTATGCCACCTAGAATTTAGAAACATGAAGAAGTAGGCGGCAGGGCCGGCTGGCCTAATCTCATGCATTATTTTAACTCTGTAGTAAGAGGACCATAGTGACCACATGGTGGCGTGTTTTCACTACCTTCGAAACTTTAATAGCTGGAAGACTTCTTGTGAGGGCGTAGGCATAGTCAGTTCTGTTTAAGAGACATCGGATAAGTGTTTCAATTCAAACCAACGTGATAAGGGCTTGTCTATGCTACTTCCTATTCGCGCCAGCCAATTACTTCCATTAAAGGGTAATTGTTATAGGGTTATTCTTATTTCCCCGGTGGTCAATCAGATCCTGTTTTCTAGAATGAAATGTCATGCACCAACCAACACTAGTCCACTAATGAGCAATTTTCCTGTAAAACCTACTTGACATGATGAGTAAAAACCACAGACATGCTACCATCTCCAACCACAAGCCACAAATAATACAGGCCAAACCACAATGAAAACAAAATGGTCATGGGGTGGCAATTAAAGAGCACCCCACCTAAAATAACTGTGATTGTATTAGAGATTTTTTAAGATTAATTTTCCTAAACTTTAATATTCCTTAAAGAATAAACTGTGGCCTACACTATTGCTTATGTCTGCCTGAGTTTGACCATGGGTAAATCGTCAACTGAATGGCTATTCTGAACAGTGTAGGCTACATCAAATTAGCTGATCAATTGAAATTGCATTTTTTTTTAAAGTAACTTTAATACAATTAACTTTTTTTTCCAGTGATCTGTCAGTCACATCTTAACCTTAGTTTTTATTATTATTGCTATTCCAACTTCCAAGACTGAAGACTGTGATGTCACCAATCTGGCACATACGCCTATTAGGCTGCATGCGTTGATGTGCTTCCAAAGAAACATTTGTGTGGAAACATGTAGTCTGTCCTACCTCCCTAGCTGAAGGGTGCATGATCCTCCCCACCCAGACTTGCGTGGGACGTCTGTGAACTCATCATTTCACTTGCCCCGATCCTCCAATTAGCGTTAACGGGAATTCGCAGCCGGCCTAGCCCTTTAAAAGGTAACGCCATCAGACATTCATCAGGTCTTGGACAGCGGCTGTCTGGGTGAGAGCAGTTTCTTGTCTACTCTTCTTTAGCAGGACACGTTCTTTCTGTGTTTCTGAAGCCTGTATTATGTGTTTAAATCTAACTGGAAATTTACAGTAGGCTATTCGTTAATTTATTTCTGTTATATTATGTTCAGTTTTATAGGGTCGTCGTACAATCTCTAAAGATGTCTCCACCTGCACTTTTCGCGGCTATTTGTATGGCTTGTGCCTTTACATGCAGTGCTGCTGCCCAGGGTGAGTAGGCTAAAGGCTATTCTAACCTGGATCATAATTATGGAATGTCATAGGACTATTATAGGTGTGAATTTACACAATGTCAATAGTAGCCTAATGTGAAATACAGCAAATATTTGTATAATGTATTTTAGAGCGCATTTTTAACATTTAAACTGACCAAAGTCAAGTGCTATAGGGCTATACACAAAGGATATTACAATATTAAATACAAATGAAGATGTAGTAGGCTAATCAATATAAATGTGTATTGTGTAAATTAAATGCTTTTCCTGGGGGTTAGGCTACCAAACTTTGTTGTGCTCACACTCATTTCTTATTTGCTAACCCTAACCCTAACCCATTACTATGTTAGTAGAGAAATTTATATTTTATTATTAGGCCTATCTCTAGTTGCAGATAAAGGTTCACTCCCCTGAACAATTATGATTTATGTTCCCCATGTGCTTAGTCGGCTTATGTTTTAGGACTTTCCATGTGCAAAATGTGTTTTAATTACAGCAAGCTGCAGAGGACGGTGTGGTGGTGAATACTACAGAGGTAGTCCGTGTCAGTGTGACTATGAGTGCATGGGTCTTGAAGAGTGCTGCAAAGACTACGAATCCCAGTGTACTACAAGTAAGGCCTTTCCCTGGGAATTTGTTGTGGCTTGTAACATATAGTCCTTACCTGAGTCATAATGACATAGGCCTAAAGTTGTTTTAACTGTAGAATTGTTTTCTTTTAAGCGAGAATATATATAGGTAACATAAAGCTGCACTGCCTGCACAAAGCAACAGTAGGCCTACATTTCCATTAAACCACTGTTCCTTACAGATATCTGATGATGCTATGAATACACTTTTTTTAATGGCATTTGTCCTTTAAATTATGTATGTATCATGAATATATGGCATCAATTTTGGGAGAATCTGCATGTAGCCCTACTGATGCTCTGTCTGTCTGTCTGTCTGTCTGTCTGTCTCTGCGTGCGTGTGTGCGTGCCTGTGTGCCTGTGTGCGTGCGTGCGTGTGTGTAACACAGGAGATTCGTGTTTGGGGCGGTGTGGAGAGCCCTTCAAGAGAGGCAGGCAGTGTACCTGTGATAGTGACTGCTCTAAGTACAACCAGTGCTGTGCAGATTACCAGAACACCTGTGGCACAGATGGTAAGACTTCCAGTCAAACTTTGATATATATCCATCCATCCATCTATAACGAAGACATTATACGGTATCATATCATAAATTAACTTTATGATTACACTTGAATGCAAGCATGGGTAAATCATGGCCTGCATGTTAACCTCAGCTATAGCACCCAGCTGTATTAAACATTGATCATCTTATTAGAGAGTTATATTTTTTATTGTTATGGCGATTTGGAATTAGATGCATGTTAAATATTGGTGATTCCAATTGGGGTAATGGTAGGCCCTACTGCATATTATTATGGCCCATCTTGTTTGTGCGTTGGCTTGGCAGTGTACTATTTTGTCCAGAAGAAGAGAGTACCCTTGCATGACAGTCATGCATGGCAGCATGTGGTACATGAAGTAATCTGCATAAATGCATCAGGTCATACAGTAGCTGACAATCTCTTCTGTCTTGGTAATTTATCACAGAAGCAATGAATGGACCAGACAGTAATACGACTCCGGGGGTGACTAGCTCATGCGATAATGTAAATAATAACAAACCCAAAGGTATATTATTTCATCAAACTAAAGCTTGGATTGGATAGCTATAATAGATGCATTTTAGGGGAAATTATTTTTCATCATAGGGCTACCCTAATTCTCAATTTTATTTCACAGAACCCACTGTGGTTGAACAATCTGAGGATCCAGATGTGACCCCGTCCACATTCAGTGAGGGAGATTACCCAGGTTGAGTAGACAACAGATGAGCATCACTGTAAATGAGAACCTTGATTAACTTGCCTAGTTAAATGAAGGCTAAATCAAATATACATACACACACGCACGCACGCGCGCACACACACACACACACACACACACACACACACACACACACACACACACACACACACACACACACACACACACACACACACACACACACACACATACATACATACAAGAATACTGTACATACATACTGGTACATAAATACGTAAGTTAAAATCAATAATCTTCAGTACAAAAGAATAGGATCTGAGAGCAACGTTTCTTTTGAACAGTGATTGAACAGAAAAATAAATCGGTAATGGCACACGATAGAAAGATGTATCCTATGGGGAGATGTTTTTTTGTTTTTTTGTTGGCTGTGTCACACAGTGGTTCTGTCGCTGGGACATGTTTTGAGGACAAGGTCTTGCCAAGAGCTTTAAGGTCTCAGTGGCCAAGACAAACACAGGGAACATGTGTTGTTGTGATTGGACCATGTGGAGGAGGTTTATGGGCACAAGCCCAGTCACACAAAGTCAAGAGAGGGAAGCACACAAACAAGGCTAATAATGAATGACTGTATGTTTTGACGTTTTTATGAATTACAAGCTTGGTCTGGGACAGTTTACCGAATTCAGTGCAGGAGACACGCTGCCATCCACATCATTCATCTCCCAGGATGCTGACATGCCATTTCCTCCCGTCAGCTTATGTCCACGTGCTTGGCATAAGTTGGCAATCACTGAAGCTGAGAAAATAATAGATAAATGTGGAAGGAATATAAATGAAACATAACTGATCAAAATAATAATAAATAAATAATGCCAATTGTAAAGTATTTGCAATTAATGTCTAATTTTACTTCATCTGTTAACAGATGACTATATGCCGCTGGTCACTCCAGACCCACAGGATGATATTGGAGATGGTGAGAGAGATGGATTGTTTGTTTAACCACATTAATCTTGGCGTCCCTATTTTGGGCAAATTTTACATTTTCACAATAAAATAATAAATAGTGAAAATATCAGATCTACAATGGCTATGCATGTATATTTTCACTATTTGTCATACGATTAAGTATATAGAGCTTGGGCTGATGTTTCACTAATTAAGTAAATGTACTTTTCCTCACTATATGACATACACTAGCAGATGTGCTTGGGCAGACCTTTCCTAATAACGCAGACGATCCGTATTCTGAGACTGGACTACAGGAGCCAGAGCCAATCCCAGACCTGCCTGAACCTCTAACTGACTTGCCTGAACCTATGACCTCTGACCCTTCCCTGCCAAACTCAGAGGATGACTCTCAGCTGGAGGTGACACCAGAGGAAACGTTCACACACCTCCCTCCAACTGATGAGGCCCCTGGGGAACCTTCAGATAACAGGCCAACACAGCAGGCCAACACCAATCTCTTGCCCTCTGACCAAGCCGATTTAGAAGGTCCCACTGAGAGTACAGGTATGCCAGAGCCAAGAATAACTTGGCAATACTACGTATGTGCTGATAGCACTGTTCTGGGAAATTACAGCATTTAATTACGGTATGTGTTACTCATTGTCACGTCCGTTATTTGGATTCCTGATGATTAAGCTGTTTTTAATCATCTTTTTTAATCATGTTTTTCTAGTGGCAGACGCCAGCAATCCTGAGGAACAGTCTGATCCCACCCATACATCTGAACCAGGAACAACTTCCCCTCAGCTTACTCCGACCTCCGCTGTATCCTCCCAGGTCTCCACTCAGTCTACCCCAAATTCAGAGTCTTATACTGGATCCCCTTCCTCCAGCACCCCAGAAATCCAGCCTGAAGGCCAGGATGAATTAAAGCCTGAAGGCAGTGAAGTGATACCTGATGATGAACTACTTCCAGAGGGGCAGACTGTAGACCAAAGTACATCCACTACTCTTCAGCCTGAAGACCCGCCTTCTGAGCCAGAAGATGAAGACTCACCAAATGCAGACTTGAACCAGTCATCTATCACAACTATGAATCCAAGCCTGGCCACAACCACAGCCTCCACTGTAACCTCTAAACCCACAACAACAGGCAGTGAAGCGATACCTGATGATGAACCACTTCCAGAGGGGCAGACTGTAGACCAAAGTACATCCACTACTCTTCAGCCTGAAGACCCGCCTTCTGAGCCAGAAGATGAAGACTCACCAAATGCAGACTTGAACCAGTCATCTATCACAACTATGAATCCAAGCCTGGCCACAACCACAGCCTCCACTGTAACCTCTAAACCCACAACGACAGGTCTGGTATCTACTGGACTCACAGATGGCTCCTCACCATCCCCAGGCAATCCAGAACAAATGTCTGGCTCTTCAGTGCCTCTGACCCCCTCCACAACAACCCCTGACTCCTCTCCTTCAGACACCCAGGATCGCGATACCACCATTTCCCAGGCTGACAATGGGCCAGAGCCAGGATCTGAGTCTGGGCTCGGGGTCAGAAGGGACAATCCGGATAGTTGGAATGGGCCTGGACCATCACCCACAGACCCAGCACAGGACCAGGGAATGGATGATGCAACACCAGCCCCAACCAGTGTCATGCAATCGAATCCTACCTCCAAACCCCACAGCAAACCCGGCCAAACCAAACCACCTCCAAAAAAGCCAGGCCAAGTCAAACCTACATCTAAACCCAAGCCCAAGCCTGTAGAAATAGCACCTCCAAACATAGACAACACTAGAGACTATCAAGCAGGTGAGTCATGCTAGGACTTTAATCCTGTTATTTGAACACTATTGCAAAGATGCAGTTTCTCTTTCACAGTGGTTCTCAAACAGTGTGCTGGGATTGCAGTATATACAATTATATGAAACGCAATTATGTAATCTTTAATTTATCAGTACTTTATGCTTACAATTCGTTAAAAGAGTTTGTAGATTTTCACTATGAATATAGAGTTTGAAAACCACTGTTCTACTACACTAACTCGTTTCTCTCTCTCTCTCTCTCTCTCTCTCTCTCTCTCTCTCTTTATGAGCTGGTGTTTATTATGCCTCTGGGTGAACAAGCTTCAAAGTTTCTCCACAAGATATTAAGTGACATGAGCAGTGACCTTTTTCCTCCACCCCAAATTAGTTTGGAAACAGTTATTTTAAATAGTGGAACATAACAGAGTTTGCAGTGTAGGAGAATGCAGGCAGGCAGCTCCAGGAAAAAAGCTATTTCACCAATTAAAATACTTTGTTTTAATTATGATATATTATTTATCCTATTCAGCCACCACACAGGGCTTCTTAGTAAAATGCTTATTTTTCTCTAGATGACAACAACGATACCAACCTCTGTAGCGGACGGCCAACCAGTGGAATCACCACCCTGAGGAACGGGACAATGGTTGTTTTCCGAGGTTGGTGCCAGACCGTTGCTGCAGGGCCAGCCTGACCCCACCTACATGACTAACATTGAACATTGAACATGGCTCTCTTGCACGTCCCCCACAGTCAAGAGATATTGCATTATTATGGCTTAAAGATGCTATAAGCAATAATATGTCAACATTTTAATGACCTTTTTATCTTTCGGTATTCAGACAACCAGCAATGGGTAGAACGCTCCCAATGTTTTTTGTCTCTGTGACACATCTAGGGGCCGCAATCTGCATTCAAAGATTTTCCTAGAATCTTTGTCATTGGTCGATTTGCCTGTCTGCTTACTGATTCATTCAGTCATTGCGACCGTGTTTTTTTCGACCAATGACAAAGCTTCAAGGAACATCTTTGAATGCAGATTGCGGCCCCTAGATGTGTCACAGAGATTATATTCTTTGGGGGGGGGCGTTCTACCCATTGCTGGCTGTCTGAATACCAAATGTTTTTGACATATTATTGCTTTATAGCAGCTTTAACGAAAACACCTGCCATTTTGTTTGTGTATAGGAGAACACATAGTTATCATACACATACATTATGCAAAAGGAAACAAAATATATATTTCAGAATTGCAATTCTTTTTTTTAAGTAATGAGATTAATATGTAGATGGAGCAGCATTCCAAAAGGATGTTATTTTGTTATAGGACACTACTTCTGGGTCCTGGATGGAAACAGAGTGCCAGGTCCTGCCCGTGGCATCACAGAGACTTGGGGTGTCCCCTCTCCTGTTGACACTGTTTTCACCCGCTGCAACTGCCAAGGCAAAACATACATCTTCAAGGTAAGCCCCCTGTATACAATGAGCAGGATGTTTCTGTCAAGTACTCAGCGGTGGAAAAAGTACTCAATTGTATTACTTAAGTAAAAGTATCAATACTGAAATGTACTGTAGAACTACTCCGTTACAAGTAAAAGTCCAGAATTCAAAATGTACTTGAGTAAAAGTACCAAAGTATTGGTTTCAAAATGTACTTAAAGTACCAAAAGTATAAAGTACTCATTATGCAGTTTACAAATGTATACAAATATTTTGAAAATGTGTTGCATCGCAATGCATTGTGAGCTTGTAGATCGTCTATTTACACAGAAGACAATGGTGTGTAGGGAAAAACGATGGAACCAGGTATAGACCCTTGGGGAACCTCGGTCAATCAAATATTCATAGGATTATTGTGCCAGTTAATCACTTTCAACCTGGGGTCCCTATTTTAGATATTATGCATGCCATTATTGTCAAAAGTTTGGTTAAAGGTTCCATTTTCTTTATGAATGTGTTTGTGACATAATGTGTGACCCTGACAGGGATCACAGTACTGGAGGTATAACAACGACATGGTGGACCCTGGTTACCCCAAAGCCGTCTCCACAGGCTTTGGCGGGCTGCGGGGCCACATCACAGCTGCTCTGTCAGTGCCGGAGTACCGGCAGAGGACGGAATCTGTGTACTTCTTCAAGAGAGGTGATTGTCCACAACAGTGGTTTTCAGTTCACAGGATTGTTGTGCCAGTTAACCGCTTTCAACCTGGCATCACTAGTTTGTGGATTGCCTATTTGCCTATTTGGGGGGTCCAGACAGAGTCTATATGGCTATTTGGGAGTCCTTGGCATAGAAAGTTTTTGGAACCCCCGGTCCAGTCAGTTTTACTGGTATTTACCTTTGCAAAATGTGATAAAGATTAATATAAACTATCTTTAGGACAAAGTCGATATCAATGATAGCTTATGATCATATATATCTTTCCTTTTGTGAGCTCTAATTAATTTCATATGCAGTACATCTTCAGTGGTGATGGTCTGAGTTTAGACACTGATGTCCTTGTTTGGTTCTGCCCAGGGGGTCAGGTCCAGAAATATTCATACCAGTTTGGCACCCGGCCAACATGTGGGAGGAAGCCGGTCCAGTATGCTGTCCAGTACACTGTCCGCACTCGAACGGCCCGCCAAGCACCGCAAGCAGGTGCACTCATTGAAACTGCATATTTGCCTGACCTTGAGAATCCTTTGAGAAATGAGTCATCCAGTGGTTGTTGTTGACTGTAAAATGTGGGGGTTGGTTAAAGACATAGGTCCATGGCATGGCATGTGCAAGTAGTACAGAGAAACAGTCCTGTTTATATGTGTAACTGCACAAACAGTATAGGCATTTTTGTGAAAGAAATTATATTCAAATCAGAAGACCCGTCTTATCCAAATTTCATCCTATTATTCCATTGCTTTATTGTTTCCAGCATCTAGCCTCGGATCCCCCATCAACATCCGGGTGTCCTGGAGAGGTTTCCCCACGGCTGTGACATCTGCTGTGTCAGTCCCCACCCGCGGTATCCTGGATGGATACAAGTACTACGTCTTCTCCAGATGTAAGTTTTATCCAAATTTTAAGTCCTAATTTTGCTTAATCTTAAAGCTACAATCCATACACTTCATTTGTTGCCTCTCTACCGGAGTACAGACGTAACTGCAACAATATCCTAACTACAATAATGTGTCCAATCTGGTGCAGTGTCTGCTTCAAGTAACTGACAGGACTGAAATGTCTTAAGGGAAGAGTAGGGAAAACATCTCCAACTCCTGCAGATGTGCAACCTATATTGTATTAATAGTCATGACAGACAGAATACACAAGCTACATTTAAAAATATGTGGATGCCATTCCTGGTAGTGCTTATAGTACAATAGTGGAGTATTTTACATGTTTTGTATATCTGGCTGCTATGGTGCAACCGTGCATCTTTCACTAGTGGACTCTTAACTATCCCTGCTTTCTCATCGGTCACCGATCCCACCCATCTGTCCCCTTTTTTGTCTTGTGTATGTATCGTTACGTTGACTTTTCTGTCATTTGATGTTTAGTATTGTGTGTCTTGTATTTGACAAAAAAATTATATATATTTTTAATCTACCATCTAGATTGGTTAAAATACCACTATGAATTAAAATAAGTCTCAGATAATAGCTTTAAGAGCTTTCACAGATGGACGTGTAAAACTGTTGCATTTATGGTTTAGTAGCTAAAGCCCTCTTTACGTCCTCACACATCATTCCTCTGGCCTCAATATAAAAACTTTATTTGAATTGCCTACTCTTGAAAAAAACAAAACACTCTCGCACCTGTCTGCAGTCAGACACGTGTTGTTACCATTACCCACATCATGTCTGACAAAAACCATGTGTGTTTGGGTGGGGTGGTTAGGCAGACCAAGATGAGAAGATTGGGTTCATTCACCAAGTGTGAGAACATTTATCATCCAATGAATAAAGTAGCCTACAGGGTCCAAAAAAACTATACTACAAAATAAGGGATCCACAAAAGCAATCGTGACATTTAGGTAAAAAGATATATTCTCACAAAAAAACATTTTCTTTACAGGTTTAGGCTCCAACACTAATGAATGGAATTTAGTTGGCAGGGGTGGGCTACTGTCCATCTAGTTATGTCACTGAAGCAACATAGTAAACATGACACCTCTTAAATCTCATGGTCAGCCTCGTTTGTGCCCACCAGGCACGTTGAAGAAGCTGCATGTGCTTTTTCCTGTTTCAGTGCTAGTGCCCTAGACTAGATACTGTAAATTGCATGAATTGAAAAAACTAAATGTAATTTCATGGACAACTTTAAAAAGTCCAAAACAATGATCAACTAACCACCCATCTTCCACTTTTAGCCAAATACTACAACGTGAGAATGGACGCTGAGAAGCCAGTCATTGCAACACCTCAGTCCACTACACCACAGAAGAACTCAGCCAAAGACTTTTTCAAGTGCCCCAAGGAGGTCTGATCAGAAAACACTCACTTATTCACTCACTTTTGTCTCCCTTTGAAAACTTTATTATCTTATAATAAAACAATGCTTCAGCATGGACTGCTTAACATAAAAAATAGGCGACAACACCAAATGAACATGAACTAGTTACATCAAACACAGGTGGGAAATTTCACTATAAAATGTTTAGTCGGGAATGAATCTTGTATTGCGTCACGGTTGAAACAGTGGATCAGTGCCTCATCTTGCAAATCGTCTCCCATGCATACCTCGAGAAGGGAATGGATGCCCTGGTTTCAAAGAAAAGTTATGTTAGAAAAAGCCTGTTATATTCATGTAAAAAGTATAAATGTGTATAAATGTGCTATTTTGTATTAAAAAAAAAGATAATCTCAGATGCAGTTTGTCTTCTGATTGTTTTGTTTTACCAATATTAAAATGATAACGTACACACATTGAGTGGTGTGCCGTGTGTAAGATTATCCACAATGCTATTTATCGGTTGCTGGGAACTTGTGGGAAGATATTATATACTCGCTACAATCTAGTGCAGGGTATTGCACATCAACTGCAATTACACTGTCAACTGTTTTTAGAAACAAATATGAAAGTGATAGTCCTCATATTGCCATATATGTGATCAATATGGAATCAATAGTCAATTTCAATGCATGTGAACCATATGGAAGCTATAGTTATATTGTAATATATGTGATGAACATGGAAGCTATAGTTATATAATATACTGTACAGCATGCGAGTATCACTCATGAGAGAAAAAAAAGCGTGCGTTACCTCCTCTCTTCATACGGCCACCACGGCCCTCTGGCCAGCGCTGCAGCTGTCTGCTGGGGGCAGGTCTGCTGGGTGAAGGTCTAGGTTTCACTGGAATACTGCTGGTATCTAGACAAAGACAAGATGAATATCACAATTTACAAAATGTTAGTGACCGTAGTGCAGTGGTTTAAACAATTTTCATATCAAGGGCAAGGCCCATTATTGATTTGGCATTTGAGCCACAGACAACAGTTTGATGACATTTAGCTTAGCAGACCCAAAACGAAAGAATATTTCCACAATTCCATGCTGTACTGATGTGGTACCATTAGGAGAGATAACGGGCTAATGGACAAAATAACAACTCTTCTACATTCTATAATTGTGTAGACTTCTTGTAGATGCAGTAAGAAGTCTTATAATGTAAGTAATGCAGATGTTTAACAAAAATGTAACTCTTGAGTGTAAAATGAAACCAAATGGACCCACACTAAAAACTAGGCATAGGAAACTGTAGCAAAACAATGTTTGTGTTTACACAATGCCTCAAAGCTGGACATAGGGGGGACTAGTGCATAGTGAACTTAAAAAAGAATGTGCACAATGAAAGTCAAGTTGCTGAGCAGAGTTGGCTGGAGACATACTGAACGTAATGTGTGGTTTTGGTAGCAAAAATCACAAAAGCCAAAACCTCAAAGCTATGCAAACTCTTTGGTGGGATTCTACTGTGGCTGCAGAGCGGTAGTTCACAGACTTTGTGAATAAGAGTCTTTTAATAAACACCAAAGAGTTACTTAATAAACACCAAAGAGTTACTTAATGCTATCAAATCACAAACCCAGGAGATGTGTAAATGAAGCCGACTGGAAAATGCTTCTACTGTACCTGCAGAGCTGGAAGAAGGCTCCTGGCTGGTGGAGGGGAGGCTTGCCTCATCAGAGGGCTGGTTAGGCTCCCCATTGTCCCCCTGGGACACCACAGGATCCACCGATGCCTCTGCACTGGGCCTGGAACACACAAACAACCCCAAAAAGATAGGACTTGATTCAGAGGATAATAATAATAATCAGTCAGGCTGCATTGAAACAAAGCTTTGAATAAACCCAGAAGACCCTAAGTTAGACCCTCAATCAGAAGCATCAACAGACCTGTCTCCATCCGGCTCCAGGAAGTCGTCATCCCTCTCCTCTCCTGGACTGGCTCCTCCTGGTACCAGCAGGCCTGGCGTGGAGGTGCTCACCATGGGCACCGACTGGGAGACGTGGTCTGTACAGTCAGAAGAAAGCACCTCTGAGAAGACCGTTACTGTGGGAGTACAAAATGGAAAATTAAGTTGACGGGCATCCGATTTTGAATCTACAAGGATCATATGATCTGTGCACTGATCATGTGTGCTGAGCCAAAAGGCACCCCTGACCCCACTGTTACAGCAATGGAGAGCGCCATCTTGAACTGCGCACGCACCCGCAACCACTGTATCCCTTTCTTTTGATCGCCTTTATCTCCAATTCCATGTCCCACATGGCATTTCCGGTCAAAGCAAGGTTTATTCGACGGCCGATGCTGTAATAGCCACGGTCAGCCATTCTGATCGAGCAGTAGATCCGGATATGGTCCGAAGTAAGTAATAAATGTAACATTGGGTCGCAGGTTTTGGTTCTTCAAAATGAGGGTAAAACGGGTGAAAATCCTGGTGTGAATTACAGCAAAAGTATTCATTAATCTTGGCAGCCAAACTGTTTAACAATACAAGAGCTCAGAGTTCTTGGTGAAAAGGTTGTGCTTTTGAACCATTACTATATTGAACTATGTAATTAACCTGATACAGCTATTGTCAGGACATTAGTGAGAGAGAAAGAGGACCTGGGCGGTACCTGGTGACATTAGTGAGACAGAAAGAGGACCTGGGCGGTACCTGGTGACATTAGTGAGACAGAAAGAGGACCTGGGCGGTACCTGGTGACATTAGTGAGACAGAAAGAGGACCTGGGTGGTACCTGGTGCCGCTACTTGTAAAGGTGTGGTTGGAACAGTGCGTCCACCAGACTCCTCTTCGTGAGATACTAGGAACAGAGGGCTTTCATACATCCCCAGACCTGCAACACACACACACACACACTTACTAACTGGTTCCTATTGAGATACATCAAATTATGAGACAACAGAATACATAAATTGCCCATAGATTCAAGTCTGCATTGAATAGACTATACTGCAGCAGTGGTGAAAAACAAGACCATCGTACATACATTTGGGAGAAGATCATCCGGCTAATGCTCTACCATTTAACTTGAAGGGGTTAGAGGCACTGCCACCCCACCTATAAGTCTTTCATTATTAGCACTTGGTTTCATAGGAGGTTTTGTGTTGTATTGTATAATATTTCCCAGAGACCTTTCCAACATGAACATAAAAATACCACACTTCACTACGGTGACGTACCTCCTTGTGATGCAAGCTGTCCCAGATCTGAGTGGGAGGAAGAACTGGCCTCCTCTGGAGGGCCAAACCTGAACCGAGGAACACCTGCCACCTGAGGGGAACTGGTGTGCGCACACACACACACACACACACACACACAGAGGAAAAAGTCAAGAACAATACAAACTCGAGTGGTGTGTGTGTGTGTGTGTGTGTGTGTGTGAGAGCGAAAGAGAGATAACACAATAATGGTGGTAGTGGCAGAAGTTGTATCATAGCAAGGGAAAAATATGTTAAAAAATCTGCTTTTCATTCGCGATGTCATACTGCACATGTATCCAGTTTGACTTACTGGATTGCCTGATCAAATCCATCAGAACGGTGAACCACCAGAGTAGGGGTGCTAGGAACCATCCGGTCATCATCATCAAAAAAGTGCTGCTGCAGACAGACAAAGTGACAAACATTAGCACACCTACATAATAGAACATGTCGGTATGTAATATTGGTGAACTGATACTTACTGCACTGCTGGCCATCCCAGGTGTAAGCTGAGGGACTCTGGGGACAGACTGCCGACGAACAGGAATACGCTGCAAGACAAAATTGTTTGTCAACAACACAGATCTGCAAGTGTTTGGCCACACCAAAGATGCTCTACCAAGGCTACAACCACACCAAGATGTTTTAGTTTTAAAAACACATTTTTCACCCAATATCCACACTATACTAGTCAAAACGTACATTTTCTTCCAGAAAAGGATCATGTAATAGGGACATGAGGGAAGGTCATTAAATAAGAATCAAACATGGGTGCCTCCCTCATTGTCAAGTCTTTGTTTGTGCAGTCTACCCTAAAATGTATTGCCACGAGTTTTCATAAAAAGAAAAAAAAGGTGCCAATGTGTTAAGTTTCCGTTTTGAAAACTGTTACTCAACATGGACAGCGAAACAGACATTACTGACCTTTGTTGTCTATGCTACCAGCTGTTGTGCAGTTCAATTCTATTTATACTGCCATTACCGACTACATGTGCAGGAGGCAAGCTATTTGACTATGTCCCATGCCTGTGGACGTACTTATCAAGATAGCATGCCGTATACGTTGTATTACTAGGGTGATGAGGGAAGACTCACTACTGCATTGATATTATAGGAGTTTCATATTTTGTCAGAAGATATTTTACCTGGCTGACACAGCGAGTACAGGCTTTAGTTCCGACATACTATTGATCCGAAACCTCAATCCCTAACCTAACCATAACCGCAAGCACGGGAGCAGCGTATGTCGGACCATCGCATTCATTTTTTTTTTTTAATGTTTTTGCGGCTTTCGCCTTTCTTATAGAGAGACAGAATACAGAATACCAATTCTGCTGACTTTTGCCCACCCTGAGCAGTGAGCACCCTTATTACTTGTTCATTACATACCTCCCCCAGTGCTTTCAAGGCTATAGGAGGAAATCGGGCATATTTTTGACCAAACTCACAGAGTTTAAGACTTGGATGAATGGAGCAGAAATGCGCATCTCAATTCACAAAACTTGAGTATTATAAGGTCTGAATTTGTTCTTTGGTACGACTACAATGTTCACATGTTTAGAAACGTGTGGGAAGTTGTTAAGCTGACACAGCTTCTACTTAGAGAATTGTTCCATTCTTTGTGCCATAATGGCACCAAGTACAAAAGCAACTGCTGAGAAGAAAAATAAATAAATAAAAGCACACAAACACAAACCAAAACTATCCGGCCCGCAAAAAGTCACATTTTATAACCAATCCTGCCCGCAACGTAAAATTTGTTTGGCAGCCTGACCTATCTAGTATTGTATGGACAGAGCGTCAATAGCTGGTCATTTTAAAACAAAAACAAAAACATATTGGTGTAGATGTAGCCTAAGAAATATATAACCAAGTACCATTATCAGGTGAAAAAGAAAACAATTTATTTCATTCATTTATACATTTTATTTTATTTAATACAAAATGGCAAAAAAGATAAAACGATAAAAGCAGGGAAACAGACAAAATGGGTGTTGTCAAGGGTCAACTGTGTGGCTAAGGGTTACATTTCTATGCTTTATACCTGGACCTGGGCTGGGGGCCCCAGCTCCTGTGTCTGGGAGGGGTGGATGTTTAGGCGGGGGGGCAGTTGGTGTGGTGGTCTCCGTGGTGACTGGGACATGCGTGAACCGGAACTCGTGATTGGTTGCTCTGTGGAGAAGGCTTCCATCGTGCTTCCTTCAACTGAGAAAAAGGAGCAAGATTTAACAGATCTCAACACCCAAGACGGGTCATGGGTCAATGTCTGGTAGGGCCAACCAGTAAAGTGGTTAACATTATGTTTTAATATGTCTGGGTCGCAATATCACTGTATCTGCTCAATTTGGGTCTGAGCCCCCAAATGTTCTGAAAGTATATACACCACATACATTACAGGGCTATAAAATAATGCAAAGACCGTAAAAATAAATTCTTTGCATGCAAGTCATTCAACATCAAACTAAACCAACCAAATAACATTTAAAATAAATTCTCCATAGCACCAATAGGTCTGCCACTCTCTGCCCCAGACAGACAATAACATATTACAGCTTTCTCCGTCATCACAAAGTGGTCAGATAGCTAATTCTATGTCGGGACAAGAGAGAGAGTGAGTGTGCGTCTGTGGGGTGAGGGATACATTGGGGTGTGAGCGTCTGTGTCTGTGAATGTACGTGTGGAGAGACTGGGGCGGGTGTATGTGTGCATGCATGCTTTTTGTCAGCGTTTTCCTGGATCTTACAGCTGGAGTCGGCCGGCCGCTGGGTGGAGTCAGTCGCTCCCAGGCTTTCCTCAGTCTCCGTGCCTGGATCAGTCGCATCAGCTCCCTGGAAATGGAGACAAAGAGAGGTGTGTCAAAGTCATAAAAATGAAAGCGGGAAATCACAATGAGAAAGACAGAAAAGGGTGAAAAATGAAAGAAAAGTAAAAAGGCGGTGGAAGGGTGGGAGGGTGTACACTGTACAGGACACCGAGGACAGTTCCCACACACCATGGCTGCTGCCAGGCTATATTGGCAGGTCCCCAGAAATCCATTATGATTCATTTCCCACTACCCTGGAAAAACAGCAGCCATATGCATGCACGCATATGAAATATAATACAAACAGGGGCTAGGGGCTAAAGTGTAAAAAAACAGTGGCCTCAGACTGTTTGTGACCAAAAAATATTTTCCCTGGCTTTTCTTTTGAGGACAGGGAAGTTATGACAGGCTCATTCTTTGTTTCACGTATTGACTGATCTAAGTGAAGACCATCTTCATTTCATTTGACCTCTTGGTGAAAAAACCCAAAGAAGCGACAGCAGCCCATGGTACAATTTGCCATTTGGTAATTTAATTGAAACAACCTTACGTCTGTCTCATGTCCATTTAAAACGTTTTAAATATATTATATATAAAAGTTAATATATTTTCACATAAAATGCTGAAATCATGACAATGTATAGTATTATTTGAGAGCATATTAGCTAATTATACAATATGGATTATTCTATACATTTATTGGTTGGTTTGATATCAAAGTTAAATAAAACTGTATTGGTGTGTAAAAAGACTGGTAGTCGTCTATGACATATCTATAACTTATGACTCCATATTTGGGCAAGTTTTCAGTCTCGTTCCACCGCCACTCACTTCCTTATTGACGGCATGGCTCTGAAAGAGTCTAGCCGATGATGTCACTGGTCAATCGGAATCTATTTTACTTCCATTCTAAGTGAATAAAAGTAAAAATGTAATAATATATAATAATAATACTTGTGTGAAGTGAGAGGCGCCCACTGTATTTATCGGCCATACGATGTCTTACGTCGTCATTTAGTGACAAACAAAAATTAAAGTCCATAGACTTGGCTGGTAAACAATTTACATCAGAAAGGCTCTAAAACAAGCTGCCATATGACGTATTCTTCAGAAGCCATGCATTGGAGTGGCTAGCGCCCCTCAAAAAATGTAATGTAAACTAAAATGGAATAGTGATACTGGGATTCCACTTAAGCCTAGTGAAAGTGTGCTCAAGAAATGTGGCGCTGATTGGTCTAGTGGTTTGCCAGATTCGCTATGGACACAAGAGAGAGACATTTTTTCAGACACAGTTAAAAAAAAAAGGCAAAAAGCCTTGAGTTGGAACTGGGGAATCCATTCCAATAATTACTGCCATTGTAGATTATGTGTACAAGTAAGGCCAAGGTCTCTTTAGTATTCATCTACACACTGATTCCCGTTTGTTGCGCGCGCACACACACACACACACACACACGTAAGGTAAATAGCTCAAGTCAACACACCGTGTACACAGAGACATAGTTATGACGAGGCATAACAACACACATGTGGCGGGGGGATGAGTGTGTGGAAAAACTGAGTGGGTGTGCAGAGGAGGGTGTGTGTGCATGTTTGCGTAACAGACTGTGTGGAAGGGATTCTGGGATACGGGAAATGATAGCTTTGTGGGTGAGGGCAGTAACTCTGGGTGTGTATGCATGTGCGCGTGGTGATCGAACCTCTGTGTCGTCTCCCTCGTAGGCCTCGTTGCCGTCCCCGCTCCCGTCATTGCTGTCCTCCCCATCCTCTCCCATCGCAGCGTCATCCTCATCATCATCTTCCTCCTCATCCTCCTCTTCCTCATCATCCTCTTCCTCCTCA
Organism: Protomyctophum bolini; assembly: GCF_963924005.1. Classification (NCBI taxonomy): domain Eukaryota; kingdom Metazoa; phylum Chordata; class Actinopteri; order Myctophiformes; family Myctophidae; genus Protomyctophum; species Protomyctophum bolini. Next base: position 35,316,442 of record NC_137869.1, read on the forward strand.
TCCTCTTCATCGTAGTCCTACAGTAGCCATGAAAGCTGGTATTTACAGACAATATCGTACAGATCGTATAGCACTGGGTCTAAAAGTGGGGTCTGGGGAGGGTACAGGCTTTAGTTCCTACATACTATTGGTCCGACAGTCAGACCGACAACCTAACCTTAACCGCACGCACGGAGCAGCACATGTCAGACCAACGCATGTTTGGGAGCGATGGGTGATTTCCACACATTTTTGAAAAGTCAATGACATGAACATATTGGTAAGACTCAACCACTCGATTACAGTATCCATGCCATTTCATATGCTGCTCGATCAACCTTTCCTTGATTGTATACATTCATCGATTGTATACATCTTAATAATAAGGTTGAACATGTTATCATTACTGTACTGTAACTCCAAAGTGTAACAGATTTAAAGTTATGTTGAATGTTTATAGCTACTTCCGTCAACGTGGTCAATACAGACATTTCACTTCCTCAAAATTAAGTACCAGGAATCGTTTTCTTATACAGTACATTGTCAACATCTGCTTTGTTCGCATGTTTTGCAATGTGAGCTCTCTTCACAGCTTCCAGTGGAAGATACTGTACCTGCTCATCGTCTTCCTCGTCCTCCTCTTCATCCTCCTCCTGGTCATCCTCACTCTCTGTGTCAGTTAGTATGACGATAACGTCGTGCTGGGGCTGGTCAGGGGTGTCGGGCTGTGTCATAGTGGCGATGTCCAGCTCCACAGGGACAGACTGGGAGGCTCCCTCCAATTCACCCTCCTCCAATACCTGAAACTCTCCCTGTACGATCACATACAATGTTTTTAACTGGCCTTAGTAATTAATTAAGAAAAAATAAAATCCTGGAATAATGCATCGATACGATTGAAAATAAATGGTTGACCTGATTTGCATCTGGGCCTTCCTGACTGTCTGTTGGCACCACTCCCTCTGCCTCAGTACTGTCCTCAGCCAGCACCTCCTCCTGAGGGAGAACCCACAACACTTAAGCCTCACACAATAACCATGACCAGATTACTGGAACCACCCAATTAGTAATTACCTTCCAATACTGAATGCTATAAAAAGGTAAACGGGTAGATTAGAGGTAATTCTTCCCTCACCTCAGGGTCCACCCTCTGAATGATGCGTAACTTTTTGGGAACGGGGAACTCAGAGGGGTCCTCCTGCTCTGTGTCGGTGACCATTGACGAACTGTCTTGCTCCTCCTCACGAGGCCTCTTCGACATGGAGGAGGTGCCTGGTGTAGCTGAAACTAATTTTAGAAACAGAGATGGGTAACATTTTGACTTTTAACATAACTTTTCTCACAGCTATAATAGCAATCATTACCGTATGCCAATTGAATTATTAACCACTTACATACCTACCTACATACCGGGGTCCCCAATCGTCTGTACCCGACTTCCCCCCGGCCCACCCCCCCTCCTATTTCACTCAACACCAAATCTTAGCTGAAAATAGCTGATCTGTTGTGCTTCGTGTTGTGAGCTAGTAAATCTGTTTTCTCTAAATATTTGTCTACTTTTGTTGAATTCATTATGACATGATGCTAGGGTTCATGTTAGCATAGCCAGACAACTATTACACAATCTTTGAATGCTACAATAGTCTGGAACTACACCTCCCTGAAAGCTGTTCACAAAGAAAATATTATAACCATTTGTTTCTCTCTTCATAACATGAATGAGTCTCACCGGTGCCGAACACAGACGTGGACGTGGAAGGTCTCTCCACCTGTGAGCTGGTTGCTGCCTCCATCACCATGGACTGTGGTTCCTGGGTGGCTGGTTCGGTGTGGGTCTGCTGCTGCGTTGGTTGAACAAACGCGGTGGTCTGCGTCTGTGTCTGCTGAACAGTCAGCATGGGGCCAGCCAGTGTGGTCTGGACGTTGGGGCTGGTGGAACGCACAGAGCCGCTGGCACTGCCGTACACTGTCACATGCTCCACCGGAGGACCCTCACTGGACTGCATGGCTGAAGAAAGGGGAAAGGAAAGTGTACTTCTATCACACACCTGTGGTAGAAGTTAACCCATTTAGGCCCAACGTCGAAATTATAAAAAAATGTCTTCTAGGGGGCACGGTGGGACAGTCGGTAGTGCTGTCGCCTCAGCTAGAAGGTCCTGGGTTCGATTCCCGCTGGGGACGCTGGCTGCGTGTCCTCTCCTCCGCGTCATCATTGCCCATACGTGAGGCAGGGTTGGTGAAAGGGCCTTTCTGTGTAGAGTTTGCATGTTCTCCCCGTGTCCCCTAGGGTAGGTACCCTCACAAATAACATGCAGTAATCCTGGTCTCTAACTGCCTTCCCCTGGCCAGACTTACCTTCCTGGTTCTCCACCTGTGTAGTGGGCATGACAGTGGCTGTGGGTGTTGGGGTGTTTGGAGTGACCATGGGTCGGATGCTAGCCCTTGGGGTGGGCTTGTTGCCTGGGTTGACAGGCTGCTTGCCGCCCGTAGCAGGAACTGGGGTCGGCTTAATGTTGGCGGTCGGAGTCTCTGATGTACTGGCACTGAGAAAACAAAACATGACACCAAGTAATGTCATGGATGAAGTAAGCAAACCTTTTGTAATGAATGACAAATATACAGTATATAGTCTGAATGAGAACATACCTGCCCCGGTCTGCAGCTTGGGTGGTCTTTAGACTGCTATGTCGTTGCTCCGTATTCCTTTGCTGTTCTGACTGTGTCTAACATTAAGACAGGTGGATAATGATCACATACTCCACACAATCAACGTCACAACTACATGGATTATTGCAGAAATAATAGTAGTAGTTTCAGATTGGTAGTAAAAAAAAACATAGTGGATGAAGTCTGAGCATTTTGTAATCACACAGGTAGTTATCAAGTTAAAACACAAAACATAATGGCTCGAAAAATCGAATATATATTTTTTCAGAAGACTTTTTTATTTCAACGTCAGGCCTAAATGGCCTAAAGTTTGTGAGGGAACACACTGATAACTCACTTTGGGGTATTATAACTAGCAACTGTAGCAGTCTTTTCCCTTACTTTAATATTATTTTATTATTAATAACTAGTGGTTGTACAAAGATAATATTTAGGTTGATTCCCGTGTGTCCATTCTGTGCTCACCTTGCTGGGGCCCGCCTCAGGGGGCTCATCCCTCTGTTCCTGTCTCTCCTGCTGACCCCGGAGCTCCCGGATCTCTCTCTCCTGTCGGTTCAGACGGCCCTCGTACTGGGATTTGAGCGCGCTCACTCGCACCTCCAGCTCCTCGCGCTGCTGCTTCAGCTCCTCGTTTTCCTTCTGTAGAACGTCCTTAGTGGCTGGAGAAAAACAAACAAGTAAGCATTATAATTAGGAATAGGGCTATTTCAAAGGGCAAAATATTGCTCAGTTAAAATGTTACGTTTTTGAATGATGAATGATTTGAATGAATGGACAATTTTGAGTTTGTGTAAACACAAACACTGAAGATGAAGGTGAGGACGCAAACTCTGATTGGCCGGAATGAGATGATGTATGATAAGAGCAGCCCTCACTTTTATTTTAAAAATAGAAAATCAATATATAGAGCTCAAGTGGTTAAAATAGTGAATTAACCACTTATAAATCATCTATACTTTGTTGAGCAGTGTCCCCAGGAGTTTCATCTCTTCCCTTGACACAAAATCTCTCCTTAAAAATAGTCGATCGACAATGTCACAACGTGTCGCAACACATGTTGTGATCTTGTAGCTATGGTATTTTAGCATTATGTTTGTCTATTTTCACCAAATGTTCGCCTATTATGACACGATGCTAAGGTTCAAGTCGCTAGACATATGCTACAAGTGGATATGGCCAGGGATCTAAGATGAGCACTTCAATGCCTGGCTCATAGGGAGGCTTCCCCGATTTGAAAGCTCCCTTACCGGCCAGCTGGTTGATCTTCTGCTTTGCACCCACAAAAGCTTTCCTGGTCTTTTCCTCCTTGTCTGCCATCTGCTGCTTCAGCGAGTCCTCCTGGGTAGCCTTGTCATGCAATTCCTGCCTCATCCTGCCCATCTCTACCTGCAGCCTGGATGACTGCTCCTGGGTCGCACGCACCTCTGCATCACGCTCCCCGAGCACCTGGCGCGTGGCAGGCAGACACAGTCATGGTTCATACTTCGATAATACATAATTTTGGCAGATACCAACAGATACTTGTCTTAATAATCATGAAAATCACATTTTTGCTACTACTCCTCACAAATTGGTACACATCATCTCTGGGGTCATGAGATCCAGATTCAAATAAATAGATCAAAAGCGTGACATGGTCTCTGACCGTGTTGAGGTTCTCCAACTGTGCCTCCAGATCTCTGGTTCTGGTTTCTGCCTGGGCCAGGGAATCTCTCAGGCCCTGAAGCTCATGGACTGAGGCTTGATGGGCCTCCTGGTCCTGGGATGGTCCCGCTGCTGCCTCTGCCACAATCTGGAGGAACCACGGCAAACATGTACATCGGTGGAAGTGCACCCATTATTAAACTGAACTCTGTTTCAAATATTTGTGAGGAACTTGGTTAGTACACCAACTGGCTGAGCCCCCACACCTTGTCATGATCCATCTTGAGCTCATCATACTGGGTCTTGTAGCGTCGGCCGATCTTCTTGACCTGGGTGATTGTGCGAAACTTCTCCTGCAGATCCTGGTTCTTGACCTCCACCTCCCTCCTCAGGTTGTTCCTCTCCTCAGTCACCTTGATCATGTTCTCACGCAGGTTCTGCAGCTGACTCTGCAGGGAAGTCACTGACCCACTGGTCCTGTAGACAGATATGACACAGGCTCAGGAATGAGAGAATTAAGAATGGACAGGAGGAGGAAATTTGGGGACCCGTGTGAGCCATGAGCAAGTTAAAGGTCCCTTCATCACCTGGACACCTCTGCTTTGAGGCGGCTGTTCTCCTCGATGAGCTGCTGTATGCGTTTGAGGTGAATCTCCTTCTCTGAATGCATGCGCTTGTATTCTTCTGGATCGGTGTCTTTCTGCTGGCTCACCAAGGCCTGGTGAAACACATAGGACAAACTTATTAATATATTGCTACAATCATTGAAAGAAAGTTAAAACTAAATATTTGCATTCTCCGTCTTTCAACAAGATACAAATGTGACCATACAATACTTTGCCAACGTGACATTTTCCTCCAGTTATAGTGTTCTAGTCTAGGTATCCAGCTGACCTGAGTGCGGTTCTTCCAGCGTTTGATCTCTTCTTCCAGAATCTTTTTCTCAGCCTGCAGCATGCTGCTCTTCTCACTCAACTCAGAGTTCGCCTGCTGCATCGGCATGATGTCAGACTCCAGCTTACGCACCTGAATGACGCAGGGGGAGAAAGGGTATAAGTATAATAAGTGATTTAGTTTCTATAGTTTGAAAAATATTAGTATACTTGATAAAGCTCAGTGTTCCCTCCTCCTCAACAAACTACAACACTACACTACTACTTTCTTTATTTTATTGTTTGAGTGAACTTGTTAGTTATCATTTTGTAATCTGCTGTACTGATTTGGCCCCGTTTTGGCCAGGTCTATCTCGGTTTCATACCTCAATGAGAGTCTCTTAAAGGTTACATGCATACAAACAATCAACAGGATCCTTTCACTGAACACAGCTCTTACAGTACCTTGGCCTGGGTCTGCTGAAGCTCCTGATCCACCCTGTCCTTCTCCTCTCTCAGCATCTTGTTGGTCTCCATCAGGACACTCATGGTGTCCGTCTTCTTCATCAGCTCATCGTGCTGAGCCAGCGTCTTGGCCGTCACCTAGTCAGACGACAAGGTTTAACACACCAACACTTGGACATACTTCTAAATGCCATGTCTAAAAGGATACAGGAAGGGGAGCAGGCGTCTCAGGCACTCATGCTACACGTTTCGGACACGCAGCAAAATACTTAAATTTGTGCTGTTGAGCTGACGGCTCTGAGCGGAGTGACCGGTGCGAAAATCGAGGTGAGCGGCGAGGAGCAGAGCAGGGTGAAATCAACATGCGATTGAGCGAGTGTCACCACAGCCCCCTGGAGCGAGGAGCAGCTTTCCCCCCCGCTCCACTCCCTACGATCGTATGCTCTGCGTAGGGCTGAACCTCTAGTTATTTAACTCTGAAATGTGTGTGTCTGAAAATCGTTTTTGATCGTATGATCTCTTATGAGATATGGTCTTATGAAGCCCCGAATATCGCATTTTGACCAGATTATGAGCCATAATGCATATAAAGACGGCTTGCGTGCGTGCGCGGGAGTGCACGCGGGAATTTTGGCCGTTTTTACGTGGTAACTAGCGTACTGTAACTAGCTAAGCTACAACTGATAGTAGAATTTCCAGTTTTTACCACGTTTAATGTATATAGGTCAGGGGACCTATACACCTACAGTAACACTGACCTGCATTCTCTCCCTCACTGCGTTCAGGCTGTCCTGAGCCTCCTTCAGCTCTCGCTCTAGGTGTTGCACCCTCAGACGGTGACGCAGGCTCTCCCCCTGGGCCACTTCGAAACGAGACTCTGAAATCTCCTTCTCCCGACGCACAAACCTGGAAGAGCACAGGGGCACAATTTAGCTCCGAGTTAGCACTTCAATGTTTCTTTCCCATATTAAAGCTTGTTATTTTTTTACATAATTCTTTTTCACCTGAGTATCTCCAGGACTTGGTCTTGAGATTTTCCCTCCTCAGTGAGAGAAATGTTCATCGGGCTCTCGTTGGCAGCACGTTGCAGATTAGCAGCCATCTTGCTGCTCATGGTTTGGATCTGCTCATGAAGGAGTGTGTTCTGTCTCTGCAGCTCCTCAGAGCGGGTCTCCAGTTTTGACATCTCTTCCTGGAAGGCATTCGTAATTCATTATATAATATATACAAGTGATTTTATCACAGTATACATTTATTTAGTTGACCTTTACATCCAGGCTTTTGCAGCATCCAAACTAAAACTTTTTTCGACTCTGCAAATCAGTAGCAAAATGGCAGTGCCGGGACAAGATTTGTCTGGCAGAATGCATTCCCAACTTACATCGTTACCGAGGCCTGTACACATTTATAAATAACCCATAGATTGTAATATCTAACATCATTAGTGCTGTGGTAATGAGTACGGCACACTCCAACAACGGGTGGTTGTTGGAGTACAGGTTCAACGGGTATTGCATAACCAGGTGGGCTATGCCTGGTCCCTGCATAGGCCAGTGTTGGTATAAATAATAATGCCAATATTGTACCATATTGTGGCATGAGTTATTTCTATAATATTGACCAATCCTTGTATCCACTCATCTTTTTGGTACCAACCTTGAAGATCCCCTCTTGCGTCTCCCAAGACACCCTGGCCTCCAGCAGCTGAGCACTGGCTCTCTGTGCCCTCTCCTCCAGCTGGTGCTTGAACTCAGCAGCCTGCAGGGCCTGGGCCTTGGCTGCTTGGAGGGCTTCCACATCAGCCGCATGCAGCATCATCTCCCGCTCATATTTATCCTGGGCTTCAGCCGCCAGCTTAGCCTGGGAAACAGAAAATAATAATAATAATACATTTAAGAAAAGTAAGAAACTGTATCAGTAAAGACATGTTAGTCAAACTGCACCAAGCTATATCAGTTCAGGTTCCTGACCTGCTCCTGGCTGTCCAATACAGCCTGCTTCTGCTGGGCCTCAGCCACGGCTGCTTTCTGCAACGCCTCCTTGTGGTTTTCCTGAACACTGCTCAGACTTTTCCTCAGCTCGTTCATCTAACACACACACACAGCGATATAATAAAATGCATTTCAATATTTTTGTTGCACATCCCTCTAAAAAGGAGATTTAGAGTCCAGAAATGTCAAAGTGAATACTGCAACACTTTTGCCCATGCAAGCTAAAATGAGCTGCACGAGCTAATATGCAGTACAATACTGTGTTGATTAACTGCATTTGTCATTCTTTGCTGTACCTGCTCCTCAACAGAGACCAGGGCTCTCCTCTTTTCCTCCTCCACCTCCTGCTTTGCCTTCTCTGCCTCCAGAAGCTTTTTCTCCAGCTGCATGAGCTGCTCCGCGGCCTCCTTCACGCGGCCTTCAATAGAGGAGCGCACCTGCTCCGTCACCTAGACCCAGACCACAGGACAACGCCTCATGAAGACATGCAGGCTATAATAACACCCCTCCCCATGGCAATATCTATAACATGCATGCATCTCAATGTGATCCTGTAACTTCATTTGTGGTGAATAGGCATCTGTTTAAGTGGTGGTAAAGTAATGTGGCTTGTTGGGATTGCGTCATCCCCAACAAACATCACAGTATACTAGACCCACCTGCTTCTCTTTGTTTAATGACTCCTCCAGACTCTGAGCCATGGCTCTGTACTGCTCCATGCTGGAGCTAGCCCCCTTCAGGCGCTCTGCCAGGTCCTCCACCCGGGTCTCTGCCTGCTGCAGGCGACCACGCAGGTCCTCGCTGTCCTGATCTGACACCTGAACACCTGCAGGTGATAGGTGGGAGGGGTGTGATGTCACAGCACAGTGAGCAGTGCATAGTTTACATTGGTTGGATGACGTTGCCGTCTGCCAGAAAGCTTGCATCTCCATATTTCCCCTTTGTTTATTTCTGTATTTAATAGTACTTTGTTGTATGTCCTACAAAGTAGCAAAAAACAATGTTTACAATTTAGAAAAAATACAGACACCAGGTTGAAACTGGGTTTGTTTCTACAATGAAAAGTATTAACGAGAACTCATGCCTAAATAACTACATTGGATCCATTGGAACTGTCTGGAACACAGGTCCTTTTTTCCATTTCCTGAAAAGTCATGGTTTTGGATTTATAAGGCTTCTGCCTAACAGTAACAATGAGGTCAAAGTAAAGGAGTGATAGAGAGCAATACGAACTACGACTAATAAAACTACCATTTTAGTTCTAATTGTGCTTAACCAACCACAACATTTTCAAAGCTGACTGCTTAAATATTTCATTGGGGTCTTTTTCTATGTTTTGCCTGAAACCCACATGAGCAAATGAGAGCCATAAATTCGGATCGCCATCTAATAAATTACGACAAACATAAAAATAAAGTAAGACATGTCTAAATATTGGACACAAAATATACCAATTGAAATAAAATATTTAATGGACTGTGACTGGACGGATTCAATTGGCTGCCATTTCCTTTGGATGAAAAGTACTAAAACAAGGTTAAGTTGACATTGACTTCAGTAACTCACGTGACTCCTACAGACTTTGAGAACTGAACTCACGATAACATCCTTTCAAGCTAAGCATATTAGCCTAGAACTGGGGTCACAGAATGTGATATTTCATCAAATTCATAAAATAACTGTGTACAAACCTCTGAAGCCCAGAGTGGGTGTGGTCGGAGCACTGAGCACCATTCGGGCCTCCCCACTTCCTTGCTGCCTGAGAGTGTTCATCTCCAGCTGGGTGGCAGTGAGAAGCTCCCTGGTCTTCTGGTACAGAGCCACTTGAGTCTCTAGCTGCCTCTTGGCCTCCATCAACTGGATCTGAGTGAAAAAAGGACATGGAGAGGCACGGAGAGATGAGTTTACCATGTTTTACTTCAACCTTTTGATTTTATTTTAAATCGCCCCGCTTCAAAGAGTGGGCGTGGATGTCAAAAAAGGAGGATGGGAGACAAATCATTCTGTGGTGCAAAAGCAGGTAAAAACGGATGGGTGACAATTGGCGAGAGTCCATGCTTACATCTTGGTTCCTGTTGAGCAGATGGCGTTGCTCCACCTCGTGCTCCAGCCTCTTCTGCAGTTGAGAGAGCTCCCTCTCCTGCTTCTCCACCTGGCTGTTGAGACGCTGACGGGTGTCCGTCTCAGAGCGATCCAGAGTGGCCTACGACACGTTGGAGGTTAACATTAATGGAGGGGGAGTCGTTTCTCCCTTAAAGTATTGCTCCCATGTCTCAATTACTTATGGCTGCCAGTCTGTCAGTGTTTGGGACATTTCTGTGACTGTCACAATATTTAGTTTGAGCCTGTAGTATAGCCTGTATAGTTCCGATACATTGAAACAGCAACTTTCTTTGTGCCAGATTCTATGGTGACAACCAAGGGGAAGGAAACCTGTGCAGCGCAGCAAAGTACAGGCTCAACTACTAATGAATTTCTTGAGCTGTGTGTGTGTGTGTGTGTGTGTGTGTGTGTGTGTGTGTGTGTGTGTGTGTGTGTGTGTGTGTGTGTGTGTGTGTGTGAGCACACCGAGGTTAATTACCTGGATGGTCTGAAGGTTGGTAAGCAGCAGGTTCTGGTTCCTCTGCTGGCTGAGGATGGTCTCCTTCTCCTGCATCAGTCTGGACTCTACCATCTTTAGCAGGTCCTTCTCCTTACGCAGGTTTTCAGCGCCACCCTGAGTTGGTAGAGGAGACATGCCTCAACATTTTACAACACTTGTTATGAAAAGCATGACAAAATAACACCTGCCATGTAGAATATTCACCACAATGTTGCTTAAAACACATAATAAATAATAAACACCTCAGCCATGGTGAGTTTCTCCTGAGCAGCCCTCAGGTCTTGTGTCATGGTGTGAATTGCCAGCTCACTCTTCTGGGCGGCAGCAGCCATCTTCTGCCCCTTTTCCCTGAGGGAGGCGATCTCTTTCCTGTAGCCCTCCACATTGTCCTGCAGCATCTCATACCTATTCACCATCATCAGATTGAATGAAGTATGTTAGTTCTCCAAAATACAATTTTCATCCATTTCTAATGTTGGGCAAACTCAGAATAATTTGAGATATTGAGTTGATGGACAAGAGCTCTTAATTATCAGTTACTTTGTGCAGTAGAGAGTCATTGTTTCTGTTGTTGAGGTTCATGGCTCAATAAAATACAATACAAGCCTGTGGTCCAATGTCAGGCTTTTTTACCAGACCAGACAATAATGTGACAAACAAAAGAGAGGAAAGCAGCAGGAAATCTACTGGAAATTGACCACATGAAGCATAACTTCCCATGTCATAATAGGTGAATATTAGAGACCAGCGGATGAGCTTTTTTGTCACCCGAATCCGTGTGTGCACCGCCGTTATCCGTCCGATTTCCGGACTATAAAGCGCACCTGAATATAAGCCGCACCAGCAAAATTTAGGGCAAAAAACGAATGTGTACATATACAAGCCGCACTGGACTATAAGCCGTGACGCACAGCCAACCTCAGACTGGCTAAGAGGGGTTGTTTATTTATTGTCGCTGGGGGGCCTTGAACATGTTTTGACTTCCACTCTTACCTCTTGGAGGCAAACTCCAGCTGGGTGGATATCTTGGCATTCTGGGAGCGTAGGTCAGACAGCTGCTCCTGCATCCTCTCATTCTGCTCTGCCGAAGCCTTGTTACTCTCCACACGCTCCTTCTTGTGGGTGGAGAACACCTCCTGCAACTGCAGATGCAACAAGACACACATTCTCACATACTTATAACATTAAGTTGGTAGTAGAGTAGGAGTATACTGCCCTCTAGTGTACAACACAACATTTAGCCAAGCCACTCTGGTTGATGGATAAACCAGCCCACAACAACTGATCTAGGGAAGGTTTGGGGACATTTTAGTAGTTGATAGTGAAATTCAGAACCTGGTTACCACAAGGTTCGGAAGCAGGGTTTATCCACATCAGACGGATGACACAGAATATGTTTAACATGTTTAATGGGCTCCAAATGTTGCTGAAAAATTACACAGCGTTGTCATCTTCTGGTTAATTAAAAATACCCTGTTGTCATCTGCTGTCTTCAGAACTTCCACAATATGCACATCACCACTTCCACTCAATCCACCACAACAGACTCACAGTGGAACTGACACTCACCTGTCGCAGGGCGGCCTTAGCCTCCACAGCTTCAGCAGACTCTGGAGTCATGGAGACAAGTGCAATGGGCGTGGCTGTGGTGGGCGTGGTTGCCGGTGAGCGGCGAGGAGTGGAGGTCAGGGACAAATCCTCTTGTCCCGTTCCTTAGGAACAATTAGGTCAGTACAGTAGCTCCAGACCCAACTAAAGTGTAAAGTGCAGTGCACACTAAAGTACAATAAGATAGCTGAATATAAATAGATTTCTTGGTGTACGATACCTTGCTGAGGGAAGCTGACTCCTGTGGCCTGGGCCAGGAGTACACGGTACATGTCCCTCTGCCTGACAATGGACTCGGTCAGCTGCATATGCTGGTTACGTTGTTCCTTCAGACCCTCCAGCTCAGACTGGGCTTTCTCCAGACTGCACTCCACCTCACTGCGCCTAGGGTAGTTAATTTAGAATTACAGACTGCACTCCACCTCACTGCGCCTAGGGTAGTTCATTTAGAATTACAGACTGCACTCCACCTCACTGCGCCTAGGGTAGTTCATTTAGAATTACAGACTGCACTCCACCTAACTGCGCCTAGGGTAGTTCATTTAGAATTACAGACTGCACTCCACCTAACTGCACCTAGGGTAGTTCATTTAGAATTACACTCCACCTCACTGCGCCTAGGGTAGTTCATTTAGAATTACAGACTGCACTCCACCTCACTGCGCCTAGGGTAGTTCATTTAGAATTACAGACTGCACTCCACCCAACTGCGCCTAGGGTAGTTCATTTAGAATTACAGTGACTATAGTCAAAATCGCATGCATAAGATAACAGGGTTTAACCCTATACTTTTAAAACACTGGGCAGGTCACCTACTTTCCAAAAACACATAGATTATTTTATGGTCTATTCTTGTTGTGTCTCAACATCTCACAAACAAGAGAAACATTTGGGTACAACTAAACAGACATTGTGACCCATTGTATGAACTGTCATTTATCTCTCTTACTTGCTGCCTGCAGTCTCTAACTCCTCTTCCTCCTGGGCTTCACTGAGATCCCTAATGGCCACCAGGAGGCGCTGGTTTTGCTGCTGCAGCTCCTCTACGCTGCGGAAGGTCACCAGGTGCTGGCTGATCACCTCTGACGTGCTGCTGATGTCAGCTGAGCTCAGCTCCTCTTCATGGACCACATGGTTCCCACGGGCTTCCTCCAGCTCCAGCAGCAGTATGCGCACCTGTAGGTGGGAAGAACCATAGATATTAAAAAAATATAGATGCCTCATTAGTCGCTGCACTTTCATTTAGTCTCCAACATGAGGAAGAAGTCAAGCGGAATCTCGGAAGGCAAGTGCTACTGGGAAAGGGGGAGTCCTGCCTCGGATTGGCCTACCGAACGTCCCCTTTCGTTTTGCTTCCGCTATGCTACGCAAGGAATCTCAGGAAAGCTTGCCAATGCAATCCAATCACGCATCGCCGCTGCCTTCCGTTGAGATAAAGACGCCCCAGAGCCGGAAGAGGCGTCTACCTTTATATGTCTATGGGAAGAACAGCATGTGGTTTAACAAGACTAGTGCCACATCATTGTCTTTTCATAAACACTTTTATTTGACCTCAATGGAAAATGTCATGTGGAAAGATGTGAAATTGAAGTCTAAATAATTTTTATTTTTTTATTGACATAGGTCTCCCTTGATGAAACTCACTACAATTTTCTTCAGATGGACAACTAAAAGCTATTTCTTTCTAGGCTTAGAACAACATTTACAACCAAGTATACATTAATGTTCTTGTCTGTGTATTACACCTTACAACAAGCAAACAAGCACACTTTCACACCAATTGTATCGATTCCATTTCTGTGTCAAAGTTCCAAACTCACCATTTGTGCTGCCTGCCAAATGGCAATGAAGATCAACGCTCCCAAACTAGGGGACTGTTTTACTTAAATATCTATGGTCATTTGCCATCTAGAACAAGGTTTGTCTGTGCTAGGGCTGACCTTCGATCACGTATTTGATGATCGATCAATTTCAAAAAAAAATTTGATCGTCGACGCTTCGAAACCCAAACGGGGGGGGGGGGGGGGGGTGCGATGCGATAAACAACAATATAGCGGAGAGAAAGGCATGCTTGGATCGGTCTCATTTATTTTAAACAATAAGCAACAACTGTTGCAGCCTTCATGAAAGCAGTGACGCACAAATAATTAGGCTTAATAAAACATCCAACCGTAACAAGTCAACTGCCTGACACAGGCATTACCTCTCAAATAAAAAATATATATAATCCAGAAAATGTAGGGATTTAGCATCTCTTCCGATTGAAACTCAGATGTGAAAGCACCACCCGACCGTAACATGAATGAACTCTTTTTATTTTTTCTTCTCCTCTTGCCGTAAATAAAGCGTCATTTAATCGAGGCCTTATTACTTTTGATTAATTGAACATGCAGGGGACCCTCTTGTAAACCAGTGTAATGCTTAATTGGGTCGTCCACTCACAGTTAACAGTCTTTGTATTTAGTTTGTGCTTGAAATGTAGCCTACTGTAATTCTGCAAACTGTTAATAATTTAAATCAATCAAACTCAGCAGCAATTGCGAGGCGCACGCATGCGGCTCGCGGAGCAAAGGAGGAATTGAGGAATTAAACAATAGTATCAGTGCAACACTATACAGAAAATATGAACAGAGGCATTACTTCTCTTATAACATAACGAAAACAAAACTCACAGCAGCAATTGCGATCGAGGCGCACGCATGCGGCTCGCGGAGCAAAGGACGGAAACAAACCAACAGCAGTGAGTAGAGTGACTGTCGTCATTGTGTCAATCAAGGCCTGTAGCTAAAGGCAAGCTCAGTAGCCTATATTAAGACTACTTATTGTTTTCTTTAGTTTTTAATTATACTTTGTCTTTTATTTGTGTTCATTCAAGAATTTAGTATTCTGGTATTTAGCCTCAAATGAAGGCACAGCACTGTGAGCACACAGGCCTGCACTTTGTTTTATTTATGTAAAAAAAAAAAAGAAGTAATGCTGCACTTTGTTTTCGTTTACTCAGGTTAAGAGAAGTAATGCCTCGGTTCATATTTTCTGTATAGTGTTGCACTGATAATTGCGGCTGTGAGTTTTGTTTTCGTTATGTTAAGAGAAGTAATGCCTCTGTTCATATTTTCTGTATAGTGTTGCACTGATACTATTGTGTTTAATAACTCAATTTCTCCTTTGCTCCGCGAGCCGCATGCGTGCACCTCGCAATTGCTGCTGTGAGTTTGATTGATTGAAATATGTATTAACAGTTTGCAGAATTACAGTAGGCTACAGATGAACCATCCAGATTTATCGCATGCACCTAAAAACATAATAACAATCTAACCTTACATTAGCCATGGGGTATTATGTTTCGCTTCCGAAGCACGTTTCGTTTATTATAATACTTGTTCCAAGTGATTTTTCAAACTCGTCGTGGACTTGTGATACGCCAATTTCTTGTCACATATTTGACACACTACTTGTTCTTTGTTGTCTTGGCATATTCTAAAATGCAACCACACTTTAGATTTATTTTGTGGCGGCATGACTGCAGGCTGCAGCTGTTCTGTGTGTTGTCTTCCTTGTTGTTACCACGAGTGAGGGGGAGAGGGGAGGCGGCGTTGCGAGGTGCTGCGAGGCGCGAGCATGGCTCGCGGACCAAAATGGGCCGTCTCACGGACCAAAAGCGGACGCTTTTTATTTATGACTATTCGATTAAAATTTTCAAAATCGATTCCCGTGCATATCGATTGAACACTGATTAATTTTGGGTCAGCCCTAGTCTGTATGTATTAAATAAACCAATCACTTTATGCCACTACAGCATGACGTCACAAAACAGAACTTCTTATGGCCATTATTGAGTGGCGAGTGCTGGGAGGACATCTAGGCAACAGCCTGCAGCATACTCCAAATTATATGTGGTCTCGCATAGCCAGATGATCGGATATAATCTCCGCCTTCCAATTGTCTGGATACATTTAAAATCATTGTATGGGCTTGGATAGTCGGCAAAGACAACCAGTGACAAAGCTATGCCATGTAAAGATTATTACATTCATTAGAAGAAAAGTCTGGAAAAACTAATGTCCGACTTATTTTGGGGCATGCTCTCAGGGGATGCACACGCAGATTAGACACACCAACGGGCCGACATGCGGAAACAACGGTTGGACATTCGGTCGAACATGCGCTGCTCCCGTGCTTGTGGTTAGGGTTTGAGCATTGTGTGGGATTCTCCCGGCTCATATCACACACGCCACTCCTGACATTGTGCATGCAAAGTCTCACCTGTTGAGCCATGTCTATCAGCTGCAGCTCACACCTCCTGTTTTCCCTCTCCAATAGAGAGGCGCACTTGTTGGCCTCATCAGCCTCCTTCTGTAGGCGGTGCACATCCTGAAGATGTGTAGACACACGGATAGTATAAGAAACAAATCACTGCTATAGCGGCAAAAGGATATGAATGAAATGCTAATGAATGAATACTCCCATCCCTTCCTGCACAAAACCAGCTTTGTCTAAATGACTCACCTTCACAGACTGTTCCAGCTTGGCAGACAGGCTAGCAACGGACTTCTGCATGCGCTCGTGTTCATCTCTCTGTCGTTTAAGGATGGGAGCCTTGGCCTCCACCTCCTGCACTATGTCATCCAGGTACTTGTTCACCCTCTTGTTCTCCAAGCGCTCCAGCTGAAGCTGTTCTTGGCTCTCCACATAGGCTGTGTACAGCTGCGGTACAGGGGAGATTATAACACTCAATGATGGTTCATGATTACTGAGTACAACTGTAAGTTTAGACTACTTTCAGCAACAACGTAACCTGAATGCATTGCAGAGTAAGACAATTCGCCACATAAACGATCATAAACGCCACATGTCCATTTTCAAACGTTTGTGAACCATACCGGTAATTAGTTTGGGATATTTTGGTCAAGTTAGTAAAAGAAAGCAATATGCAATATGAACCTCAGTCAGCTTCATGCCAGGTTTTATCTTGGCTACAGCGGCTGCTGTCGGAGACATGGTGGTCATATGCTCCTCTGACAGTAATGAGGCTGCACCAGCAGGACCTGGAAATACAATGTTACATCTAAAAATGTTTAAATTGACCTTAACCTCTCTTATGTTGTAGATTTAATTCAAAACGAAGACAATCATAATGTACCAATAATGTTATCAATACAAAAAGAAAGTTCAGACAAGATGAAACTGAAACAGTAAGACACCATCAGGGGTGAAAAGCACCTAAAAGAGCACAGACTAACCTCTGAATTTGCAGTCTGACAGCAGTACGTTAGCATTGTCCAACTCTTTCTCTAGGCTCTGTATCCTCTCCCTGAGCTCAGCGGCAGCCTCATCTTTGGCACCATTCATTTCCTCTAGCTTCTCCTCCATGGCCTTGTTTGCTGTAGTGGGGAGAGCATTTCTTTGTGTTTTTCCGCAGTATACATGTGAAATAGGGCAACATAGCAGTTACCACTAGCAGCAAAGCAACTAATAATAATTATAGAAAAAGCATCTAGGGGAGCAACAGTTAAAACAAATAATTGAATCTAATAATCAATTCGTTTATCAGTAATTGTGAAAATAGCCTATTTATCGCAGCTTCTCACCTTCTCCAGCATCCTTCAGTAGCTTGTGCAGCTCCTCCACCGCACGACTCAGCTCTTCACTCTTCGACTCAGAGTCAGCTGCTGCTCCCTGCAAACAGAGGTATAACTTTAGCTTCCAGCAAATGGCTACTAGTCAATATTCTACATGACCACAAAGGCATTTTCTTCTCATGTAGTTTAGTACTAGTTTGAATGTCAGAAGAAGAAGAAAAAAAAGAGATGACATTTACATTAGGCTAGGAAAGAAAAAGAGGCAGGGTGTAGTAGTGGTGGTGGCGGCATAATAGTATTAACTTAAAAGTATTACGTCTAATTATAATATTATATTCTATATTATACCATATTCTCTACCAACCTTGTATAAATTAGACAGCTTAATGTTCGCATTCAGCTCGTTCCTGAACTTCTCTTCCATGTTTGCCTGTTGTTCCTTGGCCTGAAAGGAAATGTCAAATCAAATGAGATACTGTATCTCACAATGCTGTCAAAGAAACATTTACACAGGGACAACAATTTTTTTTTTTTTTTAAGACATATGTGATCCTAATTTCTGAACTGCATCTTAAAGTAATTGTAGCTATCACAATTGAAGGCAAAAAAGCACATTTTGTCCAACACAGAAAAAAGCAGACCTAAAAGTTCACGTGTCATGGACGCACCACGTTGTAATCTTGTACTGTAGGTTGGCTATTTTCGCTGTACCATTCTTAAGCCTGATGCATCTGCGGGTGCAGATCTTGGTGGTAGTAGAAAATATTCAAACTGATTTATACAAAGTATAAATCATATACAAAGTATAAATCAGGCATAAGAAAAACCATACACATACCTCTTTCAATTTTCCAATTATGTCTTCAGCCTGTCTCTGAAGGTTTTCATTTGACGTCTTCAAGCTAGCCACTTGGTCTTGCAATCTGTTCAACTTCAAACGGAATAACACTTCTTGAGAGCCTTATGTGACCATATTAACACAACTCGCATCTCAAGTCAGCTCTTATATACTACTAACCATATTATTATTCATATAAATTTATTTTTCCAACCGAAAACATCTGATAAAAGCAGATACAAAAAAGGGACAGGAGAAAACAATGACATACCTCATCCTCTTTGTTCTCCAAGTTGCATTTAAGTTCCAGGATCTCATTACCCTTCTGGCGGGACAGAGACAGCAACATCTCGCTCTTGGCTTTTAGCTCTTCGTTCAGCCAGGTTATCTGACCCTGAAGTAGCTCCTTTTCCTGGTCCATACGCTTCTCCCTGTACTGAACAGCCAATCCAAAAATAGAAGTCAGGGGTGGGTAGGATCGGCAATATGGTCTCTTCTTTTCGGCAGAACATTCAGTTTCTGTGGATTTCACTGGGGCATCTCAGCCACAATGAGTAAGCATGGGACTTACATCCATCCAATAACAAGTGGTCTGAATTTAGACCTATGGCTTACCTTTATGTTCACCTCTGCTGCTTCAAGCTCATCCAGGTTCATTTGCAGCCCCATCTTGGAGGCGCTGACTTCCACCAACCTGTCACTGAGCTTCCGGGTGTCCTCTGGTGAGAAAAACAAATTTCTCAAGAGTTGAATATGATGTGTGCAAAGGTCTGCAAATTAACTTGAACTTGTTTGTCAGCACTTATAGGCCTATGTTCTGATACATTTCAAATGCAATCATCAATACCATTAAGATTGTCCACTTCCAAGGACCTCCTCTCCAATGTTCGCACAAGCTCTCGTTTTTCTGCCTCCAGTTCTTCTTTGGCTTTTGACAGCAAAGTCTAAAAGATATGTTTTAGCTTTAAGCAACTGTACATATTGGTACTTGTGCTGGCTACAACTGGTGAGTTGTAACTGGCATGGACATTCAAGTTATCTCTAATGCAAATGTTGACTTCATAACTTTCTATGGTAGTACACAACAAACATTAACAGATTGCTATAGTATTTACAGAAAATACATAACTTTGAAAACCAAACAAATTTGCCAGAGCCACCATGGTCATGTATCCAGCTCTTAAAATAGATAACTTCCATTTCCCTTACCTGTTCTGATAATAATTTCTCTTGAGCAACTTCATATTCCTTGTTCTTCTCCCGAATGGTATTTAGTTCCTCCTCTATTTCAAAAAAGAATAATCAAAAGGGAAACATTTAAAACCCTATCGTGATAAAAATGGCTAGCCAGTAAGTAGCCACATCGCTTAAATTTAAATAAATAGTAGTGGTACTATAGTGCAGACAGTATTTTTTATTATCAGTGTAAACTACTAGTCTACTAACATAATATGCGTTTATGGTTCCAATCTGCTGCTGGAGCCAACTAAAATGAAGCTATGATAAACTGATTCGTTACAGGAAATGGGAATGTCACCTTGTGGAAAATGAGATTACATTCATGCAGAATGTATGTGTTAAACCATCATTAAATTCAAGACAATCTTACGAAGCTCAGCGAACGCCTTTTTCAGTGCATGGTGATCATGAGTCTGGTGCACAAACTCTTCCTGGCAATGTTCCAGCAGCCTCACTTTCTCGAAGAATTGTTGCTCTGGGGACCGAGGTAAATAAATGACAAGACACAAAACACACATTGAAATGTGTCACTGTCTGACACAAAGTGTCTGTTGAAAGTTCGTGTGTGGCAGTGCTGTGAGCTGTGACTTGCTTGACCATGTGACATGTGTGACTTCAATTGTGCCCAAATTGTGTACAAATAGTATTAAATAGTAAATACTAGTTAGTTAAAATGTGACGCTTTATTGATCGATCAGGCTTCGTTCACTCTATGAAAAACGGTATGTTTGTGACTAGTGACTACTAGCTAGTAGCTAGACAACTAAGTCCGAGTTGGTTGCGCGCCGTGTCGCGCATGGAAAATAGCCGATCTAAAAGCTTACACCGCTTCTCATCGCGATGCGTTGAGAGCTTGTAGATAGGCTATTTTTGATGCGCGACACGGCGCGCAGCTAAATGGATAATTGCCAAAACAAGCTACAGCTACCTCAGCTTTCTACCTCAAACAGGCTTTAGCTTACCGTTGTCGACTCTGGATTGCTCCTGCTGTGCCTTCAACGAGTCTATCTCATATTGCTGGTCCAAAAGGAACTTTTCGAGTTTATTTTGAACCGCTTTTGGTAATTTACTTATCTCCGTTCGTTCCAACACTTGCAGCAGCACCGCCGCCATTTTTTCTGTAGCTGTGATCGTGAGCACGCGCAGTTGGCGTTTTTCACATCAAAGGCATTATGGGATCTGTAGTGTTTAGAATTGGTTTGACAATTTCAATTTCAATATTAATTTCAGTGGAAGTTGCTCAGTGGCGTGGGGTTCAAGGGTTCACCGTTCAACCTTCAACGCAAAGCTAATGCGAACGAAAATAAAACCCTGCGTACCGAGTCGACTACAGAGGCTAACCGGTTCACTAAAGAAAGAAATATGAAAGTGATGTTCCAATTATGCCACCACCTCCAGTCCTCACCCTATGCCCAACTTGGTATTGATTGATTGATTGATTGATTGATTGATTGATTGATTGATTGATTGATTGATTGATTGATTGATTGGTTGGTTGGTTGGTTGGTTGATTGATTGAAGTATTTATTAACAGTTAGCAGAATTACAGTATATTTCAAGCACAATTGAATACAAAAACTGTTAACTGTGAGTGGACGACATCATAAAGCATTACACTTAATTGTTTACAAGAGGGTCCAGTGGTCCACCGTTTTCAATTAATCATAACATTTAGAGACACAAATGTACACTTCTATATAGCCACAAACAGGAAATCATCATATAGGAGGTAAAAGGGAGAAAAAAACATACCGGTATACAGTGAAGGGAAAAAGAGGTGGGTGGGTCATTCAGATTTTACGGCCGGGGGCCAGTTTCGAATGGCAGCCATCCGTAGGTGCCCTTTGAGAGCTTGAAGGAGTCAAGGGATTCACATGTCTTAATGACAGTTGGTAGGGCGTTTAAGGTACATGGGTATCTTGGTGGTGTATCGAATCTTGTGGACCAGACCCATTGAAAGATGTACTCTGTATTGTACAGCCTGCCATTCCAGCCTGTCAAAGTGGGCAGGGATGAGGTGGGTTCGGGGGGTGAGGCCCAGTAGTAGCCTAACCAGTTTGTTTTTGGAAGTCTGGAGCCTTGTTTTAAGGGCCTTTGAGGTGCTGTGGTACCAAGAGGTGCATGCATAGTTGAAGAAACCTTGTACGAGGGCTCCTGTTAGTGTTTTTGTTGACCAGTGAGGAGATCCTGTATAGGAATCTTGTTCTTTGGTTGACTTTTTTTAATACATTGGTGGCCATTTTATCACCGGAAAGATTTGCCTCCCGGATGGAACCTAGGTAGGTAATTTCATCTTTTCGTGTCACCCACTCTAACGAACCAAGAAGCCAGCCATCTGCCTTGCTGAGATTATTTGATCCAAAAATAATTGATTCAGTTTTTCCCAGTTGTAAAGAGCTGAGGGCCTTTTCAACCTGCAGTTTGTTCCTGTCCGAGACCAGCAGTGCTGAGTCATCTGCGAACAGGAACAAGTTGCAGTCACAAGCTGATGTCATGTCGTTTAAATATATTAGGAACAATAAAGCCCCTAGTATGCTTCCTTGTGGAACGCCACAGCTCATGGGAGGGTATGGAGTCTATGGACAGTGTTCCGTTCACCTACACCATCTGTTCTCTCCCCTCCAGGTAGGATTGCATCGGATTGGTGTGGTGAATAGTAAAGTCTGGTGACGTCACACCCTGATCATAATCATCAGTCCTGTTAATACGCTTAAACTCTTAATAAACTAACTAATAAACTGTGTTTTGTAAATTAAGATATGCATCTCTAATAACACCCATGTTTTTTACTTGCTCACTGCAGGATTTCAGCCAGTTTAGCCAAACAGGTATGTGGTGTACGTGGTACGTATCTTGCATCTGACCCTTGTCATCTATTAATCTGTCTCCTCTTCAGTGTTGATTTCGTCGACTAAAACTAAGATGAAAAATGTTCGTCGACTACCTTTTTTCACTGACGAAAACTAAATGAAAACTAAGCTTTGATGACTAAAAGACTAATTATATTGACAATTTTGTCAACAACTAGACTAAAATGTTAAGAGGCGAATAGTTGACAAGAGATCCAGAGATCTACAAGCTCACGCTATTTTCAGCAAGTGTCATTACGACAGCATCAAGGCCCGCCAAAATACAAATTTCTCGACCAAATTTAATCAACTGTAGATTTAGTCGACTAAAATTTTATGACATTTAGTCGACTAAAACTAGACTAACACTAAGACATACAAAAATTTGCTGCCAAAAACAACACTGCTCCTCTTTGAAGGTTTGGGGACATCTAGTGGCTGGTGTCATCAGTGTTGATTATATATTGCATATTGCGCTTGAGGTAAATAATATAGTCAGCTGATGATAGAGGATTTTAACTGTGCAATATGATTACAGTCAGTTAACTCTACTTAATGTTTATTGAGGCATTTTAAACAAATGTATTTGTCTACTACAATATCTTTGTTTATTATAAACATGAATCATATCAACCTTTAGGGGGAGACAAATGAGAACATTTGAGCCAGTGTATGAACTCCAGAGGACAGAAATAGGAACATCAACACCAACAGGTGGCAGAGACTGACACATAATTAATTTCTAGGCTTTGACATCATTTCATTTTATTTGTGCATATTTTAATGGTAGATTAAGGGCTCAAAACATCATCTTCTGTTTCATCTGTTTTTATAGATGAATCCAAGAAGACTGTCATTCAGTTTGTTTGCAAAAATATAAGGTTTTGCACACAGGTCTTTTTTTCTATATATTGTTTTGCTTTCCTTTCCATGCACCTGAAGGTTATTTCCAACCTCAAAACATGAAATGTTAAAGCTCTGCTCTTTGCAGAGCAATATTTTGCTGTATGTCAATGAGTCAAACATTGTCTGTCTGTCTGGCAAACAGTCTAGTTCAGCCTCCCTTTGATTATGCCAGCACGGCCTGGTATAGAGGGCTGACGGAGGCACTCAGGTCAGCCGTCTATACCAAGCTGCAGGTATCCCAGAATAAACTGGTTAGGATGGTAATGGGCATGCCAACTACAGGAGCTCAATTTAGATGCCACGATATATCCCAACTTATTACAATGGTTCATAGAATATAGTCAAGTTACAATCTAAATACATGTTGAACTAGAAAAAGTGCACACAGGTCTCCACCAGGAGGATAGGAGTGTGTGTGATATTTGGCAAAATGTTTAGGAGTAATATAAACATGTTTGTGTGTGTGTGTGTGTGTGTGTGTGTGTGTGTGTGTGTGTGTGTGTGTGTGTGTGTGTGTGTGTGTGTGTGTGTGTGTGTGTGTGTGTGTGTGTGTGTGAGGCGACTTGGCCTGCTGTTGTAGTGCCACCATGAAGCTGAAAACTGTCAAGTGGCATTTTTTCCTCAGCCTAGTGGGAATATATATGCATGCACAGTTTCACCGCAATTGAGGAGTTGTGGCGACTTTGTACAAAACGGGTACAAAGCAGGCTACTCCTGAAAACTTTAGAAGCCAATCGTAGCCAATCTGGATGGATTATGAGAAATCAAACAAACCCGTCTTGATCACATGACTATGGAGAGCATGTGTACCGATTTTCATGAAATGTGGGTACAATCTGAAGGAGTAATATTAGAAAAGGTGTTTTACATATGTCGACCTCTTGTTGTGCTATAAACAGCAGATGTGAAAGATTCCAGGCAAAGGTTTTTCCTTGGCCTCTAGGGAGTGTGCATACAAAGTTTTACACAGATCCATGCAGTTTAAGGTGAAAACACTAATCGGCCAGTTATAGTGCCACCATGAGGCTGAGTTGAAAATGTTCCAGTGGTATTTCTTCGGCCTAGTGGGAATGTGCGTGCACAATTTCACGGAAATCACACAATGTGTTCATGATTTGCGGCATTTTGTTTAAACCGTAACATACAGAAAGGGTATAGCGCGGGAAAGAATTAATAAAGCATACAACAGAATACGCCCGGCATACAGTACAATAGCCTGCAGGGAATCGGGATGATATGCGGCATTGTGTCAACTTTTATTAGGCATAGGCCATGGGCATATGTGTTGATAATGTTTGATTTTCTTTGTTTTAGATAATATTGGAGTGTAAAGCTGTCAGCCTATGAATGCAGCATTTTTAATTTGGAGGTTGTGCAAGCAATTTCTGCTTTATTTATAAGCAAGTGTAGAGGCAAGACAATGACGACAGAGAGAGGGTAGACATGCAAGTTGTCAGTGCACTAACTGGGTGTGAGCCATCAGGCTGCAGATCTGTGAGTATGGTGGCCATACCAATTCCATTAAGCAGAGTGCATTCACTAATCTGATACAGTATTTAAACAATCAAGCCTAAACTAATCTTTTATCTTTTTGAAGAGGCCCTCCTTTCTGAACTTAGTTTTGGCAACTTGTACAAATTCAACAGTTTTTCTGTTTCTTTCACTGTGACTGAAGTCAACACTTCTAAACACAACACACCAGCACAGTAGTGTTCCCAAGATTTAGATTTTTTATTATTGTTTTCAAGTTTAGTTTATTCAGGATTTCAGGACATCCATTAAATAATGATGTGTTTTGTGTGAAATGCCCACATACAGAAGAATGGCAATAATATATTGACATACAAATGCTGTACCATCACTGTAATGAGAGGACAAGAAGTGCATACAAAAATAGGCAGAGTTAGTATAAAAAGTGAAAAAACAAGCATAAAAACAAAGAACAACATTTTTTATGAAGAATAATACTAATTAATGGTCCATAAAATAAACACATCAACAAAACAAAACATGGCTGCATGGTCACCCAACAGAGCTAAATAGATTTTGACTTTGTGATGTATACCTTCTGATTACCAGAAAATCTCTCTTCCGAATGCACACAATTGTGTCAAAGCAGACCCTGAGACATAAAACAACACCAGACTGTGTTTTGTTGACACAGTATAGCTGTTGTCACTGCATGCAGCCAACATTCGTGCAAAGGTTTCTGTATTTATAGTAAACAATAGCCTAATCTATTTTGAGACTCATGAGTTCTTACTGCATACAGGGGAGGGACTCTCTTCCTTTGGTGTGTCTGTGTAGCACAGGTAAATGGTGCATTTATATAGCACCTTCATCCAAGGTGCTTTACAGAGATTGTGCATTACATTCACCCATTCACACACAGATGCCGGAGGAAACCATGCAAAGCACCAACCTGCACATCAGGAGCAATTAGGGGTTCAGAGTCTTCTTAATCAAGGACACTTTGACACTAACTCTGGGGGAGCCCGGGTTTGAACTGGGAATCTTGCGGTTGCCATCCTGTTCGGCCACTCTACCCTTGAGCTACTGCCGCCCCAGTCCGCACCCCAGGTGGCGCCTAAAGCTTAACCTTTAACTTCACACACACAAACTATGCCTAAACCCTAACCCAAACTAACCCATAACCTCATAATAAACAGTAACTACGCCTAACCCTAAATCCCTAACCTTACCCTAACCTCACAGTTGTACCTAACCTCAAAACCATGAAGTTAAGTGTAAATCGATTAAAAAAAGATTAAGAGCATCTGCTAACTGATAAGTGCCTAAATTGTAAATTGTAAACCTGCACGTTGTCCGGTAAGCCTACTTCATGGTTCAATAATGATTGATGACAATTTCATGTATTGTGTTCTTCGACAAACGCTGAATTATTATTATTATCTTTATATATATATATATATATATATATATATATATATATATATATATATATATATATATATATATATATACACATATATATATATATATATATATATATATATATATATATATATATATATATATATATATATATAGAACAGGCTGTCAATATTTTTTAATTCTTGAAGTTTGCCTTGTAGTGAACAATGTGAACTTCAGTCCTGTGTTTGGTCATTGTTCATCCTTTGTATGACCTTGAGCGCCACACTTAAAAACTTGAAGTATTATTGCTACAGTCAGTAACACACTACAACCTTTTTCATATTTTTTGTGGGCGTCATGTTTGAATCATCATCCAATAGGCTATAGGCCTAGTTGGCCCGCCTCTATATGGTTGCTATGCCTACAACACATTTCTTCCTGACTGAAGAACATATCGGCCAATCGGGTTAAAGGTGGGCGGTGGTTTCCGCGCACAAATGAAAAGTGCCTGGTGAAATTCTACTATGATCAAATCTCTCCGGGTGCATGCATGCTTCGATCGGACATTCGGACTCAAGGCTGTTGAATGGGCTCAGGATGGAAAATGTACTATAAAGGTTTTCTAGGAAACACATAGCAGGTAATAATCCGTTACCCGAATTCTGTGTTGTAGAATAGAATTAGATACGATTCTGAAACTACGAGGGAATACAAGCCAATTGATATACGACCGACTTGATCGTGGTTGTCAATGTTTAGTCCAAGCTAAGCTTGCAGCAGTTGTAGACAGTAGACACTGTGGCAGACGTACGTGTGGCTAATGATGAGGAATATATAAATATATGACTGAACGTGAACGAAGTAATGTGGGTGGATAAATTAACTACGGATTACAAAATGATTGAATGTGTGGTGGAAATAAATTAACTACGGAATAAATCGGGCTTAATTTTACTGCATTATCCTAAATATATCAACCCCAGAGTTAAGAATGTTTCGAGAAGTAATTATCAATGTGGATTTGCGCTTATATGCTTTCAAGGCTTTTTAATGTAGGAACTTCTCCCAGGACAGAATAGGAATTTTGTCATCAACTCATCATTTGACAGACTGACCCCTATTCAGCAGTTCTTCCTCCTTTCAGATGCTAATATGTGAGTGACCTTTGGGACCAAAGTAGGTTATAGCTTTAGCTATGGTTAAACCACAATCTCATCACCAGTGATGCACCATCTCCCTGATACAGTATGTCACTGATGATGAGAGACTTCATCTTAGGTTTCTAGCTAGGTTAAGGTTAAGTTGTTGAGCAGCACAGTTATCCCATGTGAGTCCTTGGTAGATTAAGATTCTCCTTTTTAAAATAAGAGTTATGTGGTTGGCTTAATTGCTTAAGTTTAAATTGGGAGTAGAGTAGCACCCACCCCAAAACTTCTAAAAGTAATCACAATACCAGTTTGTCTGTGAAGTCATGATTTTTAAGTATGGGTTATAGCCTATTGCATGCTTTCTAGAATGTGTTGTTAGCCTATTGTACCTGTTGTTACAAATGGCAGATAATGCAAAATACTGCTTTGAGGCAACCACACTAATTATAGAAAGGAATATTTCCCCCCCATGTATTAGAGTAGTCTACTCTAGACTTCACTTCGTCACTGACTGAATCCAGTACATATCTACAGTGCATTCCCTTTCTTCAGAGCACCAGTAGATTCTCACTGTGAAGCCAGATATAGTGGGGTTTAGCCTGGCTGTATCTTTTGATATACAATAGTTAATGGTTGCCTGACTTCAGCATGGAGCAGCAAAGAGGATTGAGAAACTGAGTCAGGGTGAGTGGGATGGGTCATGGGAGTGAGAAGAAATGGAGGGAAGGGAGGAGGTTTCGCTATCACTTGATGATGAAAATGTGTACCATCCTTGTGAGGAATGAGTTTCTCTACCAGGTTGCTTCAATCTTAAAGGTATCAGCTTGACAAAACACCTTTGGTACTGGGCCTGGCCAGCATGACAATAAATGTTCAGTTATTGTTGTTTGAAGGCTGTTCTCTGTGTATGTGTTTGGGCATGTCAATACTGTGCTGGGATTTTTCCTATGCCCAGCTTTGTCTGTGCGTGTGAACACAAACGCAATGATTTGATTGGCTGATCACACCATAGCGATGATTTGATTGGCTGAGCAAAGTACATAATGCCTGTACCCAAACATAAGCGTCAAGAAAGCAACCTCGAGCAGGCGTCTCTTCCGGGTTTTTAAACAGCTGGTGGATGGAAATGACTCTAGTGTGTGCGTGGCTTCAACTTCGGCAAAGCGTTTCCATTTTTTGCCGACGCTGCAAGTTGAAGCCATGCGTGAGCGTTATTTCCATCCACCAGCTGTTTAAAAACCCGGAAGAGACGCCTGGACTAGGTGGCGTAGGCGCTTTCTTGATGCCTCTTTGATGCTACTGTCTGGGTACAGATATTGATGAATGTGATGTATGATGATAAGAGTTCACGCAAGTGTGATCCTCCTATGTCCAGCTTTGAGGTTGCGTGTAAACACAAACTTGTCCCAACACAAACACAACGTAAACAGAAACGCAAACACAAACATTGAAGACGAAGGTGAGGATGCAAATTCTAATTGATGATAAGAGTGCCCCACACTTCACATGGGTGTTTAATTATTTTTTGTAGAGTGTGACACCAGGACTATCTCTGACAGCTCTCCCATAGTCAATTAGAAAGGCCCAAGTACATTTAGAAGCAGAAAGAAAGGGTAGTGCACATGATTCATTTGGGTTCAGATAAAGTAGAATATCATACATCCGTTTTAGGTTTTCTGAGAAAGCTTGGCCCTCTGCGAATTACTATCTGCTGGGAAAACGCTGGCCCAAAAACTGGCTGCTTGTTTGCATTGCCTTTCAAAGACACACACACACACACACACACACACACACACACACACACACACACACACACACACACACACACACACACACACACACACACACACCTGATACAATTAGACCTCCTTTCTACTCATCCAGTATCCATTGATGTCATCTGTCTCAACTCCATGAAAGACTGTAATGTAGAGAGAGTGAATGAAAGAAGGACGAGGTGAGCAGAAAAGGAAGAGCAAAATGGCCTTTCTACTTTGCATTTAGATTTGAATTGTCTTTGCTGTTGAGTTCAGGCCTCATCAGATGATACTGAGCAGTCAGGCTTCGGCCAGAAATATGTCAAGGAAGTCACTAACACGTCTCAAATTTCTCATGTGTATGTTTGAAATCATATGCATAACTGACATCACACATTTCACAAGTAGGGTCATGGAGATCACATCTCTCAGCTTGATCTGCATGCAGATCCTCTTACTATCCTCATTATGCCGGGATATGCCCCCTGCAGCTCTCCTACATGGGATGGTGCTGATGACAGATATTAATTATGAATGGGCAGCCCCTGTGTAATATAGGCTGCTAGCCCTCTCTCTCTCCTTTGCCAAACAGGGTAGAGCCGAGAGGCAGAGAAAACGAGGCGACAGAAATGTCGGTTAACCTATTAAAGTCAGAACATCAACAGAAGATGCTAATCTCTGAAATGCTCATCGATTGTTTTACATACATCAATAGATTACTGTGCAAGTGCATAAGAGGTATTCAATATGTGTGGCATATCCTGAAAAGAGGTCTTGTCCTTTATGTCCAACTCTTGTATTAACCATGATCCTTGCCCAGGGCGGTGAGTGAGGCCTGGTCAGGATCCCTGCTTGCAGCAGATGGAGGGATCCTGGCTAGTTTCACACCGGCATTTTACCCTGGGGAAGCCTGGAGGAGCAGGCCTGCTTTAGTGCCTTCTTGGCCTGATCCTCGGTCTATTTCTGGGTTATTGGTTCACTTCATGCAGGGGTCATTAAACATGAGTGATAGGGAGAGGTGGATGATAAAGGATTACTCAAGTGTGGTGAAACAGATCCTGACACCCGGATGGCATAATGGTTAGTTTGGTAGGTTGTTGGTTACTTTAGCAGCACTTTATTAGTCTCTGTAAAACTGAGGCAAAGCAGTTTGTTTTTATTTGCATGTGTAGCCGCCTAGCCGGGTTATTAAAAGCCAAGGCTGTCCAAAAGAAGCACACAGAAACTTCAGTTGGAGGGAAAGCTGGTAGGAGTGTTCAATTCACACATACTGTATCTTGGAGAGTCCTCTGCTACCTTTCTAGTTAGTAGACTAGTAGTTTGGCTACTAGTTGACTCGCATCAACTAAAATTCAAAGGAAAAGTGGGTGCTGTTTCTCCTTTATTTGCCGATGGGTTCTCATATTGGTAGACTAGTAAATACTAAATAGTCACAAAATACATTTTGTGGTGTGGCAATCGTCTGTATTTCATTTATTTCAAATAAATTGTGAGTCCTGCGTTACAACTTAGCTTTGCTCTATGCAAATATGTTCCCAAGCAATGTATGCTGTTTGTCTTCTTGCCCATTTTAGAATACTAATCTTTTGTCTCTTTATGAACATTAACATGCATTGTGGAAGACGGGGCTGACTGACATTTGTGCCTACCATGCTCATGCTGTCATGCTGTGTTTTTCTCGGCTGTCTCTCACAGCTGCCAATGCCAGGGCTGGGTAGTGATGCCCGCCTGGCACATTGTCATAGACTGTACTGGACTGGGCTGTATGCTGCCTGCACCCACAAAAGCACATTCAGGCCAAGACAATGGGGAGCTGAGAGTGCATGGCTTGTTTATTTATCTTTCTCTCTCTCCCGCTCTCACTATGGTCTGCCTAGCTCTCCTGCTCTGCTGATTTCTCGGTTTTGTTCTTTATCAGCACTGGCCAAGTCTTAAGTCTTATGAAGTTTGAGCAAAATGGTCATAAAACGTAGGGTGTTGTTAATTCATGACATCAGGATAGAAGTGAATAAGTGATTGACTCCAGGTTCTTACTTCTGGGGTCCTCTTGTCTGTTTTTGTTTAAAGCTCAAAGCTTTGTTGTCTTTGTTGGGTCACAAGCTCTGTGTCTTGCTTTGTTTGATTGCTTGGTGGCTGCTGCTGATGGTGATGGTAGTTGTGGTAAAACGGATAGAAATCTTTCCCTGCATGCATATAAAAAGGAATGGCTCTCATTGTAAAGGTGCAATGGACAATGTTAAAGGATTGTTTCATGCAGTTCAGTGTTTTCATCCAGCACTCATCTTAAGTTGACACTGCTGTTAAAATGATGGCTTCTCCTGGATCTCATGTGTCCGAGTAGCCTATTCTTTGCTGTTGCAGGGGCAGGGGAAATTGGCATTTACACACAAATCACTGTCCTTGCCTTGCCAAATCAGGTTTAGTAGTGAAGGACAAAAGTTAAGTTGTTATGCAGTGCCAGTAGGCTCTGGCTGTTCTCCAGCCATCTTGTAAAAAATATGTTGCAGAACTTGCAGCTCAGCCTCAGACTGATGCTATTTAAGTTCCAGTCTGAAGAAAGGAACAAGTCAACAGTTCCTTCCTTGTATAAGCTTTTCTGGCCTGACTGAGGTCTTTTGCCAGAGAGAGTGGATGTTATCTTCCAATCTGTTCTGGAAATTTACTGAGGTAATAATAGTTAAATTATTGTGGTTGCACCAGGCAGCCACCAGTACTGGCAGTTCTTGTATTGAACATCTTCCCTGGTTGTTCACCTGTTTGGAGTTGACATTTTTCAGCATAACTGTCGGATATTTCAATTATTTTTTACCTTTCCTCATAGTCCGTCCATTTACCCACACTCTGTCTCTCTCTCGCTTTCTGCCTTGCCTCCTGTGCCAGTGACAGATGGGGCTGTTAGCAGCCTGGCAAAGTGTCTGCTGTATATTCCACTATGGGTTGTGTTATTACACTTTAAACCCACCTCCTCTTCATTGTGTTCTCCAAGAGAGAGAAAAACATTCTCTAAGGCTGTCGGTGACGGAAGCACGGGAAGCCGGAATCACTGCTCGTCTGTCTGTCTCTCTCTCTCTCCCTCTGTCTCTCTCATCCCTCACTGAGGAGCGGGTGGGCGAGGTGAGCAGGTGGAGGTGGCGATGAAGAGGAGAGAATTTCTGCTGAGCTCTCCCTCTGAGGCAGAAGCATCTGACACTGACAGTAGAGTCCCCCCCCCCCTAGCTGCAGAGAAAAGGGGGAGAGAAACGGCAAGTACAGTATAAGCTCAATATGGGCGAAGAAGTTGCACCATTTATCTCCTGCTGGATAAAAAATAATGTCCTTGCTCGACAGTTTCTGTGTTGGCGATTAAGAAAGAGAATCTGTCTTCCTGTCCGCCCCCCCCCCCCGGCCTTCTATAAAGGCCCAATTTTCATGGCAGCCATCTGCGTGTTGTCAGGCAGCATTAGGGGTTGAAGGGGCTGATAATATGATATGATAGCAGGAAACAGAAGTAGGAATGCTTTATATATATATGTGTGTGTGTGTGTGTGTGTGTGTGTGTGTGTGTGTGTGTGTGTGTGTGTGTGTGTGTGTGTGTGTGTGTGTGTGTGTGCATGCGTGCAATGGGTGCATGCATGGAGAAACATGCGTCAGGTTGAAACATGCGCACATGGGTCCATGTGCTCACATTCACAAGCAGCATAATGGTGTGCACTAACTGTGGTTGAGCCATACCACAAGGCACATATGGGAATGTATCTTTACTGATATGGCTACTGGGCTGGCCTCTCTTGACTGTCACTCACTGCCTGTTTGGGCCTGATATGATCACCTCTCTTCCCTATTGCAGCAAAACTTCAGACGCCACTGGCCTGTCCACATGGCTGTATTTGTCTCCCTGCAGATTATGTGTCTCTGTGACTCGCTCTCTGCCAAATCTAATTGTACTGAGTTTCTGTTATTTTTTGTCCCACAAAGTATGAATTAACCACAAGTGATTGTCTGTCTTGGGGGTGCTTGTCATATGCGTTTAAACTGACTTTAACCTCAATAGTGTAATCTGCCACTACCTGGATGTCTGCGTGTCCCACTCCGTCATCAATGGAACAAGGAGGCATCAAGCAGTCATGTAGTGTACAAAGATTTGCCTGGGTACAAGAGATTAATTTGGATTTTGGTTTTTATGGAGCGCAGCGGGTTATTCTTTTTTCCCTCCCATATTTGAGTCAACTTGAGTACCAGTGTGGGATTTAATTGGTATTGTTTACTGCTGTTAGACGTTTCACATGTAGCCCACCCATCTAGTGCTTGCTGGGTAAAGTCTCATACTTCTTATGACAGTGTCGTGTGCCACGCCGATCTACAAGCTAACAACACGCCTCATCGCAACACGTAGTGAGCTAGTAGATATGCTATTTTCACCATGTGACACCATTGTACGACTGTGTGTAGAATTGTAAATTAAGCATAAGTCCTGGGTCTGCTAATGGAGTCAAGCCATCTGATGCAAACCCTCTGTGACAAAATGCATGCAGAGCGTAACCATAATTTGCTCCGGTAGCGGTAAATGATTTTTGAATAGAAACCGAAGATGATTTACGATGCGTCTGTCCTCACTTCATTTGAGCTTTGTTTGCCTGACAGCAGAGCTCAAACATCATGTAGTTGGAACCACATCATGTACAATGCTGAATGTCGGCTAGTTCAGTCTTGCTACTACATCCCAGCAAGTGACTGGCTTGGCTTCCACATCTTAGGCCGCAACCGTTCTGTCACTCCCTGTATAAAAATATATAGGCTATAAAAGGAGCACAGTAAAGTCCCAATTCAAATTTCATTGTGGCACATCAAGTCTACCTAGCTGGAAAATGTATGTCAAATCCAATATTTGTCTCTTTTCTCAAACTCCATCCCTGTCTGTCTCTATTTTTAGGTGCTCATTGGCCTGCCCTTCTCCCTCCATCCGCTCTCCCTCTCTTTTGAAGTTTTCTTTTTTTCTACTAAAACAGCTGGTACATTAGTGGGGATCATTGTCCCTTTGTCCTTGTCCCTACATGGATACTTTATCATGGCAGAATGTGTTCAGGGACTTGTTTGTTGGCACCGGCAGCACATGATGGTGGTGTGACCTTTCATAAATAAACTGAAAGAATCTAATAATTTTGATGAAGTAGTGAAAATAGAAGATTTGCAAGCTCGTTACGTGGCGTGATGAGGCGTGTTTTGAGCTTGTAGATCTGCTATTTTCACTAGTGTGGGTCCTGGGCAAATGTCTAATTTCTCTTTTGGGTCAGGGTCTCCCGGGCTCTCCCACTAGACCTGCAAGCAGAGAGGGTAGTACTTTGTCTGTCCTTCCGTCTGTCTGTCTCTCTCTCTTTCGTTTGCTTTCTTTCTGTTGTGTCCGAGTAGCTCACTCTGCCAAACAGAACACTGTCCACAGGGGGCCTTTAGTCCCAGCGCTGAGCTAATTAACAAGGTGAGAGGCTGCTGGTGTGTGTGGGTGTGTGTCTCTTTGTGGTATTGTATTCCTGGCTGCCTAATGCTAGGTCGCCTGGCCCGAGCTCAGTCTGCCAGGAGAGGGAAAGGGCTGTTGTCAGCACAAAACACACACACACACACACACACACACACACACACACACACACACACACACGGTCAGCACTCGGCAGAATAATGGATGGCAGAAACCCTCAATGAGATCTGCCCTGGGGAAGTACTCTATATTATGGGCCGGTGGCATATTCTGTGTGTATAAAAATCGACTATTACCTTTATTTTGACCAAATGGATAGTACTGTGATGATGATATGTTGTTATTGTTTTCTTTTCATGTTTTCTTTTTATTTATTTTGTATGTTGTAAGCTTGTAGATCTGCTATTTTGATATAGTTATCTATAGCCTAGTTGTAAGGTAGCTCTGGTCCATATAGCTCTAATGCTGTGCATTTAGAGCTACCGTATGTTACTGTTGACTGCAGACCTGCCTCTTGTCTTTAGTGTAAATAAAAATAACATTTTACCTACTCACCAATACAAAAGTGGGTTGTGTCATTAGAAAGACTACTTTCCTTAGTGGAAGCACTCTGAGCGCAGTTGAGACCAGGAAGTTGTACATGCCCAAATTTGTGCATGTACAACTTCCTGGTCCAACTGCGCATGTTTCTTTCCTTCCATGGAGCAACATGGCGTCGCCCGTACGGTCTTCGCGTCTCGTCCTCTTTAGACAGTCCTTGCCTAGAATGAGGATGTGGCTCAAATATAGAGGGCTATCACTTCCGGGTTGGGTTGGGTTCTGTGTTTTTCGTGCATTACACTGGCCTCCCGATCCCACCTATAGTAACGGGAGGGAATGTGTTACAACTGAGTGCTGTCCTGAGGTACTGTATCAGATCAATGCATATGTTTAATAATTCTGAAAGTAAAGTCTGTATCTTTCATCTCCTTGGCAGTTACAGTACTGTACCTCCTGTTTATTTCTCGTGGTGTCTCTCTCTCTCTCTGTCTGTACTGCAGCTTCCTCTTGTACTCTCTGTGTGGGTGTCCTTGTAGTTGTCAAACATGCCTATTTTCCAGCCAGGGCTGCTGTTACTTAATTAACTACTTGACATTACCTTCAGTATCGGTGTATTGCTCCAGACAGGTTTCTCCCTGTTTGACTCTCCATCAGAACGTTCCACACTCACTCTGTTTCATTACTCTGTAATATATACTATGTGATGCTTGTTGCATTGTAGGGCAGAATTATGGTTCCTCCCTGGGCTGAGACTATGACAAATGTGGAGTATGCAGCAGGTTAAGATCAATACTAGTACCTATTAAAGGGAGAAAAGCTGCTGGCATACAGTACACACACCTCCTATACCTTTGTGTTTGGAGTAAGAGAACAGAGGTCAGATATAGAGTGACTCAAGTCTTGCTCCAGCTGCAAGACAGCAGATAAACGGCAACTGTATCCTCCTGGTTCTAACGCATTCTTTTCTCTTTTCTTTCCTTTTACCTTCTCTTCTTTCTTTACAGATCACTGTACAGTAAGTCCTTCTGAGTGAAGATGGCTGTCTTTCAGAACAACTTCTGGGTGAGTTTGCATAATGATTGCAGTTGCCACCGGAAAGCATTTAGTATTATCATTTGAGTGTGTGCAATGTCAGGACATGTTAATATTGTGAGGTCAATGTTGGGAGATACATGCCTGTAATGATGACAGTCTTTATGTAAGGCTTGCAAGCTTATTCTTTTAGCTGTCTAGGACACATTCTATTGCCCATTCAGCACAACATTGAGTTAGGATAATGAGTCACAGAGCTTTGGGAGTTGTACAGTATTCTCACAGGCTCGAGGTACCCAGGTACCCACCCACGCACGCCTCCTGCTTTCTCCCACCTCCAAAATGTGGAAGTTTTGTAGAAATTTTAAAACGCAAATGTTGGATCAATAAATGTAATTTAAGATGTAACCTTTTGTGTGGTATGAATCATTGCAGGAGGTGGTGCTTGCTTACTGCTTGATACTGAACACACACACACACACACACACACACACACACACACACACACACACACACACACACACACACACACACACAATAGACTATATTGTCTATAACACCCTTTTCTGAGTTTTTCCCTTCCTCCCCATCTTGTACACCTGGTGCAGCTATTTCAGGTGTGCCCTACTTCTACATTGCCCCTTCGGTGAAATATTGGGACAAAAACGTATCGGACCAAAATGTGAACCCTTTATGAGGGATAAAGCCTCTCAAAAGTAGGTTCTGATTAGATTGAGTAAACTTTATGCTTCTGAGCTAGAGGTATACAAGGTTGTTATTCATTGTTCAGGATCAAGCGTTCAAACAGGCAGAGATACCGGCAAAAGACCCTGAGTCGGACCAATGCTCCGTCGAACCAAAGTATGCCTCCCTGCCAACTTGCTCCCTGACGCCAACAGCTGTGTGTTCATAAATCAGCCTTCAAGTTAATGAGTCAATATAAGCCACCTGGGAACAGGTTGCACACAGGCTGATCTTGGATCAGGCACATTCCAAATGAGCACCTGCTCACAAAGCCTTACAGCATGTGCTGTCAATTTCCATCAGGAGCCATGAGAGATCTGCTGCTTACAGCACAGAGGGGGTACACCTGTTTGCTCTAATTAATACATCCTTCTTAGTAAATTAGGAACTTGGGAGTCGAATTTCCTTTGCAGTATGATTTGCCGATTTGTTGAATTTCCCCACACTGCACAATAAACTCAATGACCTCTAGTTTGAGTGCAGTAAACTGGCACACTTGGCCAATACTGTATACACACTGTATACACAGCACAGTGTTTTCACACAGGCACTAGGGAAATATCCCATCAATGCCGAAATTCCTTATGTGCTGCCTTGCCGAAAACCAATAATGTTTACTGTCCTCAAGCTACTGTACTTGTACTGTAGATGTTTCTAAATTATTATTATATATTCTTTTATGTTAGAGGGGGGCATAACTGCATGTGGTTGCCATGCATGATTCTAAACTACGTCTGCTGCATGCATGCTGCAGGTCAGAGTGGGAGGTGCTTCTAGTACATAGTCAATCCCGGTGGGATTCCGAGTCCCGACACCCTCTGACTTCATGTCGAAATGTCCTTGAGTATAGTATGTGTGGAGGAGGAGTCGAGGAGCGTGTCACTTGTCAGCATCATCTTCTCCTGTTTCTACAGGCTCCTCCTTTTCATCTTCCTCCTCATCTTCCTCCTCACCCTCTTCAGCGTCAGTGTCTTGTTCCTTGTTTTTCTCCTCCTCCTGTTCTGTGTCATCTTCTTCTCTGGTTCCTTTGAGACACCCAATGTCTCCTTTCCAAAGTCTTGAGCCTCCTTCACATCATCTGTGATGATGAAGTTGTCAAAGATGGAAAATTCCCAAATGTATTAAATCTGTATGACCTAAAGCAGTGTTTTCAACCATTTTCATGTCAAGGTCCATTATTTATTCTGCATTTTTAAGCCATAGACAACCATGAACAATTTGATGACATTTAGCCTCTCAGACCCAAAACTTAACTTAGAATATTTTGTTGTCGTTGAATAAGATGTTGTCCACAATTCCATGCTGTATTGATGTGGTACCATAGGAGAGAGATGACAATGACGGTGTTGCTAGTCACCCATCACCGTGGTTCGTGAAGCTCTCTCTCTGTGGTGTGGGTGTGTCCTATGAGAACGGTAAACAGAGCTCTTCTTTATAGGGTTATAGCCTACTATCTTCTATCTCTGTCTGTATTTTCTACCTCTGTATCTTTGTACTTTTTTCCTTGCTCTCCCCATCTCTCTTTTTTTCATCATTCCCTCGCCTGCTCCTTTTCACTGCTTTGTTCATCTCAAAAGACCTGTCCTTCCTCCAGTCGTTTGTCCTTTCTCATACCATGCTTGCGGATCTGTTCCATGCCAAGCTAGATTAGATTAATAGCTCTGCATAGTGGCTCACTGTCCTGCAAGATAAATGGACATTTCAGAGTTATTTACCTTCAAGTTTGCAATAGCAGATGGTGTGTGTGTGTGTGTGTGTGTGTGTGTGTGTGTGTGTGTGTGTTGGAGTTGTGTGTGTGTCATGAGCTGATCCTGTGCTCAGACTCACTGCACCACATCACTGTAGCCTCACGTGATGACCGCTGTCATCACTCAAAGGCTAACGGGCCTCGGCAAATAACTTTGGCCTGAAGGGGAGCCAAACTTGTGTGTGTGCGCAAGAGAGACAGTGAGAGTATTGCTGTCACAGTTCTATGAAGGGGTACTGTTTGTAATTGAAGCATGATCTCACATGCACACATCTGGTATCTTTTCTATACACGTTTGTGTGACAGGGAGTTTTCACAAATGATGATTATTCACTCAGCATCAATGATTGGATTGGGGGTAAGTCCCTGCGACATAGTAGCATCATTCATGTCCAGGGGGTGTACTTGTACATCACGCTGCCTCACGCTACAGAAACAGCAGATAGGCTCCTGCCCTATATGGGCCTCATGGCTCGGCAAGGGTTACTTGGTTACAGTATAGACCTCCACAACGCAAGTTATGTTGAATAAACCCTCCTTTGGTAATCCATTATCATCATTTATTTTCTCCACTATCATTAGTGTGGGGTTTTAATGATGCTAGGCTATGTTGGCCGCTACTCCTAACACTTGAGGGGACTGTCCATTTTGCTAAACCCCAGTCGATCAGCAGAAAAACTGAGTCAGCTAAACCCTCTCAAGTCACTTACTGGTTTGTTGACAGCCTAATGGATTGCTACGAGTCCATCCACTCGCCATGGTGGCTAAATAGAATCACCATTAAGGACACATTAACAAACACATTCTCTCACCGTGAGAAAGAATACAAATAGATCCTGACTTGCTGATTAATGAAAGAACAAATATTTTACAACCTGATAATGCTGATCGAGCTCATGTACAATGCACAGATTTAGCAAATCTATGAGAACATTGTAATTTGGTGAAAGACCTATAGTAAGGTTGAATAGAAGATACCTGAGGCCTTGTTTTGACGCGATCCTGCTCTCTTCTCTGCCCTGTTCTGCAGCAGTTTCATATGACTGACTGCCCGCCTGACTTCCTGCATCACAGCACAAGAATGTCCTCGGTCACCGGACCCCCTTAAACTGTCAAACTGATATTAGGCAGTCGGCCACTGAGTCAGGTGTCCATAATGATGAGTCAATCTGTTTGCATCAGACACAGCTTCAGCCTGAGACAAACTGAGCCTTGCATTTCTTGTTTACATATCTGTTAAAGTTCTAGCAAGAAACTAGAGACTGAGGACTATAGGCAGAGGACTCCACAGAAGCTACGACATGTTATGACCCCTCTGACTGTCCCTCTCTTCCTGCCCTTAACCACTTAAAACGCTATAGTACTTAGTTGATCAATGTCCCCCAGGGCTCTATACTAGCTCTGTTCTTAAGGAGTAGTGGGCACTGGGCAGCCACCATGCAGCACACAAGGAATTTGATTTCACTCTACTCTCTTGGGTTGTGTTGTGGTGCTTTGTGTGCTGGCAGATCCGCAAATTTTGCCAAATGTTCACAGCCAGAATAAGGACGCTAGGTGTTATATGGTTAAGGCAGACAGGCAGGTCGTGATGAATCAAACGGGTCCTTTTTGTTTATTCTAGTGGGCGGCATGTGAAGCTTGTTTATGCAGCCTAGGTTTGTTCTGTCTGTAATTATTCCCGATGGAGGGGCAGGGGGTGGGTGTCTAATTAGAACCAAGTGAGAGTAGTTACTGGTGTGTGTGTGTGTGTGTGTGTGTGTGTGTGTGTGTGTGTGTGTACCAGACTAAGGACGAGGTGGTGGGTACTCTGGAGGCGGTGCAGGTCCAGAGCGGTCACCTCCAGAAGTCCAAGGAGGCCTACCACGCAAAGTGTATAGAGCTGGAGAGACTCAAGAAGGAAAGAGCTGGAGAAGTGTGTGTGCTATAAAGGGAGTTAGGCTGTGTGTGCTATAAAGGGAGTTAGGCTGTGTGTGTGCTATAAAGGGAGTTAGGCTGTGTGTGTGCTATAAAGGGAGTTAGGCTGTGTGTGTGCTATAAAGGGAGTTAGGCTGTGTGTGTGCTATAAAGGGAGTAAGGCTGTGTGATGGTGAAGTGACTGAAGTCCCTGGGGCAAATGTTTAAAAAAAAAAAAAAACCCTTTTCAATATGATGTGACCTTACTTCTTGATGTGTATCAGTCCAGGGCTCAATTGATCTAATGCAAGTGATCTGATCAGATTTCTGTATTGAGACATCGTCAACCTATCCGCATTGTTTGCTAATCTACAAGCTCACGTGTCCTGGTATGAAGCAGTGTGAGCTTGTACTGTAGATCAGCTATTTTCGGTGAGCGACACCATTATTATGACGACGTATAAATCAGGCTTTTGATTGATTGAATCCTTAATCGTTTGCATAAAAAATCACAGGAAAGTACAGTTCAATACAAGGTCTGCTAATAGGATTTAAACCCAAGATTATGGCCTATATATTCGATTGGGGAAATACTAAATTCAGCAAATATCTGTGTCTTTATGTTTTTGTTGCTGTTCAGACCTGATAAAAACTAATCTGATTTTAATCTCGATAAGGCAAAAATTGGGCTGGCAGTCTGAACATAGCCCTAGTGTTGTGCATTCCATCAAATTGCCTTGTGACCGATCACCAGACAACCACCGCCATTATTTTGACCGATTGGATGTGGGGATGAATGGGGATCCTGTCCTCTATTGTTAAACTTCTTCCCCATGCTGACTATAGATTTTCAGGGAGAGAAACAGGCTAAATGACAAGTCCCCTGTACCTCACCATCCTCCCTTGATAGAGTTGGAACAAATTCGCCCTGCAGCTGTGTGAAGTGCTCAGAGCCGTCATAAGAAAAGTTGTCAGAAATCCCCCCCATGCAGATTTTACACACACCCTTCATTCCTCTATCCTTGCTCCCCTCATTGTCATGATAATGTGCTTCTTCTTGCATGACCAAAGCGGTCATCTTAATTGATGAAAAAAAATGAGAGAGCACACTTGGGGCGAGAGAGAGAGAGAGAGAGAGAGAGAGAGAGCAAGCAATCTTTGCTGCATGGCAAGATAATTTGAGATGGCAATATCCACAATACACAAATAGTTTCTGAGAAATTGTTCCCTATCTCTAGTATCTCATAATACATTTTATGTAATGTCCATTGCAAGTTATTGGGATGCAAGTTGCCAAACTACTGTATTTGCTTTAATAAAAATTCAAGGTCTGTCACAATTCTCCTTGAGGAGGTTTCCAGCGCGTAGCAACCATCTTGTACTGAACTTAGTTAACTATGGCAACTGATGAAGCATATTTGCATACAGCCTATAGACTGGCCTACTGACCTTATTGTACATGGTGTAATGTCAAGCGAGGAGAGGGTGGATGCGTGGGGGTGTGTGTGTGTGTGTGTGTGTGTGTGTGTGTGTGGCTTAACTTTCTATGACCAGGGTAGGGTTTCAACAAGAGCCAAGTTGCTGTGGAGAGAATGAGACAAAGGCTGAGGCGGCCTGAGAAGATAATAGAAACCCAAGGAGAAACCAGCCTATCACCAAAACCAACAGCCACATGTCTTATTTCAAGTCTTTTTATACTGCAGAATTAAGCAGTTGCAATATTAACTCCATAAACGCTAGCAGCCCTATTCTTGGCACTCATTATTTCTACATAATTTAATTCAAATTATCATAATACTACTTAAAGGTATATTCAGTGATTTCAATTAATTCAAATAGC
The DNA here is from genome assembly GCF_963924005.1 of Protomyctophum bolini. Classification (NCBI taxonomy): domain Eukaryota; kingdom Metazoa; phylum Chordata; class Actinopteri; order Myctophiformes; family Myctophidae; genus Protomyctophum; species Protomyctophum bolini. The sequence goes on from NC_137869.1 coordinate 35,358,708, forward strand.
ACTTATTTTTTTGTTTTATTGTGATAATCCTCCCTACTATAGAGTGTGCTGATCATAATAAGGAGTTCCTCCCTGTCCCCAGTTAACCCCTGGGATAAAAAGATACATAGGTTTCGTTTTGCATAGAAGCTCAAACAATATTGAAGCTCTCAAGATAAAAAATACGATAGCTTTGTATCGCTGTCTGTGAGGTCAAAGTAAAATGACATGCTGTTAATTATGTTGATGTTGTCAGCCATGAGGGTATATTATGGTTGTGATTTGTAAGGCCATGCACGAATGAGCCTACATGTCAACAGACTGTCTGACTTCCGCTGTTGACACACACACACACACACACACACACACACACACACACACACACACTGTGCGTAGTTTGGTTTTAGGTAACATCGCGTCTCTACAGTATATGCCCAGACCCTTCCTTGGCATTCCATCCATTTCCCTGCTACCTGGGAATTTGTCTGGGCTGCTCTGATGGGGTATTTATAGTTCCTGAGAAGCAGCTGCCTGTCTGCCTGCCTTGAAACACAAGTTAGAATGGGCCCTCTGTTGGATGGTCAATGTGTGTTGGTGTTTTTCAATCAACGAGACAGGGCTATTTTTAATTGTGTTGCCTCAGTCTGGCTCTTTCTCACAATTACCGACATTAAAGTTAAGCCAGGTGTCTGTGATTACAGAAGAGTGGTTATGATGCCGTGTTTTGCTCAGTGGTAATTCTGGTATTGGTTGAGTCGCAGGGGAACCCTGCTTTGCGAATCAGCATGACTCTGTGCTGTTCTCATGTTTGAGTAATGTTGTTGAGTCATGGTATTCCTAAGCTGTTTTTGCTTACCGCAGCCAAACATCCATGGCAAACAGTGTGTGTATGCTGCAGTGGTGTTACTGCGCACAATATGGCACACATCAAGTCTGTTGTGAGCAAGCAAAGAGACTTGCAGGTAGATATCAGCCGCAAAACCCATCTGAAAGGTTTTCCATTTATTTCTGGTTCTCGTTAAAATGTCATCCCAGGCTTTGATTACCCAAAAACATTGAAGCACACACACACCCACACAGCACGAAAGCCTGGCGAAAGGTCGTCAAAAAAGAAAGAAAAATGTGTTTCTTCTGTTGCGTGGGTGTGTATAGGATACTAATGTGACCAATTAATCTTGTCACTAAACATTTTGATAAGGGTCTAGACTTGTACGAAGACCACGCTGTACTTAACATTCCTCTCTTTGTCTTTAGTTTCTAATAATGGCCCGCCTGTGTTTTATGATTTGTTTCTCGTTAGGGGGAGAAGAATGCTGGCTTTGACGTGCTCTACCACAACATGAAGCATGGCCAGCTGGCTACCAAGGAGCTGGCTGAGTTTGTCCGTGAGAGGTAAGCCACTGTGTGTGTTGTACTGTATGATAGGGTTGCACAATATATTGTTTCAGCATCAACATCGCAATGTACACATGTGCAATATTGACATTGAAATGACACAATGTAGCTGAGGCAAAAACACTTATATATATATATGCAAACCTTGCTATAAAACTAGCAAGGTTTGCATTTTTCATGAGTAATCTGGAAGTAAAACATTACAGTCCATCTAATAAATCATAAGGATTTAATGACTAACCTGGCCTTGCAAAAACATTCTTCATTCACTTCACAGAGGTGTCATGTTCAGTCGACCAGTATTGAACATCTGCCTAATATTTCACCCTCTAAATTCACCCTAATAATTGCTAGTGATACATTCTTTCAAAGTGGAACTATTGAAATGTATATGCAATTCAGAAAATTGTTTCTATTCATTCAGCCCTGAGTGTTTGTGTGTGTGGGAGGTGGCAGAATTCGGAAGTTTTCAATTGGAAAATAATTCTACCGTGGCACACTAGGCCTGCAGTAAATTAATTGTAAAAACATTGCAAGTACAATATTGACTTGTTTGGCTATTGTTTAGTGGGAAAGTTGTTTCAGATTACCTCTCAAACGAATGCTTTAGTCCCCTAAATCACAAGTGTGACACAGCAGGACATCTTTTATTCGGATCCAGAGATATTGCCACCAAGTTTCACCAATATCATGTAATAAAAAACAAAATATAATAATATCGTGCAGGTCTTGCATGATGACATTGATGAAGCTAAAGACTGGTTGGGTGGTAAATGATGCATTTATATAAATCAAAAGCGCTTTTACATAGATGGTGCATTATATTCACCCATTCGCATACAGAAGGCGGAGGAAACCATGCAAGTCACCAACCTGCACATCGGGAGCAAGACACTGAACCCCTAGTTCAGTGTCTTGCTCAAGGACACTTTGACACTGAGGGCTGGATTTTGAAGGTGCGTTTTAGCCATTTGGCTATTCTGAGTGGCCAAAGAGCATTGACCACGCCTCCAGGTCTTAAGTTAAGTAATAAGACCTGGTACTTAAGACACGCAAAATACAGCCCTATCTCTGTGAAATGCTTGGTGTCTGAAAATAAACTGTCAAATCATTTATTCAGTCACAAACGATAGTTCTGTCAGCAGAATGCAAAGTGGGCAGAAAAGATCACTCGCATGTCAAAAACCTGTTAATGATCTTGGATGGGAAACTGGTGTATCCTTGAGAATCGGAGTTTATAATTTTTATGTTTTTTGTACCTGGGTGCCGAATGCTGAGATACATTTCACAAATAGTTATACAAGTGTCTTCTAGACTGATAGAAATTGGATTTTCTGGTGCAGAAGTAGTTATTGCAAGTGAAGTAATAACCGTAGTGTGACCCTCAAATTGCCCATTTCAGGGGCCTATTGGTTGATTTCGACAGACCCATTCTGGCATGGTGTAATAAAGATATATTGCTACTGTTAGAATAGTGGGGACACCGGTCGTAACCCGTGATCCAGTTTTTCATCCGATGTGTAGCGCACCAGCAGTCTGCTCAAGATCAATGCGTTTGTTTTATTTCTCTTCCTCTCTCCTTCTTCCTTCCACCCCTCTCCTGCTCTGTCTGCCTCAGTATCCTTCCACCCCTCTCCTGCTCTGTCTGCCTCAGTATCCTTCCACCCCTCTCCTGCTCTGTCTGCCTCAGTATTGTTCTGTTTGCCCTCTGACATTTGGATCCATATATCCTCCATCCTTGCTGTCTTTGGGGGTCTACAGATGGTTATTCAAGTTTTATGTTCACTCTTGGTGAAATAAGGACAATTCATTATTTAAATGTGGTATTGTTGCTCAGAGAGTACATTTATCCAACACTGAAGTGAAATCATTTCTCTCACTGGTTTTGGTTTGTGTCTGTGTTGAACAGGAGAGAATGTACAGTATGGGTTAACGGGGGCAGGGGGGTTGTGTGAGAAGGTTTTATTGAATTTGTACAACCTCTGCTGTGTAGTGTTAACTCTCTGTAGTCTAGTTAGTTCTTAGTCTTGTCTTCCTGATTTATTACTCGTAAACTAAAGATTTCTTGTTCTTTGTTGTGTGTGTGTCCGGCAGGGCTGCAATAGAGGAGACTTATTCCAAGTCCATGAGCAAGCTGGCGAAGCTGGCCAACAATGGCAGTCCACAGGGGTGAGTGATGTTATCAGGCCTCCACACGGTACTGTCTGTCAAACCACACCTAATTAACAGGCCTCCACACGGTACTGTCTGTCAAACCACACCTAATTAACAGGCCTCCACACGGTACTGTCTGTCAAACCACACCTAATTAACAGGCCTCCACACGGTACTGTCTGTCAAGACCGGGGCTGACGGACAGATCGGTGAACCAATCGGGGTGCGCGTTTTTCTGAGCCGCGGCCCTCCCATCTAGGCCAGAAATGTCTAGCGTTAGCTCAGGCTAAACCACACCTAATTCTCCTGACGGCCTCTCATCATGTACTGTAAATATGTAAAATATGGACTTTGCACTCAGCATCAAGTCCCTGTGACATACTAGCATCATGTCCAGGGGGTGTACTTGTACATCAAGCTGCCTCACTCTACAGAAACGGGAGATAGGCTCCTGCATAGATATTTAAAAAAATAGATGCCTCATTGGTCGCTGCAGTTCATTGGAACGACGTGTCTCCATTGAAGGCAGGAAGTCAAGCGGAAATGCCATAGGGAAGTGCTGACGGCACGCTGCCCAAGTGACGTCACTCATGCGACTCATCCATGTTTCTCGCTGTCACTCAACTGACTACTGGCCAATCACAGCGTGTCTTTTCCGGGACTTCCATTACGCACGTGCATGCTTCGCAAGGAATCTCAGGGAAATCGTGCCTTCAATTTTGATGCGCGTCCTAGAGCCGGAAGAGGCTCCTTTAGATCTCTATGGGCTCCTGCCCTGTGGGCTTCATGGCTCGGCAAGGCTCACTTACATTAATACTAGACACAAGGCTGGGTGATATGGACAACATCATGTCACTGTATGTTTGACAAAATATATTGATATTGGTTATTGGATGATAAAAAAAATCTCCAAAATGACACATGGAGCTGATCTACAAGCTCACCCATGCGTCGCCGTTGTGGGATTATAGATCTGCTATTTACATTTTAATTTTGAATGTGTAAAATAGAAAATCAGCAAAAGATAAAATCACTATTATTAGAAAAATGGCAGATGATGTCTAGTCTCGTATCACAATATGGATATAATATGGGTAATGGTATACTGCCCAGCCCTAGACACCACAGCAGTGTTTCCTAAACCTTTCAGCTTCTCCCCGGGACTCAACGTTACAAGAATACATTATGAATGAACCACTTAAAATGTTTTAAGTTATGTAATCTTTGTAATCCTGTAATTCTTTTGAAACATATTTTTAACAATATGTTTGAAAGGTGAAAGAAGCGCTGGTTTCTTTATTTAGTAACGAACGCTCCTCTCAACCGGCCGGTCTCAATCATAATCATAACATTACGTTACATAACATTGGGTGTCTCTAAATATTTCTGTTACCCGCTTCCTGTTACCTGGTCTTGTGACTTGAGTAACCAAGACATAATAAGGATTAAGTCTTCAGTATGACTCATGTATGACTATAGGTCTTTCACCTGACAAAAACAACATTGAAAAAATGGGTATATTTACTCGTGATCGATGAAAATGACGCATGCACGCACGCATGGAGACTAACCCAGTCATCTGAAATGGCCCCAGACTGTGTTGGTGTTTTAAATGTTTTCCTACAGAGGCTGTAGAAGTGTGATGGTACCCAGATACTAGATCACATCTCTGCTCTGTGGTTTCTGTCCTCCTTCCTCTCAGAGCTGTCTTTTTCACTTCCTGTACATTGTGTGGGTGCTCTGACATTTCTCTGTGTAAATAAGTACACTGTAGCAATTGAACCACTTCTTAAACCATACTGTAACTGTACATTGTTGACTGGGTCCCCCAGGGGTCTATACTTGGTCCCCTCCTTTTTTCCCTCTACAACAAATCTCGTTGTTAAAAATAATCTATAAGCACGACATGTTATGAGCTTGTAGAACTCTTACTTATTAAAAAAAAAATTGTATGTGTTTGTATAGATCGCCTATTATTGACAAATGTCTGCCAGAATATGGAAGCGAGGGTTTATCTGGTTAACCAGTCTAGTCACTAGTGATCAGTTTCTACAAGCGTTCTGTGCAACAGCGACGATATATTTTTGCTGATTTGTTCAGGTAAAAATACATTTTGATGCTACTGTGTCTTCATCAGAGTCAAAGGTTTGACTCTCATCCGTGACCTTTAGTCAAAAGGTGAAACATGTGTTTGTTTTTCAGGACATTTGCTCCCATGTGGGATGTGTTTCGGGTGTCCTCAGACAAGCTGGCTCTCTGCCACCTGGAGCTGATGAGGAAGATGAACGACCTGATCAGAGACGTCAATAAATACGGAGAGGAGCAGGTTAAAACACACCGCAAGGTAAATTAACGCATCAGCACTAACAGAAGTTAGTTGTTTTGTGTGTGTGTGTGCGTGTGCGCACATATAATAGTATATTATATTTTGGAGTATATGTTTGTGTGTGTGTACCAGACTAAGGAGGAGGTGGTGGGTACTCTGGAGGCGGTGCAGGCCCTGCAGGTCCAGAGCGGTCACCTCCAGAAGTCCAAGGAGGGCTACCACGCAAAGTGTATAGAGCTGGAGAGACTCAAGAAGGAAACCGCTCCTCAGAAAGAGCTGGAGAAGGTCAGACACTCCATTTGAATCCCAGCATCCCTATTCTGGGGGTGTACGTTTGCCAATAATAATACATCAAGGTCTCCCCATTCGAAGCCTTTCATTAACTCTGCTCATCCCTTATAACACCTTTTGGTATATCTAAAGGTAGAGGGACTTAAACTAGGTCATAGTTTGCATCTGGGGGCATGGAACATGGAACAGGAGGGCCAATGTGTTAATGAGCAGAAATTGATAAAGTAATCAGATTTGTCATTTGCTACAGAAAATGTTTCTCATTGATCTGTGCTGAGCAGACTACAGGGACACCCAGTGTGTGAATTAATTGCCACTCAGTTCTTCTGTAAATACTCTGCAGAATGGCTGTAATTGCTCAGAATAAATTGTTCCTAATGACTTGGCAAGTCATATATTTTATTTAAGGTTTCGGAAATAGTCAGTTGTTAAAAGGCTCTGATTTATTTCCTTGTCCTTCTTTCGCTCACTAGGCGGAGCTGAAGTCTAAGAAATCGGCGGAGTCTTTCGCAGTGTGCATCGAGAAGTACAACCGCGTGGGAGGAGAGTTTGAGCAGAAGATGAGCGAGTCGGCCCAGGTCCGTTCTGACTCTGTCATGACCATCTTCATCTGTCTTTCCCTATTCTCCCTTATGCCATGCCCCCCTCCCAAGCTTTATCTTTCTCCGAATCTCTTTCTCACTCTCTCTCTCTCATGGTCTGTCTCTCTTTCCCTATCACCTGTCACTCTTAAAGAAACACACCGTGTGTATGATTGGCACCAGGTGACGACCAATTTCAAACCTTTCACCCTGAAAAGATTTTTCCCCAAAATTGGATGCCACGTTGCCCGCAGCCGTACACCGCCACTCATTACCCATAATTACTGCCTCCGGATCTCCATGGCTACCGCCGCCGTTACCATGGACATTTTTAGCAAAAAAAGCCATGCCTGCTTCTATGTGAAATGAGGATTGGAATCCTTTCCATCCAATTATCAGGATGGATTCAAGGGTCACTCTGTCCATATTTCTGAATGGTTGCACAGAGGAGCAGAAGTAAGGTGAATACAGCAAGGGCAGACTGGGACGGAGAAAGAGTCAAAGACGTATACAAAACCGGCCATACGTGTTTAGAAAAATGGGGACCTTGTTTATACTAATTGACGAGGAGAGATCATTGATCATTGGACTGATTGGAGGCTACGATGCGTAGTCGGGGAGAGAGGGTGGTTTACCAATTCACATCAGGGAGCTTCTCAGTACAACCTCCAGCAACCGGACGGCTTGTAGTAGTTAAGCAAGTCTCTTCACAGACAACGGCTAATCTACAAGCTTGTAGATTGGCTATTTTTGCTGATTGTTTGCCTTTTATGACATGCCCAGAATAGCGACGCTATAGGGATCATGTGGCGAAGCGCCTTCAAGGCCTCATCGGAGTGCTGCACAATCACACGCTCTCTGCCACTGCATATCAACGCAGTATGTGTGACTCCGACTGTGACAAATGAGGCCACACACTAAATCCATTCCAATTATCACAAGCTTATTACCTGGCAACGTCCGGTTCCATTCTTAACCCATTTTGACCTGGGAACGATTTAGCAAATGTCTTTTAAATCCTGACTGTTTTCTTGAAAAAGCAGTTTTTCTATGTCAGTCGTTCTCAAACACTTTCATGTCACTTTTCACGATTCTTCAAAAATAGCAGACCTACAAGCTCGTAGTTTTTCAATAGCTAAAGCATTACATGATGCAACACCAAAAGAGGTTCCCGGCTACTTCCCGCCCAAAATGGGTTAAGCTGAATGCTTCCCTGGTGATTGTGTTGAATCCTCCATAGACCTGGACGCACTGTTTGTTCTTATTAATGAGTTAATGAGGAAAAGAGAAAGAGAAAAAAGGCCCACCTGTGGCAGATGGTGGAATTAGTAATTACAATTCTTCATAGCTTGTGTGTTATTACATTTTTGGTCTGTGCATGTGTCTGTGTGTGCAGAAGTTCCAGGAGATCGAGGAGGCTCATCTTCGCCAGATGAAACAGCTGATCAAGGGATACTCCCACTCCATAGAAGACACTCATGTCCAGGTTGGACAGGTATGTCAGACAGGTTGACAGATCTCGGATCTCCATTAGAAGACTTGTTTATTTGTGCTTCAACCCGTGCTGATGAGGCTCACTGAGGCTATTGGCTAGGCTGGCTAAGGTAGCAGTTTGCATGGAACATTGAGGTCGTACTGGCTAAATCTGTCATTAACAAATTAGGAATTTCTATAGAATATTTTAGTTACAATGAGATTAAATTGATGTGTTTTTTAATTAAAACAAATAAAAGAAATTGCACACTAGTGCATAAATTCTTGTAAATGAAGTAATGCAGATGTTTAACAATAAGTGGTTTGTTTTTAACCAATGCTGACCTGCAAAGCGTTTGAAGCGACTGGAAACAAATATATATCTTCAGGTTTGAAGGCCTTAACAGCAGTGTTCTAAATCAACAGCAGTTGTCTGATCTGGGTACACAGGTGGGAACACTAGGAAGTCCGCAGACGATTGTGTCCTTGTCACTGCACTTGTGACTACTGGTTGGTAGGTGCTAGTGTTGATTTCGTTGACTAAAACTATGAAGAAAAACTACCTTTTTTCACTGAGGAAAACTGAATAAATACTTAGCTATGATGACTAAAACTAGGACTAAATATATTGACAATTTTGTCAGCAAATAAAAACTACCGGTAGTCTAAAATGTTATTTGTAAAATTATTTATGTGAATAATTGTTGTATAAATACTTTTGTCAAAAGAAAATTTATTAAAAAGAAGAAAATAGTTTCTCCTCTTTAGTCCTTCTTAACGCACCTAGTAATTCATTTTCAATGAGACCTGCGTTTCTTTTTCTGTACGCGTGGAGAAGTGCATACGCCAGCGACTGACTGGATTTACGCTTGCGTCTGAGTTAATCGATGCCCGTCTGAGGGCACCTTTTCTTTGAATTGGTGCCCTTTAGACAAGCACATGGTTGGCTAGTTGCTATTGCTAATGTATCAGTGCATCCTTGTCTGCTGTTCTCAGGTTCATGAGGAGTTCAAGCAGAACGTGGAGAACATTGGCATAGAGAACCTCATCCAGAAGTTTGCAGAACAGAAGGGCACTGGCAAGGACAGGCCAGGTACAGTATGCTAGTATGTTATATTCGTTGGATGGTAGTAGGTAGACTCATGAATAAAGGTGACCTCGTTTGTGTCCATGCTCCCTGAATGTCTAATTAATTATATTTGGTTGTGTAGTTAGGGTACGATTCTGAGGAGATCATCAAGGGTAGCACTGAGATGAAAAACAAGCACGCCTGTCCTACAAAGGAAAGGCGACTGCGTGCAGTGCTCTAGAGTCAGCCTAGTGTCTAGTCAAGGCTGCCATTTCTCATGCAATAAAAAGGATAAATAACAATCTCTGCTGCTTATGTAATATTAAACTCATCACAAACACCCACATGCTTAACAGTCGGCTGCTCAGGGCAGTAGTGGTCACACTCACATACTCATGTTTTGAATTGATTTGTGTATTCAGAACTTGAATGTGCTTGATACATTCACACGCAAATCAATTCAAAAAACGAGTATGTATGAGGTGCGCATGCATTTTGTTTCTTACCTTTTCTTTGCCTGGGTCTATTGTTGGATTGAATGCTGGCTGTGTAGCTCTGGCGGGCTTTGAAGAGTACATGACAGCCGTGGTGCCAGAGGGGGTAAAGAAGAGTCGAGGGAAAGCCTTCAGGATCCCTGGCCTTGGAAAGAGGGACAAGGACTCCACGTGAGTGGAACACACAAGCATTTGTTGGACGTTTTCACATAGACACATAAATTACACTGACTCACACTCAGCCCACCCATGGTCGCTTGCCCTCACTCAATTTCATCTTTACTTGAATTATCTTACGTCACTTTACTTTGAATTATCTTCTGTGGATAGAAAATGTTACGTTAGTAAGTTTATCCATTCATTTCACTCACTCACTCACTCACTCACTCACTCACTCACTCACTCACACACACACACACACACACACACACACACACACGCGCACACGGCTCTTCTGATATTAAATCCTGATCTGTCTTTCTCTGTATCTTCACAGAGACTCCGCAGTGACAGAGGCTCCAGTGAGTATTGAGGACAATTCACACCCAAACACTACATCTCCAAAACCCTCAACCCAATTATCAGTTCTTTGCAACCTCCAGCTGCCCCCGCCCTCCTACACACTGATCTATCTAGTCTAGAGTGCATTTATTTTGTTTGGTATGTGAGCAGGAGCAAGTGTCGATGGGTAGGGGAGCCTTGTGTGCGTGTGTGGGGCTTTGGTTTGTGTATGCCTGCATGCGTTTTTGTTTGTCTATAGTGTCTTTGTGGGTGGACTTGCATTTGTATATTTCTGTGCTTCCTGAGTGAGCTTAACAGAACCTGTAAAGGGGAGTAGGCGGGTGAGAGGCAGCAGGCAGTCGTGTGTGAGTGATAATGACGCAACTGAGCGTGTCGGGTTACCCACTTTATTCTGGGCCTTCTGAGAAGGAAGGGGCTTCTGAGGTAAGGTTTGTGTGTGCGGCACTGTGCGCTAATGTGCATGCTTGCTTGCTTGCTTACGTGTAACAGCACGTGTGTGTGTGAGGCAGCTCCCGGGAGGCTTTGTAACAGACTGGAGAGCAAACATCTTACTGGGGCCCCTGGATCTGTAATTTTGTTGGCTCACAACATTTTCAAATGCTTCCAAAATCAAGGCCTATGCACTTGCTGCTTAAAAAAATATATATTTTAAAGGGATTTTTAAATATATTATTGTAAATAGAATGTCAAACAGATGACTGCTGTGCTTGACTTTTAGGAGGCGGAAGTCGTTGTTTTCGCTGTAGCATTCCAAACGGAAAACAACAAAGTTGACATCACATGCTAACTGCTTAAAAAGGGACGTTTTAAATTAAAGTACTATTAAATAGGCTACTGTTAATAACAAACTATAACAAAATAGTTGAATTACAGTGAAGAAAACTGCAACACTGTCATTGGGTTCATGGTGTTGAAGCAGCAGTATAGCCTGCTTGTTGGGTAGCATTGCCAGCTTTGTTAATTGTGTCAACACTGTTAATGTCAGCCACTTAATTGGCTTAATGTTCAGTAATTGATCCCTGGATTGACTAGAGAAGTTGGTTTTCCATCATGACTGGTAGCATTGTTCACAAGCTTGATCTGTTATCTATAGAGTCTGGCTGTGATGGCTGTAGTAGTGACTTAAGCTCACTTGTGTTGCTCTCAGAATGTTCTGGCAACATAAAGCGATACACTGCTGTGATGGCATGCTACACTTTCTACACTAAATCCAATAAAAATCTAATTCCAAATGGATAATGTGGCTCACAACACCTATTTAACAAGAAGGAAACACTTTACAGAAGTAGCCTCCTTTTGGGTAAATGGCACATCTCACGACAGAACCCTTGCAGGGCCGTAGTGGTGGTGGGTTACTGACACCACCCAGTAGAGGAACCACTTGTGCCTTTTGTAACAGAGGCAGCTGAGGTGCTACAGTAGGTCTCCATCTTGCTGACACAGGTTTGTGTGCGCGTGTGTGCCCCTTACAGAACTCGCCCCTGGAAGTGGACGATGAAGGATTTGTCATCCGAGCCGACAGCAATCAGAATGATATCCTTTCACAGTTTTTCTTACAGGGCTTGTACTGTGAAACTCCCATTTATGCCATAATAATTTACTATCGCCTACATTTTTGCAAGCGGCGGGTCATATCGCTAACCACCACTTCTTTCACCACACCTTTATTTACCATTTACACCTGTGCACAGTATGACGCACCTTCACATGCTCACTAATAACAAAACTGTGTACAAATGCAAAATCAGACCCGTGTGTGTGCGTGTCCGTCCTATGAAGACATTTACGAACGCACCAGCATAGAGGTGATTCTGCTGGCTAGGTCATGTGATCCGTATGCCTGCAGTTGGTCTACCTCAACGGGTCCTCTACGGCCAACTCCAATCTGGCCCGAGGTCTGCAGGAGGGCAACACAAGCGCTACACTACAAGGACCACATGATGGTGCTGCTCAAGAGCTGCAACATACCACCCTCCAACCTGGAATGGATAACAGAAGATCCAGATACCTGGCACTCTTCCTGCATGCCTCTCAGATGTCATCCCTGAGACACGCAGCAAAGCGCAGGCATGAGCGTGCTGTAAGAACTGTCCAACCAGGTTCAACACACACCTGCCCCACATGTGGAAAAGTGTGCAGATCAGTAATTGAGATGAGACATGAGCCACATGAGATGGCATGAGCGCACCAAGCGCTGAAACCCCCCCTTCCCCTAGGAGATATGAAGTCATCATCGACAACGATAAGCAAGTGTGTGTGCAAGTGTGTGTGCGCTGCAGTGGTCAATGGGCCTGTATGTGTTTGTTAGGCTGCTCAACAGTGACACTTAGTGGTCAACCAACGCTATTGCCGTACTCATTTGGAGATACATACTGTACATGGGGACGGACACACATTGCTGTTCCTTGGAGTGGCTAGCAGCACTCAAAAACATTGGTGCATTGCCATGCTCTTATCATTTCTTTTCAGTGTCATTTGGAATGCTCACAATCATTTAGAGAATGAGTAATATTAAGCCCACTCATTGATAGATAGATGTAGTGTAGTGTAGTGTAGTGTAGACTAGAGGAACATCTACAAGTCAATTAAACACTATCAGACCATTAGCTGAGTAGACCATTACGTGAGACTGTGATACAGGAGTTATTTATAAAGTAATTTGAGGAAGATGAAGGGAGGTGAGGGGGCAGCAGCATACACTTTGTTAGTACCGATTATTAAATGTGTTTCACTTGTAAAATGGTAGATTACAAGTAAATGCTTATAAAAGCATATATAAAGATATTTTGTTTAATGATACAGTACAGTAGGTAGGTGCAAAATTATTCTAACCACAAATTTCAGAAGGGAAGACATTGAATCTGGTGGCCATTGAAAAACAGGCAGTGTATTTTCCATTGTTTTCCATCCGTCACATGCTACCGTCTATTCATATTGTATATGTACTCACACCTATGCAGACATTTTGCTCTGCCTTCTTTCATTGTTTCTTGGTCATCCTAATCTAATTAGTCCCCCAAAGATGTAATTACACGCAGCGTGTGCCCAAATAGCAATATCCACCAACGAGCCAAGGTATAATAAAATTCGTGCCTGCTGGCAAATAATCCACTGTCTGATGCGTTTATGGCTATGTGCAATTGTTTTATATTTAATTTTACCCCTCTGAGCCCATGAGTGGTTTTCTTACGAGATGTCTGAACCTTAGAAAGAGATATATTTTAGAGGGAACAAGTACTAAGCCCTGGGAGACTTAAGAAATGACCTAGCAGCAGACATGTTTTCCTGATTTCTCTCTTTTTCAGACTCTTCCTTTGATGGTTTTCTCTTGCTCTCGCTCAGTGTTTTACGCCCACACTCACACCTTATATAAAATCACAGGGCGCCAGACAGTCACCATGTCTACTCAAGCTAAATTGTTTTTCACAAGCTTGTGTTCCTTGACCCTCTGCTGTTCTCCATACGTTGTGTTGAGGAGAAGGAGAAGGACAACAACTTCTACTCTAGCGACTCAGACTTTGACGACGAGGAGCCCAAGAAGTTCCACATCCAGATCCGACCGGTAGCCAGCAGCAGCCGCAACAATTCTGCTGCCACCGAGAAGGAGCTGAAAGCCACCGTGGGGGCTCTTACACTGCCTCCCAACAGAGCGGTATGGAAACTGTGTGTGTGTGTGTGTGCGTGTGTGCCATAGCTGGCATGCTATTCATCATCACAGTGTCTTCAATTAAATTCACAAAAGCAATAATCCAAACTGTACAGTGATTTCAATAGTTTACTCCAAAACAATTAACTCCTCCTAAAAAGCTAGACTACAGCGGAAGTCTGGACTTTACTGTCTAACAGTAAAGAATTTATTCTTGCAATTTGAATTAGACAAAAGTTAATCGTATTAAACTTTGCAATGTTTGACTTTCAGGTGTCAGTCAAGCGACATCTCTCCAGTAAGTTTCTTGCTTCATTCCTCGTAATGCATTTATTTACTTGTATAAACATTGAATATAAATATCGGTAATACAGTTTGCTTTATCTGCGTTGCCATTTGATATCAGTTTTCTCCTGTCTCTACACTTAAGGAAACTCCAGTACAGCAGGACAGCGTTCAGAAGGAGAGGGGGAGGGCGCTTCTCACAGGGGTTAGTCTCTCTTTGTCTTTACTTTCCTTTTCTTCTCTGGCTCCCCAGCACAAACGCGCTTCCTCCTCTGTTTTACTATTGTTTATCTGAGGTTGTAACAGGCACCAGAAATGAGGCAGACCTTTTTAAGACCCGAGGTCGATTCTACAAATGCCTCGAAGTTTTTGGAAACACTTCGATAGGAGGGGCTTTGTGCTACTTTTGTGCATGAAGTAGGGCTTTAATTTACAAAAAGATACAACATACTAATTTGAAACTTCGTTGTTATACCTTTAGGCTTTCCAGTTCTAAATGGGTTAATTACAAATCAATATCCACGCATCGCTTTTAATTTCACATTAATCCAAAAAAAGAGCAATAGCAGCTTCATTATTTAGTAAAGAGAAGTGCAGTGGACTACTTTAACAAACAAAAAACTAGCATGACATCTTGGCTTTATGAGACTGTTTATGATAATGATAACCGGGGCAGAGAAGAACTGCAGTAACATTGGGAGTACCGTTATGCCAATGTACCACTACACTGTAAAATCTGGAGTATTCAAAGTGGACCCGTAATGGTACAATCTTTTATGTTTATTTCATAGGGTCCATTTTTACACTTTGTTTGTTAATTGAACGCTCCAGATTTTATTGTGCTCATGTCCCCTCACACCCAGACACTCATTCATGCACCATTGGTTCAGTGAGGAGGAGGCTGCTGCTGCTGTCTTTCTGCCTCTGGCTACCTTGAATGAAGAATGGATGCCCTCTAACTCCCACCCAGCCCTCTGCTACTGCTCCCACAACCATGCTTGATCACCCAGAGATTAGCTCACTTCCTGTAGGTAAGGTGAGGGCGGGATGCTGCTAGCCGCAGTTATTTACAGCAGAGCAGAGATTCACTCTCTCGCTCTTTCTCTCTCTCTCATAAATTTAATCCAGGGGAGACGTGATTAAGGATGAGCGTGGGCGTGATTAAAGCAGTTATATAAGTGTCTGTGGAGGTGTGGTGCTAAGCGAGGCCATGCTAATGGCTGGTATTTATCACTGTGAAGGTAATGGTTGATGGGCATTCTCTCTCGGAAGGAGGGAGACATGGGGAGATGAGACCTCTCCATGGTCCCCTCCTTCCCCCTCCCCCTCTTAGCTCTGACTAATCGCACCGTTGCTGATTAGATTTGATTAAGGTACAAGCTCCAATTAAATTCCGTGTGTGTGTGTGTGTGTGTGTCCTTGCAGATGGAGAACAGGATGGTCTACGGAGGTCCACCTCCAGTCCTGATCATAGCAGGTAGCTCTCGCCATCTGTTCTGTTTGCTCTCCTGTCTGCTTCTTTCACGGGACACTATCGGTCTCTTTTAAACTTCATCCATTCCATATTGATGTCTTTAATCAACATGTTGTTGGAGAGAGATGGGTACAGTTGGGGGTCTTTTTTGATTGCACCCGTCATGTTCTTTCAAGTGCATATCAAATGGTGTCCTTGCTGGCTCAGATGCTTTGCGAAGTCATTCCTGTCTCTCTGTGACTTCCTCTCTTAACTCCCCCCCCCCCCCAGTGGTATTGTGCAGTGTAACACGAATGTGAACTCTTTATTTTATTGTATCCGTCTTCCATCATCCTTTGTTCACTCTACACAATCGCTCACATTCACTCTGTCCTACCTGAAATTAATTCTGCTTCTTTACTTAGGTTGAACTCTACAGTATCTGGATCAGACAGTCTGTTTGGACCTCCGTTGGAGTCAGCTTTCAAGTCCAAAAGCTTTGCCGGACGAGAACAACTCAGAGAGCAAAGTACTTTTGGTCCATCCGAATGTATGTTAATTCCCTCCATTTCACTTTCGAATCCATTTTCATAAATGGAAGAATCCAAAAGATAAGAGTAAAGTGGTTGGATGGCAGTTTAGTGGGGAACATAATGGCCAGTGTTGATTTAATTTGGTGGGTTTCATATAACTGTAATCTTCCCTTGGAGTTAAATTAATTGCAATGCAATCTTGTTGTTGTGTTCTCTGTTGGTATTGTGCTGATACAGTGTCATGCGTTTCCCAGATGCTGCCTTCTCATCTGATTCCTCCTCTCCTGAAAATGTGGAGGATTCTGGACTGGACTCGCCGTCCCATCAGACCCTGGGGCCCTCTCCTGAACCCACGGGTTGGGCGGCGTGGCCTCCCACTTCACAGACTAAAGAACAGACCCACAGTCGTGGACGAACCTCAGACCCATTTCTCTCGGCTTTCCAAGACCCCTCTCCGGGACGCAGCTCCCAGCCCCAGGAGGACGCCTCAGGCGTCTGGTCGGTGGCACCGTCCCGCTCCGTGGACCCCTCATCCCAGCGGTTCCCTGCCTTCTCTCAGTCCCTGCCCCAACATGAGACGGAGGCGTCTGTGTGGAACTGTAAACACATCCCTCCGGAGGACCCCTTCTTGGCTGCTTTTGAGAGGACGATTGCCCCGGAGACCTTGCCGCCATCTGATGCCTGGGCACCCACAGTACCACGCCCTACCCGGGAAGGCAGGGGGATAGAAGTGCGCAAGGACCCATTCTCCATTACGCTCTCGGATACCAAGACTCTCCCTGCCCCCGACTCATCGTCGTCTACCTCCAATCGTAAGGAGCGAGACAGAAAGCGTGACAGGAGCGCCCCACCGCCATTGTCTCCTGACGACCCGTTTGCCATAACTATGATTGGCAGTCCCACACATCAGTCAACTCTAGCTGCTGTGTCTGCGATCACGCCTCCTCACAACAATAGCAGCAATGGTACCAGCAACAGACTGGCTTCAAGTGCCAGCTGTGGCTCTTTAACTCCAGCCCAGCCCAAGAAGGAGCCGGGCCATTGGAACTCTGTCCACAACCCCTTCAGTGAGGGTGGTCCTGGTTCGGGGGCTCAGGCCCTCGGCGGCTCAGCCGCAAAGGAGGAGGGAGGCGAGAGGAGAAAGCATCGTTCATCAGACAGTGAGCCGCGCAGGAATGCCCCACCCCTCACAAGGCATTCTGGGCCGCAGGAGGACCTTTGTTTTTCGACAGACAAAGATCAAGACTGCCTGGATTTGAATGCTCAGTTGCCCTGCAATATGGGCCCACACAAGGGTACTTATCTCTGATTGAATATCATCAAATCACTCAAACGTCCATAGCTTCTTATTTTAAACATTAATATATTAGAATGCAAGACTATTTCATTAGTGCTGCGCCCACTTAGTGAAACACTTTATGGTGTTAATTGTTCAAGAAAATACCATTAATTTAGTCAAGGCATTCATATACAATTCTTGAACTTTCATGCACCCTAGAGTTGATTGAGGTCATAATGAGGTCAATATATATTACAAAATGTACGCTTATATCATCAATTACATATTATGTAACTGATGATATAAGCGTACATTCTCTAAAGCCAGACTACCTTCGTAATAATATCTCTGTTTTGTGTCCCTGTTACACAGTAGTAGTACTGTGCTGTTTGTGTGTGTTCTGCTGAGTCAATACAAGTGGAATATCCTACATTCCTACCTGTGCCGTCTCATCTGGCCATGTAGACCCAACAGGGCTCTGAACGCAACCCTTTGACTATTTACAACATAGCTGCCTCTTGATCTTGTTTTTTTTACCGTTTCATTCAGATTGTTCCTGTCTTTGTCTTTCTGGCCATCTAATTCTGCCTACTACGCAGGTTCCAAGCACGGCTTCAGACAGGACAGTGCTGAGGTGCTTGTGGCTGCCCCCCCAAGGCCGACTCGGGCCAGGAGAACCTCAGGCCGACTCAGCGGCTGCGAGAGAGTAAACCTATGCCCTTTTACTATGCACATTATATTTATTTGTAGGCGGCTAGGTCAGTCTCTAGGTTGTGTAGTCTGTTTATATTGGATAAGAAAAAGAGGTTGAGCATCAACAATGGGTTTTCTCAGTGGAGTGCTAGACCCAAATCCAGTATACATATCAAAAGAAGGAATTGAAAAAAATCCCAAAAAGGTAGCACATCCAAATTTTAAAATCAAACCTGCATTTCCACTTTTTTATTGGCACACATCAAGAAACGAACGCTTATGCATTTCGGCTATGAGCCTTAGAGCATTCACATCACAGTTTCAACTACAGTTTATACACAAGGTCAGAGTTGACCTGGCTACTCAACTTTTAATCCTATTAATGTAAAAACATGAGGATGTGGCCATCTACAGCCTATTATGAAATGGTCAACACTGAACTTGTCTGTAATTGCCAAATAAATTGCCACTTCGATTCACTTTTATTTTTAATTATAACGAACTGACGTGTGCATGCATGCATACTGATTGGCTGTGAGTGACTTGAGTATCTATCACAGATTGGTTGTGAAGGAGCTTGGACTCATCAACTTATTGCTTGTCTGTGAGAGAGAATGCATCTATCTAGGAAGTATTTTATTGACCTTGTTGAATCTTGCCCCGGACCATTCTATATTACAAAGAAAAAACAAAATAAATAAATAAATAGCAAAACCCCTTTAGAAATGAACTAAAACTTACTTGAAATTTTAAAACAAAGTAAAAAAAGAAATAAAAAAATGCCAAACTAACCTGTTTGTTTCCTGTGTGTTCCAGTCCAGGTCACTGTGCTCCTCTCCTCTGCCGGAGCCCAGTCCTCCCCTCACCTCCTCCTCGTCCTCCAGCCCCAGTGACTGGGGGCCCCAGACCACCAGGGAAAATGAGTGGGGGGCCCAGAACCGTGCCTCCAGCCCTGCCAGAGGGGGGCAGGCCTCACCGGTACCATACCAGCACCAGGAGGTCCCCCAACGACATAGTAAGTCATTATTTAACTATTAGTAATACCTCTGTAGATATATTTTTTTTCTTGACTCCAGGCTAAATTGTTACGGTATGTGCATATCTCTGCAGAAACCAAAATATTGGTTATATATTTAACTTTTTTTAGACTAATCCATACCAAATAAATAGGCAAATTATACCAAACCAAATTGGTAGGTGTCCTTACATTATCATCACTTAGATAGGTTTTTGAAATTTAATGTTCAGAGACTTTTTCCGTCTGACATCGTCATTCTAATCAATCGGAGAAAAAACACCTAACTCCACAAGTTGGAGTTAGATGATTTGACCAACAGTTTGAGACTTTTCATTGGTTCAATATTTGTACAGTTATTTCATAAAGGGTGTCGTTCAATAGCACTGATAGAAAAAAGGTTACTGTGACTATATACATATCAGTAACCCTGAGTCACCCTCAAACCTCACGACTTTTGTGCTTTTATAGCTGTTGACTTACATTATTGCACTGTACTACACTACACTACCCACAGTGCACCTGTCGCGAGGTCCGAGCCCCATCTCCCTCAGTACCCAGGAGGCTTGGCCGGTGGCAACGGCCATAACGGAATACATCAACGCCTACTTCAAGGGTGGACAACATAACCGGTCAGGACTTTTTCAATTCTAACTAGTAGAGTAGTAGAAGATACCTTGGAGCATATGTTTTGCCCTTAATGACTGTGAAACGTACTGTGAAATGTTTTCAATTAGACAAAAGGTATTTTTGATAAAACTATCCATGTTTTTGTTACAACAGTGGAAATGCATTGTAATATATATTTACTGCTACGTATTTTTAAGTTATTACATAGCGTTTCTGATAACGTAGCTGTTATGTTCCAAAATATCCTCACACTAGTCTAGAACCCTACAGCATTCATTGTTGGGCAGTAGTTACATTTTTGTTTCAAACTGAATTCTAGTTTGTGTCACATCCTAATGTGTGTGTTGACTATTTTTCACAAGTGTAGCCTCTGGCAATGGCTATTTGGCCAGAGGCTATGGCTGTTTGGGGTATTAAACGACAACTCTACTTTATCTCTCACTCTGTATCTGTTGGTGTGAATTATCCCTCTGCTTAAAGTCCCTCCCATCAATCATTTCAGTAGCAAGAGCATCAAAATGTATTCTAAATCTAGTCAACCAGGCCTGCAGTAGGCTATGCACTGGACATATTTGACATTATTGCCATTATTATTTAAATAAACTAGAAATACGAGGAAATGACAGATAGATAGATATCCACGCAAAATAATACATTGGTCTCCGGTTGCCGACCGACTCTATTAAATATGCGCGACCCATATTATTTTATTGGCATTTGGTGAAAAAGAGAGAGATAAAGTCAGAATGCGACCGAGTCAGACCAAAAACTCACTTTTCGGTTCTGCACCGCTTACTGGAGAAGTATATCACTCTGTCGGGTGCGCAGCAACTACTACCCCCCCCCCCACACACACACACACACACACACACACACACACACACACGCGCGCGCAAACACGGACACACGCACACCTCTCTACACTACACACAGAGAGAGAGCAACTCCTTACTCCTCCATTACTAACCTTTGTCTCAAATTGACAAAACTATCCACGATGTCAGAGTGTGTGTGTCCTTTCCTTGTTCCAAATTGCTTGGAAGTCATGCGCATATTGCCAGGCACGTGGCAGCAGCAGCTATTAAGACGGTGAGCCTGTTAGGCTGTTAGCATTTCACCCTATTTAACTTCACCGCATAGGCAATCAAGACCCTTAATTAATGACAGCTGTGACGTCACTGTGTGTAGGGCAGGCTAATCGGACTACAGGGAGCAGGGACAACTATAATATAATAATAACTTTATTTGTATAGCACTTTTCAAAAACAAGTTTACAAAGTGCTTCACATACAATACACAAAGGCAATTAAAATCAACAATGAAAATTAGTCAAATACAAAATACAAAAAATAATAAGAGATAAAAAGCAGAGACTGGGACTGTTCATTCAAACTCATTAAAAGCCTTTAAATAATAGTGGGTTTTTAAGAGTTTTTTAAAAGTGGACACTTATTTTACATCCTCAACATTGAGGTGTGTGTGTATTAGTGTGTATGTATATATATTGAACTTGAACCATTAGAATTATTTAAAAGATGGTAACTCAGGCAAATATTGAAGTTATTAAAAAAGAAGCCTATCCATCATTGCCGTAGGGGAAATAAATAAAATAAATTCCTTGCTACCCATCCTTCCCACGGAAAATAAAATAAAATAAATTCCCTACCTACTCAGCCCAAAAATGACAGCCAATCGGAGACCAAAGTTTTATTTTGCTTGGCCTAAGAGGGAGAAATCAACTTTTTCGTGTTGCACGGTCATTAGTATTATTGCCCTCACCTGGGTGGGTCAGTCGTGTAACTTTCTCGATGTATACAGTATTTTCAACAACACAGCCATGCAAAATAACATTGACAGCTATGAGGTGGCAAAAGCTTGACCTGCATAGCAACAGTTGCTAAACTATTTGGATTGGCATTGGGCAATCGCTTTTAACGAAGGGCTAATGGAATCATGGGACAAAATCTCAGCCATATATTTCATTCAGGACTCAATCACTTTGAACAGTTCCATAGTAGTGTATGCCAGATGATGTACAATGGAGTCAAGGAAGTAAAACTTCCTTTACTCTGACATGTATGAGAGTCTCTGTGCTGCACCCTACAAGTAAGAGACCGTCACCAAGCAAGAATCTGACCTAGGCCCAGACCCACTAAGCCTGAAATGTGGATTTGTTCAAAATAGAATCTAACTGCTTATTTTCCTGTGATTTGAATGTGTGTGTGTGTTGCGCTTTTTCCAACCTCCAGCTGCCTTGTGAAGATCACAGGAGACCTGACCATGTCCTTCCCTGCAGGCATCACTCGTATCTTCACAGCCAACCCTAACGCTCCTGTCCTCAGCTTCCGATTGCTTAATATTTCCAGGGTGGATCACTTTCTGCCCAATCAAAAGTTGCTTTACAGGTACTGGTAAAATGTTTTGCGTGTATATCTGCAATATATGATTGTCACTGCTGTGGGTTTGCATGTCTCTGTATGTACAGTATCTGTGCAAATTATCCATCCAGTGTGTAGATAATAATGTTGAGAACATGGATGTTCAAAAGTTGTAATGTAGTTTTAACCACTTAAGACTTCAAAATATAATTGTAATGATAATAATAATAATCATTTAGTCCCCCTTGGGATATTTTTGTTACTGTAGATTTGTATATACATACAGTATGTGAAACTACTAAACTAGACCACCCTGCATTTACCCATCCTAACTATTAGGAGCAGTGGGTGCTATTAATAGGCAGAATATATATTCTATATTCTTCGTCACCCGAACAAGTCGTGAAAATAGCCGATCTAGAAGCTCATAACAGGTTGCGATGCAACGCGTTGTGAGCTTACTTTAGCTTTCACCAGGTTGAAACTAAAGTGGTCAATCCTCCAATATCTGTGTCTACAGTGATCCATCTCAAAGTGACCCAAATACCAGGGACTTCTGGTTCAACATGCAGGCTCTCCAGCTCTACCTACAGAGAGAGGCTGAACTCAACCCCCAGGCCTCCTACTATAACGTAGGCCTGCTCAAGTACCAGGTCAGCATACCGCTAACAGTGTTCACATTTGACATGACTGTGATTGTTGTCTCTGCCAGGGAGAGAGGCCGAAGGCTGGAGATTATGTTTGCATTCCTATCCATCTCTGTGTGTATCCGTACGCGAGCAGCTAATCTCCAACACCGTTGGACTGAACAGCGTGAAACTTTGCAAACTTTGCGTTCCTGACATATGGCATTCACTCCGGCCGGCACAGCCGGCAGTGGCTCAGGGTATCAGGTAGAGCAGCCAGATGGCGATTGCGGGCTCCCCCAGAGTTGGTGTCAAAGTGTCCTTGAGCAAGACTCAACCCCTAATTGCTCCCAATGTGAAGGCTGGTTCCTTGCATGGTTTCATCGGTGTGAATGTGGGTGAATCTATGTAAAGCGCCTTGGATAAAGGCGCTATCTAAATATATTTACCATTTATTCACCATTTCCGGTGGGACGTAATGCCTAAATGCCTTAATTGTAAATTGTATGTGTACAGAATGATTCACTTAATGAGTTTTGCACCTGCCCTAAACACATTTATTCAAGTGTTCAAAAGTTACATATTTATGTGCAAAACAACTAATATCGGTGTATTTACATCACTAACTCGCAAACTCTGTGGCCTGACACCTTTTCATTTTCACCTTCATTTATATTCAGCAGTTCTTTGCTAAAGTGTAACAATTTATTTTAATCTCCCTTTAGGTGTCATCCCAGGACCCGGGCCGGGCTCCTCTCTTGCTGTCGGCTGAATGCCAGCGCAGCGGCACTGTGACCCGGGTCTCTTTGGACTACCACTGCTGCCCAGCCACAGCGCCCTCCACCCAGCTCACTGCTGTGCAGGTGCTGCTGCCCCTGGACCACACTGCCACAGACCTGCAGTGCCAGCCCCCTGCATCCTGGTGAGGGAAGCTTCAGCAAGGACCCCCCAAATTAATATATATAGACGTGTAAAAATACACCATCAAACTTTCAGATGCTGTTTCTCTGAGTGGAGGAAGAATGCATAGGATTTTTATTGTGATCTCTCACCCTTGAAATATATAATCCTTTGTGAACAATAAAAGCAATTCAAAGCAGTTGTCCTCAAAACCACACCTGCAGTCGCTTTCATAAGACCGGAGAGAGCGCTCTATATGGGCCTGATTCGCTGCGTTCCGGGAATTTGTTTTGTCACAAGAAGCGAAGTGAGAAATAAAACTCAGCTGAACGTAGCAAGCAGGCTGAAATCCAGGCTAACCCGTGAGTCCTGGTTGGCAGAGGAAGTGTAGCGCCCAGGATTACATTAAATAATTGACACTGGGTGAAGAAATGGGTTGCAAAATCGTGAAATAAAATGTTTTGAAAAAAAAAAAGATTGCTTTGAAAATAGCAGATCTACAAGGTCACAACGTGTTGCATTGTGGCACTTTGGGAGCTTTTAGATTGGCGATTTTCAAATAACTAATTTGGCTGGAGACCCCCCCCACTTTGAAGGTCAGGGTTACTGTAGCTGTGGTCGAAGTTCTAAACTAGATAGGCAAAAAAAAGAAGAAAATCGACCGATATTGATAAATCATTATATTTATCTATTTATTTGTTATCGATAACGGTAAATTTTTGCACTGATGAAGGAATGGATTGATTTAATACTTTATTAACACGATAATTATTACAGCTTGTACAGTCAAAGGTTATGCTAAGGATAACACAAAGCCCCAGGGTCTTGTTTCTACTGTGGGTTCATTAGGACAAGGGAACTGTGGTGCTGCAGGACCCACACCGCCTGCATAAAGGTGACAAGAATGAAGGGGCATTTAAGTTCACCATCTCAGTAAGCTGTGAAAGGCCGGCAGGGACCTGTCTGTTGGATACGCTCCAGTGTTTCCTCACACTACTAGCGGATGGATACTAGATAGATGATTTTTCTATACGTACTATTCTAGGCTTCAATTATTTACCAAGTGTTCCAGACTAATGGAATGGAGCGATTCAATGAGGGTAGAGTTACTGACAGACAGAGAGGCTGCTTGTGGTGGGTGGGGGGGGGGGGGGGGTGTGCTCAGTAGGAAAGGGGTATAGTTCAAAAACATAAAAGTAGGAACAGGGTGGGCCTGACTCGCCTCTTTGTTTTCTCCCCCAGGAATGCTGAGGAGAGACGTCTGCTGTGGAAACTACCCAACCTCTCCCCGACGAACCACAGCAAAGGTCAGAGCTCTCTCTCTCTTACTTTTCATTTTCAGCCATTATTTAACAAGGGAAGTTGACTTTAGAACACATTGTTATTAACAGAAACCGCCTGAGGGAGTAGCTGCAGGGAGCGTAAGGGAGACTTGCACGTACCGTACATATACACAAACAAACCCATACACCTACACACGTACACCTGGGATCTGCACAATCAAACCGCTAGGCGTGTACCTATTGTTGGCAATTGTTTGAGGTGTTTAGTGCCTTGCTGGAGAGCACTTTGCCAAGAGTATAATTAATATGTCCTTTGTTTCCCTGTGTGTCTGCTATGTTAGCCTGTCCATGTTTCTTGGCATCCGTATGTTTCTTTCACACTCGTTTCCCTTTCCCTAAATGAGTACTGTACTGTACATGATATGTGTGTTCAGTCCTGCTGTTTCTCTTATAAGCTATATGAAGGAATATCATTATCTTGAGCATCAGTATTAGCATTTGAAAGGAGCGGCAACCACTGTGTTTCTGAATTAACTGAAGACATTGGGTTCTGGCTGAAAGCTGAACACAGAAACTGTCCAGAAACATCAACATTGAGCATTTCTCATTATGTTGTGTTTTGAAATCCATTTACAAAAGTGATGGGTCTCTCTCACTCAGAATGATAAGAGTGAGTTAAAGGAGTGTTTGTCTTTGAAGGACAAACGCTGCGGCTATCCAGCCTTTGTCAGTGTTTTGCAATCCAGACATACAGTATATTCATTTAACAATGGCAAAACCAATTTGCTTTGACTTGATGATAGAAGTGTATTAAAGAATAACTCAAGCAACTCATAGTTTTACAACATCTAAACCTGACAAAAAGCTGGGACTGGTTGGACTGTTTAGCTATGTTTGTATAGTGGCTCATCTGATTGAAATGCATGTTTTGCCAGCACCTAGGATGGTATGCACTGCTGTGCACCGGGCGGACACCCACAATCTATTTTAACTATTTATATATAATAACTTATTTTCTGAAGCCACGCAGTTGGGGAGCAATGAAAACAGTACTTCATGGCCTGTGGTGATAAATAGTGAGTTTTAAAGAACATTGAAGAAGACTGTAGTTGGAAGACCTCTGTGGTTTATGATCCAAAGACAAAACACAGAAAGGTTACCATAACTCCTCCCTGTCCTGTCTCAAATACTGTTTTCCTGCACACGTCCTTTTGCCTTAGTGCTGAGATGTCAGGAACCACAACCTCACATAAATAATGTCTTGCTAAGGCAAGTCAATAATTACATCAGTGGCACTGGAAGCCTTGTAAACAGAGGCCTGCCTGTCACTGAGGCAATATCTCTGTTCTTGACAGAGCTCTGGAAAGTGGCTGGACTTCACTGCAAAGCACTATCTATCCATTTTTAGGATATTGGCTCCTTAAATGCTCCCTTAATCAATAATAAATCGTCAATTTAAAGTGGACAATGGCTTTTTTTTGCATCATTATTTTTGTAATGGAGAATAAATGCACGCAAGCGCACACAGCCTTAAATTATGGATAGTAGTAATATTATCGAATTGAATATGTATGAGTAGAAACTGCATTTTGTAACCAAAGAGAGGGTGTGCGTTAGCGGGATTATTGTTGGCTGGTATGGCCACCTCAAATCTCTGAATGTGAAGGGGGCTCCTATATAAGGGCTACCATAGTGTGTATCATAGGCTCAATATGTCAGTTTGTCACCTCCCCCTTCACATTCAATAGATCCTGTGATATTTTGTGGCCAGATGTAATTTTCTGGGGTCTAGTAGGACTATACTAAATAATAAATAATAAATTGCTATAACATTTTGTGAAAAAATACATATTTATCCCCATGTTCGAATGCCCCTGCCCCCCTGTAAAACATATCTAAAATCACTAAAACAAAAGAAAGCAGCAAATGAAAACTAAAATTAAAAACTCATCTTTTACTTTTCCTAATAACAACCTAAAACTAAAACTGAAAAAAAAACTAAAGTTGTCCTTTAACACATGGAGAAGCCGTTGTTTAGATGCCTCAATAAATGTATGTGTGTACGAAAAACAAGTGATTAGAAAACAACCTGTGATATGTCTTTCTATATTCCTGAACCTGATTAATTGACAAAGTACGTAATCTTACAGAAGTACTGTTTGTTCACATTGACTTTGACTGGCCGTGGACCACCTTCTATCATAGCAGCTTTGTGGACTGAATTGAGCATATATGAAGTGTTGTGTGCTGTGAATGCAAAAAAATGAATATTTAAACATCTCTCTCTATGCCCTCTGGTTGTGTTAAATGTCACAGGCTCGGGGACCCTGTGTGCCAGCTGGCAGTGCCTAGAGGTACCCCGCGGCCCTCCACCCAGCCTGGCCGTTCAGTTTGTAGGTTCTGGGGCGTCCCTGTCGGGCATGGACGTGGAGCTGGTGGGGAGTCGCTACCGCATGTCCCTCATCAAGAAGAGATTTGCCACAGGTGAGATTGTAACACACTTCATCTTTCTGGGGCTGTACTACCATGCTAGTTTAGAACAGTGACTCTCAAAGTGGGTTCCAGACAGGGTTCCTTTAGGGCAGTGTTTCTCAACCTTTTACACCCACATTTTAGCTTAATCCAATAAGACCTGTGGCTGATTCTAAAAATGCCTTTTAAATCCCAACCTATTTCTGAAAGACCTTTGTTACTATATACATAGCTAAAATGTCACAGATGCTTTCCCGGTTTTAACAAGTTAAGCTTTTTTTGTCTCAGATCTGAACCCATTTGATTTGGCGTTGGGAACCCGTTGCAACCACATGCCCCTGCTGAAGTCACGTCGACTCAATTTCATATAATTTCAATATCTTATTTTTTACATTAAACTGAACTGTCATTATGTAATTATTAGTCTACTTACCAGGGAGGAAAAAAAGCCTGTTACAATTACAAGTAGAACGGTATATAGTATTATGGGTCAATATCACGATTAGTATGAGTGTACAAGTCCATTTAGTTCCATACATCAATATAAAGGTTTATATGTCTATGTTCAAAATCAAAACGCTACTTATCGAAGACTACTTTAGAGTATGCCTTTACTGTTGGCTGTGTTGTTGCTCTTCTTTGAGGGCCATAATGTTCTAAACTTATTCTAGTTGTAGATTTACTATTTCTATTTTTATTCTCCCCCTCCCTCCCTCCTCCTCTCCCCCTGACAGGGAAATACATGGCAGGCTGCTCCTTGTGAGTTGTTTTCCAGACCGTCTTGAGTCCCGAATGGATTGTCTGGGCTTCACTGAGAACCTTTGCACTTTTAGCCATCTGTGTTGGGACTGAACACTTACTGAACAGACACATGAGGAAGACTGTGGGTAGGCATCAACACAACAGGATCACCAGAAACAAGGTACCATACCCAGACTCAACTGCCCAGGCCTTGAAGGACAATGTGCACTTAAACTTCTGACGGTGTTGTGTCTGCTGTATGAGGACCAAGCCTTTTCTTGTAACCCCACCCCTTCCACCATGTTCCTTCTGTGTTGTACGTACACTCAATACCCTTCTTGGGAAGCGCACCCTATTCCCTCTTCTGGACCGTTTGGCTCATTCTGTTCTGTGTGCCTTTGTATCAAGAGACACTGGAAGAAAATATTTAATGTCACAAGTGAACAGTTTTCCTGAAACGCAACACTAGTGTGTAAGAATGAATCATCTTGAACTGAGATTCCAATGAAACTGGTATTTAATTGATGTACATATTGAACAAATGTGTCTAGAACACCACGTGGACTGAATGGAGTCAAACTGTATGTGAATATAAAGTAATTGCTGTTCCTGGAGGAAATTTTGTAAATCTGCCGTTTGTTCCAAATGGTGATTTTGTGACGTTGACATTTCATAAATAAAGAAATGTGTTAGAACCAGTGGTTTACACCAATTTATTACACATTTTGACCAGGTACAAAATACAGTTGAACTATGCAGTTTGTTACAGACCATTGTCTGCCACTTAGGCTAGCTAAATTGTAGTCAAGAACAGGTTTAAAAATACGGAAAAATAAGGGTTCAGTATACTTGTAAGAACCAGATCTAATTCAATAAAAAATAATCCTCAGCCAAGTCTAAACAGCATTACAAAAACGATTACAAAGTACACATAGAAATTACTTTCCCAAAGCATTTAAAGGCAAATTACTGTGACAGGCACAAGTAAAAAAAAAAAAAAAGCAAAAAGCCTTAAATAATGCAAGTTTAGGATTATCATAGCTACTACAAAATCATCTGGGGTAGTGGGTAAATCTGGAGGGGAAAATCACTCACCAATTATTCCAACACCAAGTTGTAGTTCAGTTATAGTTCACATAAATAGAAATTGAGTTTCTCCTCTTGTGACTTTTCCTATGTGACTTGGGGGCTGCATTAGCACCCACAAATATAAGTATTCATAAATGACAGCTTTGAAAACAAGTTCATCACATAAATCGGTCTAATCCGTTAAATTAAACATCAAAGCATTTATCCCACAATACCATGTGACTAGTACAGTGAGAGTATAGGCAAAGACCAAGTAGCTCCAACGGCCACATAAGAACACACTTTCTACATATAAAGAAATATATTTATATATATATATGTATATTCATATAATTTAACAGTTTCTTGGTGTCACACATTGAGGCCCATGTCCAACTGTATGGCTACTATATAGCATTTCATCAATGGGCATAAGCTACAGGAGCTGAACGCATTTCCATATATCATGTAGACAGGACTAGATGTGGAAAGCACGCACAGAGAAATTCCCCAAGGATCATATACTGCATTCTCTCATTTATTCCAGGAGGCATGAGGTCTTGGGATCTGAGCATGTGCTGGCTCAGATGCCAACAGGAAACTATCTTTCAATAAGGGTTTTGGTTGTACTTATTTGATCTATTCTGTAGATAAATAAGACAGGCCAGGAATGAGACTCTGGGAAACGGGTAGGGCTTTAACACGTACTAACTATTGAGTGGCTGTTCAGTCAGCCACTCCATTTACAGTAAAGCCTGAGTTCAACTTTGCTGTGCATGGTATCGCACCGAAAATAGTCGATCTACAAGCTCATAACTGCTTGCATTATGAGCTTGCAGATCCACTGTTTTTGGTGCACGACACCTGACATGCAACCAATTATAAATCAGGATTAAGTGGCTTACTATATCTCTGCAAATAAAGAGATGGCAGGGCAGGCCCCAAGCACATCTACAGTTCAACACATGGTCACCAAGTTAAGTCTAAAAGGTTAAATGCATTCTTAAAAATCACACTTGTGTGACGTGGGGGCACCTTTTATCATGATCATGTCACCCACTTACGTCATTTGCCATCGACACACACAAATCCAGAAA
This sequence comes from Protomyctophum bolini, assembly GCF_963924005.1. Classification (NCBI taxonomy): domain Eukaryota; kingdom Metazoa; phylum Chordata; class Actinopteri; order Myctophiformes; family Myctophidae; genus Protomyctophum; species Protomyctophum bolini. The sequence continues at coordinate 35,389,091 of NC_137869.1, forward strand.
AACAAAATGCTGACCAGAAATGCAATCACAGGATTGTTACCATTTGAATGAACAGTGTGGAGTTGTATTTACATGATCGTACAAAGTTAACAGTAACAGTGGCTACACTTTTTTTTAAACTTGCCTCATGTCTTCTGAGCTGAAAAGAGCACAGCATAGAAAATCTATTGAGGTAAACAAACGTCATCTTATCAGCCAAGGATGATCGAATGTGAGTTTCCTGCCTTCTTGACTATGGCGAGGCTGTGAGGGTTGTCTGTATCATGAGGCCCTACTGACTTTACAGATCCACACACTGTAGCCGTGCTGGTGGGTTATACATTGACACGACAGGTCCTTTGGGTCAGTGGGTTGCATGAATGTGCGCTTTGTTTTTTTCACTGCTAGCTGCAGCAGAGGCAACAACGAAGTGCAGGCCTACACCTAATTAGTTTTCTTTTTCTACTTTTCTTTAAAAAGGTGCTTTTGAATGTCTGAGGTTCTGAGACAATACATTCACTGCGGTAGAGGCACAGCTGAGGGATATATAGACATCTGTAGTGGTGGTTAAAGAGTTAGCATTCTAAGGCACTCAGATGACACTATGGCACAGCTATTTAACAAAACCAAAAGAAAACTGAACCAAATACAAACACCACACACCACCACTCATACAAAGTTACACGCCCAATGAAAGATACTGCACAAAAGTAATTGTTCACAGTTGCAAAACAAACAAAAAAAAATGTAAAGAAATCCAAACTGCATTACACCCCTGTTAAAAACCACAGACACATAAGCCTCCTTCTGGAGTGAGAATTACAGTCTCCCCCCCTCCCCCAGCAGAGAGATCACTTTGTTTATATACATTTTATAGCTAGGGGAGAGAGCAGGTAGGTAGGATGGGCATGACATTGCTACACACTTCTCTATGTACACTGCACACACACACACACACACAGACACACAGGCTGTTTAAGAGCTCTGAGTATGCTGGGGCTCGCTGGACCCAAGAGCTGCAGGGAGAGGCGCTGGGCTGGTTAGGCTAGAAGCTAGAATGCCATACTGGGCTCAGATCTCCTGCAGCGAGTGGTTGATCTCGATCCTCTCTCTCTTAACGGCTGGCTCGCTGGGCCCTCTGGACACATCTGCATCGCTGCCCATGTCGCTCATGTCATCAGAGAAGGACGGATCTGGTCACACATAGGAGGGATGTGGTCAACATAAGATGCAAGCACAGCTACTACTACCATGATCTCAGTGTAGACTAGTAGACTGAATATCATCTGCAAACTAAATGTCATGGAGTGTGAATTTGGGCACAGGAGAAACATAAGGGTACGTTTCCTCATATCTTATAGCTTACCTTTATCCATCAGCGATGGCATCATGGAACTAAGGTCACTGAACTAAAGTTGACAACAAAACAGAGAAGAAGTGACATTAATGATAATTCACCAGGCATGATTAAATGAAGCATGAAAAACACATTTTACCATCAAGAAATAAATATTGTGGAGTACAGAGGGAAACCATCATTCCTGTTTTATTACTATAATTTTATGTTATTGTTAGTTGAAGGATAAGCAGTTCACTGCCTATTACTGTATCGTAACAATAAACACCTTTAACCTCCTTCAGTCATATCCTAAGGATGTTCCACAGATTGAATAATACATTTAGCTAATGCAGACCATTCTGTAAAAAAAGAATCACACCCGTGTGAAGTGAGGGGCGCTCTTATCATCATGAATGATCTCGTACTGGCCATTGGCCAATCAGAATGCCTGTTGCCTGTGATTGGTTATCTGATTTGCTCGTTTACATGATACAGTACAGTACAAATTGCATTTAATGTTTTGATGTTTAATTTACGTCATATTTAACGGGGAAAAACTTGAGACGGCGGGGACATAACCCTTCTGCGGATTGGGGTTTAGGAAGCCATGGGCAAAGGTTGAGGGATTTCAAGTTGTAAGTGAAATTTCTGCAAGCCCAGCTAACAGCTCTGTTAGCTGGGCTTGCAGAAATTTCATGTTGTATGTCTTGTATTCACATTCATTCATTCACATTCATTCATTCAAATTGTATGTCTTGGGCTAATCTCTCAATGCGACTACTGCCATAAACATGTATTGTTGCTAGTAGGAATAAACAGAAGCACAAGTGGACTAATAAATGGGAGGAGCCAAATCCAAAATTGAGGTCCAGACTAGAGGGCAGCACGTCCATAAAATTGGACCCGGTCCGAAACGGGACCGGTGATATCTGAACCGAACAGCTATGGATCCCAGAAACATTCCAATTGGCTGCACCCGCCCTGGAAGCTTTGGATCCGAAACGGAGCCAAGAAGGATTTGACTGTTTGGAACCAGTCCGACCAAAACCGCACCGATCCGATATAGATCCGGACCCATAGTGTGTTCTCTGCAATATTCTATGCTTTAACATGACATGAGACTGCTCCCTATCAGCGACGTGTACCCCGCTGCCGAAGGAGGAGGGTTGCAAACTTGCATAGGCTTAGGCTATAGTGCATTTTAGCACACCGACATTCTTCCCAGAGCTGTTGACAATCACAACAAAACTGCCACACATTTTTCCTCCGAGGTGGAAAACCTGGTGACGCGAGGTTAGCCCCACATTGCTCGTTGCTTTGCGTTTCACCTCGCTGGGTCGCCATGATTGCATTAATATAGCAAGCGGTGTGTGTGCTCGTGCGGAAGCGAGAGAGAGAGCGCTCTCGCTCATGTCGAGGTGCATGACGAGACCCAGCCCTCGTTGACTCTGTTCAACAGACAATATGGACTTTAGAATGTAATATCATGCATGTCTATTTTTTAAACCCATTTTTTAAGTTGAAGGGTTTAATATAAAGCTCGGATCCTCATGGTTATTTGGGGTAACTGCATTTCAGACGATCTGACCGAGACCCGCGGCAATTTGGACTGGATCCTACCCTGCCCGAGGGACAAGTCAATATTTTGGGCCCGAACCGGCTCGGTTCTCGGGTGTTACGGTTCTGGATGGACCCGTGCTGCCCTTTAGTCCATACACAGACAGACGGACACACAGTCTGACCCTCTTATACGCTGTAATAACAGCACCCTCCTCACCTCTCCCATGACGGCGATGGGCGTTTCCCCAGTGGCCTGGGCCACGCGGTGCTCCACTAGGTAGAACATGTACTCGTCGTAGAGCAGTCGGATGAGGTGAAAGGAGCCAAAACTGGCCGCGCTGCGCAGGGTGAGGTCTCTGATCACCATGGAGCTAAAGGGAGGAGGATTATCTTATTAGCACTGTGTGAAGTTAAGACAGCATCCGAAACATTCAATGCTTTGCTAAAATTACAGGTTTTGCCTGTGTATAAAGCATAGACTGTAAAAAATATGGACAAAGCGTTCTCCGGGTCTAACATGAACGTAAAATGAAGCCCGCCAGTCCTTGTATTGTAAGTCGCCATCTTTCTAGATCCGTTTTGGCCCAGCTGGCCATTGGCTGGCCCAGACAACGAGGCGGGACTTCCCCCCTTCTTCTCTGTTGGTTTTTATTTTGACTCGAGTGGGAGGGGAATCCCGATCATAGACTGTAACGGTAGCCACGCCCCTCAGAACATATGCGACTTTATGGTAATTACATTTTAAAATTTAATTTCCGCAATTTCCAATTTCCGCAATTTCCAATTTCCGCAATTTTCAATTTCCACAATTTTCAAATTTTCAAATTTATTTTAATAAATGGGACCATCATTTTCCAAAAAGAATATTATGACATTAGAAATGAGACGTTAAACTAGTGACTGGAAGCAGAAAGTATTCATGACCATGTTTATTAAGGTAATACAGTCTAGGTGAAGTTGGGCCAAAATACATTCTATGGGGCTATGGGTTTTTCTGGGTCCAATGACAGCGCCACAACAGGCCATTATATGAACTTTCAGTTAATTCCGATTTCCTCAGTGGCTTCACAAAATATCTGTCTGACTGCCCCCCTGGTATAAAGACATGGTGATAAAACTAGGTCTTTTAGGCACCCACATGTTTTAACAGCTCTGGGGGGAAAAACCTTACCTGTAGAAAGACCATTTGAGCAGGAACTGGCGTGCGGCTTTGGGAAAACTGGGGCTTCCTTGGTGAGGCTTAAGGACCTGGGTGACGACATCATCCAACCAGGTGGCCCACTGGTCCAGTGAGCTCTGCTGCTGCAGGGTCACCTTGAAGTCCTGCTCCAAGCGCTGGACAACGCTCTCATCACACTGACACACCCACGATGCTTGCTCCTGTCATTCAATTCAATTCAAATCATCATGAACAACTGTAAATGATCCTTGTCCTAGCACAGCATAACCACAAATACAAGCGTTGCAGATATGTCTGCCGCGTCAAATTTACCTGGACGTTTGCAAAGTCAACGCGGTTGAGGTCTGAGAGCATCTGGTTGATCTGGGAGGTGTTCTGCAGAACTGCACGGGCCGCCTGGGCCAGGTGGTTCAAACTGGTGTAGCGACGCAGCGTCTGGGCAAATGCGCTGACCACTGCTGCCTACACCACACATACACATTTACACAGAATCCAGTGATTAAAACAAAAAATATATATATATTTTCAAATGTCTGGTTTCCATGGTAAAAATGAATTGAATAAACAAAACAAGGCTTCAGAGCGAGTGCTTTACACTTTGAAGTTTTCCTCGCCCACCTTAGTGCGGACAACCTCTTGAGGAAAGTCTGTCATGGCTGTGGTCAGCCAGCCTTCTAAACTCTTGGCAAAGTTCCGGATGGCCTGAGTGAGGGTGCCTGAAAGACACAATGCAAGTTGAATTACTATCAGTGTTACTACAACTCAGCTGTTTTTATAATATCCAATAAACTAGGATTTAGCCATTCTTTAAAATAAACTAGGATTTTCCTACATATTCTTTTTTACAGTGTACATATGCACAAAGCACAGTTATTTGCATTTTAATTTGGTATAGTTTGCATTACTAGGATTCTTACTGGTTCTGCAAGGGGGCATAGTCACACCCAAAATGTAATTCCTGTCTTTCCAGTCATGCTCCACTTTATTCTATCTCAGAAAGCAGAAATACCATGCTCTTACTTGGAACTGGTCGCAGAACATCAGGGATGAGTATCTCCACTAGGGCTTGATAAAGGATGTGATCACAACTCCTCATCCACAGTCTGACTGGTTCATATTTACACAGAGCCACCAGGTTCTCTCTGGGAATCATGCCCTCCATGTCGTCATCGCTGTACACACACACACACACACACACACACACACACACACACACGTCAAATGTCTGTGAAATTCTGTTGTACAAGCTCCCATCATTTGAAGGTTCAGGAAAGAAAAATGTGTAAAGGAGAAAGAAACAAACAAGGATGATTGTCAAATATTCTAATATAATTCAAGTAATGGATGTGTAGTGCCTTGTGCGTATAGGGCCTTATCTTGCACGATGTTTATGTCTTAATATTCGTAGGCATTTTTGTAATACATAAAAACATGGCTGCAAGCTTGTAGATTTTGTTTTGTAGAAAATGTTTTTCCAAGTATAAAATAAATGCCAACGAAGCATAGATATACGGCATAAGGCGTAACACTAAAAGTGCAGCGTGTGTTGTGTAAAACAGAAGTGATTGAGAAAGAAATTAAATATACCTCTGTACTTTGGATTTTCAACTGGTGTTGACTGGCTATATTTGGGGACTAGGTAGGAGGGAGTCCATTTTGCAGGCTGGGTCGTAACAGGTAGCACATCCAAGAATTCTAATAAATGGAGGCCAGAGTACTCACATTTACACTTTTTTATTGAAAAAAGTGGAAATGTTTTTTTGTGTGAAAATCATTAGTTTTATTCACTTCCTGCTTTTTGAAAGAAATGAAAATGTATGACTCTCTCTCTCAATTCAAAGGGGGTTTATTGGCATGGGAAACATACATTTGCATTGCCAAAGCAAGTGTAAAAATTATAACAAATCTCTCTGTCTTGTCTTTCACTTCACTGATGTTGTTTGCTCTAACCTGTTGGGGATGGTCGTGGCTCCGTCACTAGATGGCGCCGTTGAATACCAGAAGCTCTGCCACAGCTTCTCAATGTAGTGGAACTGGAGGTTCATCACAACATCCAAAGTAGCCTGTGGGAGAGCGGCAACAGAGGGAAGGAGGGGGAAGAGGTAGCAAGGGAGGGAAGAGGGGAGGGAAACGAGAAGGGGGAGGGGAGGGGAGGACAAAACACACAGAGCTGAACCATGGCAACCAGACACACAACAAAGTTTCTGCAGGCAGGCTCTCTCTCCCTCACCCTTTCTTTTAGTCCCAGCCCTCCTGGTTGGACAATGAGCCAGCTAAATGCTGCCCCTTGCACATTAATCACATTTAGAAAGGCTGCGTTTAGGCTTTATCAGGAGTTTTATTTGAAGTCAATGTCACTCACTACCCCCCACCCCCTACCAGTTGTCTCCATTAGACTGATTCACTTTACAGAGTTGTGTCAGGACCTTTCTCTCAAAACATCTATTGACAAGCCAATCTAAACTACCATGTGACTTCCTGTATAAGCCTTTTGATTTAAAAAGCTGGACATGTTGCACATAGTGCAAAAATACACACGAAGGCACAGTAAAGATCAAACAATGGTTTGCTCCAGACACAGATGTATTCAAGAAAGAGCTCAGTCACCAGACAGTTAAGAGTAATGTGAGGACTGAGGAGCAACAGTTATTGAGCCATTCATATGAACGGAAGAAGTGTCAGCTCTCCGCCTCTTCAGTCAGAAGTGAAACTCCAGTGTAGTGTGTTTTGTTGCTACAGTGCGTGGTCTATCGACTATGATTCACACCATGCCCAGAGATTCTGCCTCTCACTGGCAGGACAAATGCTTTGCCCCTGGATCTTGTTACACAGCAGTGTAGGCTTTCCTTCAATCACATGATATGTTTTTGCTTCCTCTCTGGCCGTCGCCATGGTAACCTTGTTTACCGTTGCCCCCGGCAACAACTCAAACACCAAACTCCAAAACAAAAAGGAGAATTCCCCAGTCCCTTCCAAACAAGCGCGTTTACCTCCCGAGTTTTCGCTGCGCAGGAAAAACAGCATGTCTTGATGAATTGTGAAATGTCTAGGAGACAACACGCACGCAGCAGACAGACAGTGAGAGGCCTGTGTCAGAGATTCCTGAACCACCCTCCTGTCTCACACGTAATGTGGTTTTTACAATGATTTATTCAATTTGTTATTGCCCAGTTTATCATTCAACTCAGTCATCAGGATTAAATGGCAAAGAGATTGTGGACTGCATCCATGTTCAACATTAATGAATGTGTGATCGATGTCCGTCTGTGTCTCTAATGCACTAATGCACTGCCTGTTTACATCACAAAGAAAGTCTTACAGACTTTTACATGACAGCCTACATAAAAATATGAAAGTCGAAATATTGACTTGCATTATACCTTGTTACCTGTATTTGCGCTGTACATTTAATTGATGCCAGTAAAAGTCACTTGTGTGCCAAGTTAACGGGTCGCTGTTACTCACAATAGAAAATAAAACAAGACACACACACACACAAACATTAAGCTCGCCATGGACGGCACAGGGCGCTGTGAGAGTGACAGAAATGCACTGGCAGACAAAGGCAGGCAGCCCGTGTGCCCGTCCACAGACAAGGCTGCACAAAGGCCCACGGGGAGGCTGCCACAAAGACACCAAGATGTCCACACAGCGCGCTGAAAGGTTAATTGGCATGTCTTGAAAGCCGCGCCGAGATGAAAGGATGGCTGGAACAAAAGGAGCGTGGTGTGGCTGGACAAGGGGAGGGCAGGGATAATATGATAAAGCCAGCGCTTTCACAGCTTTAATCACGGTCTCACCTCCCCCCACTCTGCACCCTCACTCCTGTCAGGATGGAAAGGCCCTCCTTTAACTATTCAATATAGTTTCTCTCATCCTAGTTTTGTTTAATGCCAGTACAAAGTGACCCTTCTGTCCATTGACTTATTCTGGTAAGTAGGCCTTTTTTTGCCATGCCCTTCCTCCCTAAATCATATCATTCTACAGCTTATCTCCTCAGCCAATGCTGTACTTTCTGCTGGGGGAAAAAAACCTACACAATGCTCCCTTAATGCTGGAAGAACCCCGACTTCTCAGTGCTCCCTCAATGCTGTAATAATTGCTTTATTCCCATTCCTCTCTCTCTCAATGTCAGAGAAACACTCTGTAGTGTTTTCTTGCAGCTTATGTCCTTCCCAGATGCACATTTCTACAGCAGCAAAGTCAGAGCTCAGCACAGAGTAGGCCATGTTGGAGCACCCTTCCTTTTTGCAGGACAGTCCGACTCTCTCTGACCCAATGCACTTGAAGAAAGGGCTCCACTGAGCCAAAGAAGGGAAATCTGTATTGTTAGTTTATCCAAAGTAACTTTTGGAAATACACATCCCATTCCAATCGGTGCTGGTGCAGAGGAATCACCTAGATCTGTTGTTCCGTCTCTCTCCGTTCCTGAGATATGACCATTTATGTAATTTTGGCCTCGACCTTGATGGTGACCTTGACATTTGAGTCCCAAAATGTAATGATCCCTTTGAGGCAGCTTACTGATCATTCCCACCAATCCATCTTCTTCATGAAAATCTGTCCATCCGTCCTTGATGATGATCAGGAGACCTTTGACCTTTTCAACCAAAACACACTCACTTGTGTGAGCCTCACTCCTTTAAACAAACATCGTACTCTAAACAAACATTAAAAGTCCATAGACTTGGCTACCACATACGGGTGTAACGAAATATCAATATAAATTAAATATATATATACTATGTACAGTATATTAGCAGCATAACATTTTATCCATGTGGGGGTCCCTGGAACTTCCAGACCCACATGAACGTGGCCAGAGTGCCGGCCCGGTTCCGGCGAGCCGCTCCACGTTGCGGAACGGTTGAGAAATGACAGAGTTACCGTGTGGGGGTCCTTGTACTGTACTGTCACACCCAAAATCACTTAATGGATGCTAAAAACTCAGCTTCCCATCATGCAGCTGTGCACAGTGTGAAAAGGATGGGATGGTAGCAGTGGTGTGTGGTCTTACCTCACAATGCTCCCTGTAGAGTGTCTGCAGCTTCTTGATGTCATTGATGCTGATGCGCTCAGGTAGCGGCTGGCTGCCCAGGTCAAGGGAGGGGAATGGTGGCAGGGTATGGGACACATCTAAATAAAACAGGGACAATGACATTAGTCATTACTCAAATTCCTCAACACACACACACACACACACACACACACACACACACTCTCACACTCTCTCTCTCTCTCTCTCTCTATCCGTCTTGGCTTGACCAATACTTAAAGTTACCCTCTGTAACTTTCCTGTTCTAACCCAGATTTGAAGGCAGGTTTCCAGTGCTGAAATGTTTACCACTACGAGTAGAGCCTGCCTGCTTGCCCAGGGAAGAAATAGAATTTTGATCGTGCCAAACCAGGATCTAAATGTCTTACTAGAAGAGGAGGGAGTCTAAATACAACCATCCCAATTGTATAATTTATATTGTATTAACAATTGCAATACAAGTAAAATGTATTACTATTGCAACCATGGGTCGCAGTTTACTATGAAAACCTGCAAAACCTGTCAGTCAGTCACGCCTCGTGACACGCTCCATGGCCAATACAGAATTCATTCCATATGTTGATCTGACCACAAATATGAAGTTCCATACCTATATACTGCTGGTGGTGCTGACTCTGAGCCGCTACTGACTGCTCTGGGGTGTTGGTGGTGTGCTGAGAGCCGCCAGATAGGTGATCCGACATGCAATCCACCTTATGCATGGGCTTGAACCTGTGGGGGCAGGAGAGGAGACAATTATGATGGCTTTGGACAGCATGGAGCCTAGTGGACGACTGAGGGGGTGGGAGATCAAGGAGGAGAAGGAGTGGAGGGAACGATGACATTAATGGAGACATAGAGGTGAGAGAAGTGCTGAAAATAAAGGGCAGGAGGAAAAGAAGTGCAAGAAAAGGAAGGATGCGGAATGACCACCAAAGGAGCGTGGTGATACAAAGGTTCTTGTCAAAGACGAGATTCCACATGGCATTGACCTCGGATTCTGAGGTTGCAAAAGTGAGTTAAAATGTTGTGTAGATTTAATGTAGAATGCCGTAAACACACACACACACACGCACACACACACACACACACACACACACACACACACACACACACACACACACACACACACACACACACACACACACACACACACACACACACACACACACACACACACACACACACACACACACACACACACACACAGCATCAAAAGGAAAGTCGATCAAAGCTTATGTCATGCCAGATGTGAGAGAGAAATGAAAAGGGAGGGAAAGGAGGTGGGGTCGACAGTAGGCAGAGATGACTGACCTCTGCTTCTGGTGGATAGGCTGCTGCCTCATGGCCATGTACTGAGTGTCCTCCTGCAGCTGGCTCAGAGGCGAGTCAGGCTTCACCCGAATGCCATAGTAGTGGTACTTGGAGTTGCCTCTGATGGGACAGCAATACAGAGGAAAGCTTGTCATCAGTATAATCACTATCATTTACCCCCAAAACCCCAATGCCTATGAGCATCATCACACTCATCGTCATATAATGGTTACAAGATTACAGTAATCGGCATGCTTAGTCATCATCATCGCCATACGTCCTGCTGCAGTGCAGCACTCTCCTACCTGGTGCCAAGGCGTCGGGTCTTGAGGCCCATGAAAACAGATCGGATGAGCTTGCCAAAGGAGGCTGCATTGACTGGGTCCAGCTTCTGCTCCTGGCAGTGGCGCAGGTAGTGGTAATACAAGGAGCACCTGGGCAGACTCACACCCTCCGCCGTCTCATAGTTATCCAGCAACCACTGCAGCTGAGAACACAAACACACGCGCACACAATCAGTCAGTCCTAATGGATCGACTCTGCCCTCTGATCACCATCTGGCCAGTGATGAAGATGAGAAGTGTGTCTTATTATCACATCAAAAAGGCAGATAAGGCACGTACACCGCATGCACACACCCTCACACCTGTTAAATAAGGGAGAGACCACTCTTGCTGTGTCTATGCCTACTGTCTCGACTTCTTGGTCGTGGGAGTGAATGAGTGCCTGACTTTGGAACGGATCATTGTGCAAAGGCGCATCATTAGGGAGCTAATAATTCTGTCTGGTTACAAATCAGTTACAATCAGACTACAGAGAGGCACAATGAATAAATGTTCAGTAAATTAGTGATTCCTCAATAATGAATGTTTAAAAAGAGATTTAACATAATTGTATACAGTACCGTCAGACTGGTTACTAGAGGGTGGATAGAGTTTGAGGGGACACCTGCCTAGAATGGAGGAAAAGTTCCTACTTCCTAACCAGTCGATTTGTGAGTTAGAATAATGGCTGAGGTCTCGATTAAGTACAGTTGAGTTGTATTGAATCTCATTTCCATTTCAGTTATTATGGGCTGATTTGTCCCTCAACTAGAAGATTCACACTATAACCGCTAAATAATTGAGTGACGAGATGTATATTGTATATGAACTTTGACAGATGAGGGTTGTGTGTCAGACAAAACCACAGCAATCACACAGCCATCACCATGGCAGGGCAATTGCACAGCACAATTTTGAAGAAACCTGTTTGACTGAAGTGCGTGCAGAGTATTGGACAGGCTGCAGCAGTCACATTCTTGCGCAGCAAGTGATAGCAAATGCAAGTTTAGAGTCAGGAAGAGAACTAATTGGGAGAAAGGTTCTGCATGCCGATGAAACAATGAAGGGTACAAGCAGCTAGCAGTAGGCAATGTGTTCAACTTTAGCCCAAGTAGAGCACATTGCCCAAGGTGCAGCCAAGGCTTTTTTTCTCCTCTCCTGTGTCCTTTCCGAGGAGAGTTCCTGGTTGACTTACATGGCTGTTGAGCAGGGTGCTTTTGTGAGATGCAATCCCTTCAGACTTTTGGAGGTTTTCAATCGCCATTTCAAGCTAAAGAAAAGAAAAAAATGACCATGCAAAAAAGAAGACGAGGGGGGGGGGGGGGGGGTGAAAAAAGAAGAAGGGGTGGTGGTAAGAGTGAGAGAGGGGGTGGATAAGGAGGGGGTACACAGGGAAAACAAAAAAAAGAAAGGAAATAAGACTGTTAGCAGGCAGCCAGATCTTTGCATTTCCATTAAAATCAGTCAGTGTTGCGGCCAAATTCATTATTGGCAGACAAAAGCATGCAAATCAAGAGACTCGTAGGGTTAAGCTGCCGACTGACGAAGACTGTCAGACACTCTTAGACATATACAAATAAGAATCACAAACAGGACAACAAGTCATGTCAAGCCCTCAGAGAATGGGATGATATTCACATTTTACCACGCAGAGCTAGAGGGTTATTTGAAATGCAGTGGACATTTGTACAGAGGAGTAACCAAAACAGAAAGAGGATCAGGGAAATAAAAACATATGTCCAAATAATTCTTAGCTTTTCTTTCCACTAGGTATGCTATTTTCAATGAATATACCAGATCAACTTTTAGTGGTATGGAGGTCTGAAAATAATAGAGAATTAGGTTGGCAGGCATTGGGAATGACAAAACCAGGGACTTTCTTTTTAGATTAAGAAAAAAGTAGACGAAAGAAAAGATGTGTGGTATAGCAGCCAAACTAGAACCTTGGGGGGGGGAAAAAAGAATCAGGCAATATTCCAAGCCTTAAGAAGGCTCCCCAGGGCTCATGGCCAAATGGTAATGAGCCCCAGGGGTTGCTTTGTTTCACAGTGGCGCTCAAGTGCCTGTGAAAACCTCTGAAACAAGGCAGAGCTGAATTATTTAATCCAGTGCCCTGGTTCTCTAGCCTCTACAGGGCTTCTCTCCGCTCTCCACTGCAGCACATGGAAGCCACAAATTCAAGTTACTTTCTAGCTCGCTCGTCTCCCATCTTGCTCCAATGTCACCGCTGCTCAGGCAGTGGTGACAATTAACACAAAGACCATATGGCACGGAGGACGTTAGCTATGCAGGGTGGCTTGTGTTTGTTAGCGGACTTAGCACAACTACCGGTAATGATTTATGACACTTGACACATAGATGACTGTCAGAAGAATGCAGAACTTACTTTGTGTGTACGCTAAATACTATATACCGTACTTCTATAATTACGCGCAAGCAGAGCGCGCAACTACTGCGATCGGCTGGGTATGTATGTATGTATGTGTCCGCAACAGCCAATAAGGGTCAATAACGGGTCTAAAGGATTAAGTACAGCAGTTGTATTATACATTAGTTAGTTAGTAGCACTCAAAGTAGAGAGGATTTACAGAGGATTTAGACCAGCAGTTGTACCAGGCAGTAGACACTAGACACTATCGGACACTACATCAAAGTAGCTTATATAGGGACTCTATAGGGACTCAGAGCAGCAGTAGTACCCAGATTCTCACACCGACACCCTAGGACTCCGAGCAGCAGTTGTACCCAGACAGAGAACTCTATAGGGACTCAACACAGCAGTCGTACCCAGACAGAGAACTCTATAGGGACTCAACACAGCAGTCGTACCCAGACAGCTCTAGGACTCAGAGCAGCAGTCATACCCAGACAGCTCTAGGACTCAGAGCAGCAGTCGTACCCTGACAGCTCTAGGACTCAGAGCAGCAGTCGTACCCAGACAGACAGCAGAGAGCCCTAGGACTCCGAGCAGCAGTTGTACCCAGACAGAGAACTATAGGGACTCAACACAGCAGTCGTACCCAGACAGCAGAGAGCTCTATAGGGACTCAGAGCAGCAGTCGTTGCGGTGATGCCAGTGGTGAGCGTACCTCATGGCGTGCTTTGCTTGCGCACAAGTAGTGTGAGGCACAAGTTGGCATTTCTAGTCAGTCCTCTATTAGTCTCTTTTTTCCCTCTACACCAATCCCTTGCCAAAAAATGACATGCTATCTCACACGTGTTGCAATACACGTGAGCTTGTAGATCTATTTTTTTCTGAATGTTCAGATAGGAGATTCCCAGAATAGGAACACTAGGGTTCATATGGAACACTAGGGTTCATGTAGAAAAGAGTCATCTAGTCAGCAACCCTCCCCCTTTTCCTCATGGATGGGATCCACCCCCCTCACCTGCTCCTACTCATCACCAATCACTGCTGTCCTCACTCAACTCATTGGTGGCCTGGTATATAATGCTGCCTGTTCTCTCAGTCTGTTTGGAGCAGCAGTAGTAGCAACCAACTGAGAGCCCTCTGCTCTGGAGTCTCAGCAGGCCACGGTTATGCGTCACTGAAGTGAGTCAGTTAACTTAATGAATGCATATGTTGTACTTTATTGGGCTTGTGATGGAGATACTGTCTATTGTAGCTACATGTTTGCCTTGAAGCTCATAGTATAGGTGTGTTTGTAGCTACTTGCTTGCCTTGAAGCTCATAGTTTAGATATGTTTGTGTAATGCAAATGCACATGTGCTTGGCCTATGGTGAACGTCAGGGAAATACATTTATCACAGGCTTAGGAGAATATTCACTTGTGTATTGTTAATATGGTTGAATTGTATAATAATTATGTGTTTCTATCTTTCATAGTTCAAAACCATAACCGTGATGCCTCACCATCTCCTTGCTCACTATAAATGCGTATCTGTGCAACGGAAATAAAGGCTCAAACGGAATCTCCTTGTCTATCCATTCTTGCCGATGCACCATGATGATGTGAATAGTCCATGAGCCAGGCTCGACCTATCCCTACCTAACAGTTCATATGGTTAATATAATTCAGGCACTGACCATCACAGACTCTTTGTCTGTGGTGGTCTTTTTCCCCCCCTCTATGAACACCATTCAGCTGGAGCAGGCCTCGGTAAAGCCATTCCACAATGAATCCCCAACCGGAGTGCACTCAAACTCAAAGACACTGGAGGGATGGGTGTTTGCTACCCACCATGGCAGAGGAGGAGCGTGCGGAATGCGAGGTGTGGAGGCGGCTGCTGTCTGCACCCCCACCATGGATCAGGTAGGCACCACCGCTGCTGGAGATGATCTGGCTGCCTCCCATGTCCATGGTGAGGCCCACCATGCCGTGAGGGGGAGCTCCACTGCTGGCAGAGGAGGAGACCACCGTGGTGACCTGTGACCCGGCCTGCGAGTCAAAGTAGGCACCGCCCTGTCCGTAAAGCTGGGCCTCCGGGTTGTAGCAGTAGGCTGTACGGCTAAAGAGAAACAGGAATGAGATATGGGACAAATACAGGCCAGGGATTCTCACTTCTTTATGGATTTTATTTTCTCATCACAATGCACACAGATGAGATCTTGAGCCTTCAAATACATTTGGAATTTGCATTCAATGGCATCGTCGCTTTATGCTGGTAGAGAGGTTTAAATAAACATTTAGAGTGGATTTTCACTTTAGAAGGAATCATACAGCTGATGACTTTTTTTTTAAAACATCCAAAGTTTGAAAACTGCAGGAATGATTATTGTCTCCAAAGGTGTGGCCGGTCAAGACAGTTTTTTCACATACTCTCCCTGGAGACCAGAGCAGAACCTCTGCCCCAAACCTTTCACAGCGCCACCAGGAGGCAGATTTTTGTTTATATATTACTCCTACAGATTTGGTCCAAACATCACGCACATATTATTATACATCAATAGTCATGTGATCAAGACAGATCTGTACAATTTTTCATATTCCATTCCAAGATTGGCTTCCAAAGTTAGCAGGAGTGGTCCGTTTTGAACAAAATGCTGTGAAATTGGCCTCATGGTCTACAAAAGGCCGATTCACATTTTTTACTTTAACTGGACCGATGTGTGTGAAACTCTGCACCCTAGAGGCCAAGGAAATGTCTCGGACCATCCTGATTGGCTAAGACTGCCAAAGTTTACAGGAGTAGCCAGATTTGAACAAAATGCCTAAAAAAAGGTTAGTTTGAAATAAATTAGATCGATTTAATCGACTTGAATAAACTGCATCCCCAAAGTTGAGTAAGGGCATTTTATTTCAAGACCCAGAGCCAACAAGAAATGTTATGGGTCTTAATTGTCTGAAAGTATACGTGACGTCGTGACGCGAACACAGTAAACATGCACTCTTAATTGCAATGTGGTGCATGTTATATATTACTGCTTGACAAGCGTTTAAACTGTATCACAGACCACAAAAGAAGAAGAAAATCACACAGCATTCAATTAGCTCTAAAAGCACGTTCATCAGTATCACAGCATATCAGCTGGATGTGGTATGGTGAAGAGTGAGGCCAGGCCACCCACCTCTCTTTCATCTGCCTGTTTGTTCATACAGAACTCAAGTGGAATCTTAATGGACCCTGCAGCAAATTGTGTGTGTGTGTGTGTGTGTGCGCGTGCGTGCGTGCGTTAAGAAATCATTAAAAAATAAAAATAACCCCACTATGATTCTCCAAAGGTTGTAGCGAAAACAAGTCCGCAGGGAACAAGAGATGATATTCCTGATCTTTTTATAATTGGCCGTGTGATACGTGATACATGTTGTGAGCTTCTAGAGGTGTGTATATTGCATTTTCATGTTGCACCTGGTGACCCCTAAGCTAACAATAACTATAAAGATAGATTTAAAATGTCTTCTTACTGCTTTGTAAAGTAGACGGTAAAGCACACAACACAACTATAAGTGCGTTGACGACATGACCACTACTCTCACTACACTGACACACTTAGTATTATTTCCTTGTAGTTGTGCTGGTACAAAAGGAAAGATCAAATGAGTAAAACATTGTAATTAACCCATTCTGGACGGGAACCCGTTTTGGTGTTTTAACCAAGCATTATGTTATACTTTAGTGGCGCTATGAGCTTGTAGGTCTGCTATTTTTGAAAAATCGTGAAAATGTGGCGCAAATCCTGACAGAAAACTGTCAGGATTTAGAAGACATTTTATACATTTCGACGTCAGGCCTAAATGGGTCAAGTAAAGTGTACAACTTTTATTACTGCTATATCCAGTTGCTGTGGGAACAGCTTGAGAAGCATGTTGTGGGATGGGCTGGGGGATAAAAACAATCACAGCTGACTGGCTGCCAGCATTTGAACAAATGTAAAAATAGCCATTCCGATTTCCTACTGCCATTGAATGCAAATTCCTGTGAGTCAGACTACAGTGCATAAGCATGCATCATGTTATTTTGTCATAACTGTAGAGAGGTCTAACATTGCTCACATAGTTCCATTTGTGTAGATTGCTTCTCCGCCTTCTCCAACATATTGGACTTGGGATGGGTATACGTGTTGGACCTGTTGGACCTATAGATAGAGACAAACAATACAAAAGTTAAAACCACTACCATTGGGTGGAGACTAGAAAGTAATACAAAAGCTCAAAACGTACAGGGAGTAAAAAAAATAAAAAGGACTAGAGTTCTCATTGAGGTCAAATAAGTATAATTCTTGGTGCGTGTATGTGTACATTTATGTACCTGCTGAGGGACCTGTTGGACCCTGGGTACTGACAGCTGCTGTACTTGTGCTACTTTCTGAGCTGACCCCGTTGCTTGCACCAGCACCCTCTGTGCAGGAGAACAGGCAGAAAGCAGTTACTTACTGTGCACGCACAAACACACAGCAATGCTAATGTGCAGGGGCCTCCTGCATCACACAGAAGCTAAAATACTTCACAGATCACTAATAGCATGGGGCAAATGCATAAACACGAATGCCTTATGGGGATTTGTTTTCCAATTAGCAAACATAATGCGAGCTTACTGTGTCAATGCTATTCTTTTCTATTTTGGAGCGGACCGGTCCACTTGAGCAATTCCCCAATTTTATAATATTTTTTATAATAGGTCTTCACTGATGCTTATTATAAGATAAGAATTTTTTGTCTATTCACTCGGCGTCTCATTGGCAATGGTGTGCTATGGACAGTTTAGAAACCTGCCTACCAATGACATACTGCAAGCGATGGGGATTCTAAGCTAATAGAAACTAAAACCTTTCTCTTCTAGAAAATACAACAGAATGTGATAAAACAGAAGCCATTGTTCTTGCATTAATAATAAATAAAACATTTGAACTTTTGCCAAACTTGTCTACTGAAGAGGTCACTGGTAGGAAAATATCAGGAACTGCCTCGCTCTAAGAATGAGCAGACAAAAATGGTACCATCCTCAACCTTATTGAGAACAATTTATATGAAGATATGGGAATGGTTTAAGTGGTCCTTTAACCGCTTAAGGCGTAATGGTATAGAATGTTTTATATTTGAAACATTTTGGCCGAAATGGTGGCATGACACGAAAAGAAATCCTTCATTCATAAAGTATGTCTTTGATTGATTGATTGACTGAAAACTTTATCATTCAAAATGTAAACGGCGTGTCGTGTGGTACAGTCAGACATTAAGGCTAAATGGACAACACCAAAATCCTGGGGACTTGTTTCCATTGTGTTTCTTCGAGGTTGTGTGAGGTTGTGTGATTGTGGACAGCCACTCCTGGTTGCCTTCTGCAATGGAGTGCTACTGACGCAAATTTGTTTCATGACAACAAAAACAAATATAAACATACGTTTTATTCACAAGCCTGAGATATGTTGTGTCCAGACAGCGGTGTCATTAGGCTTGGTGCTGTTTTTTCTCAATGTGCTCGACTTGTCCAAAAAGCCATTGGAGATTCACTACTGACTTAATGTTATTATTAGTAAAGTAATACCATTTGGTTTCCATGGATTCTGTTGAAAACAGTGCACTTCTAGTTGGCGGGAGAGACTGTTTCTGTATGCTGTGTGTGTCTGTGTGTGTGTGTGTGTGTGTGTGTGTGTGTGTACCATACAAAGGCAAGGGGGGTTCGTATCACAGCAGACGCAAGCCTACCTAATGTCTCTTGGTAGAATGGAAGGTGTAACGGCAATTAGCCTACAGGTGTGGCCATAGAGAAAGTGACCGTAATGGTCAGTACATGTGAGAACAGAGGTGTATGGGACTTGGGAATCAACCTTTTTCTTGAAACAAAAGGAAAGTCCCTTCATTTTACTGCATTTAACAGAAAACTGCTGCCACATTTTGCACCGATTAATGCACATTGAGTAGAGTAGTGCACTTACCACTAACCCTCCAGCCCTTTGAGAATTAATGAAGGATAGAGGCTCATACAGTTGGGATCTTCTCAACACTTGCAAGACGCCATTTAGCTGACCTACCATACGAACTGAATTGAGATCAAATTGACAGTTCTTTCCTTCGCTTCCTATTGGCTACTGTCTTCCCTCAGGGTCTAACACCTACTCACTCATACCGTTAAATAGCAGTGGGGATACCATTATCTTTTAAATGTCGATTAGCGTTGCCTAAACAAACATCATGTATGCTAATCCACTCACAGCTCACAGGAACGCTTCATTTGGATGGAGACAGAAAGCATGTAAATAATAAATAATATCTTCCTAGACAAGCTGAGGCTCTGGAAAGTGTTGTCAAAGTGTGGTGCTTATTACGTTGACATTGA
Organism: Protomyctophum bolini; assembly: GCF_963924005.1. NCBI lineage: Eukaryota > Metazoa > Chordata > Actinopteri > Myctophiformes > Myctophidae > Protomyctophum > Protomyctophum bolini. Next base: position 35,408,560 of record NC_137869.1, read on the forward strand.
TAATCCTCTAAATCCTTGACAAAATATCCAGGTTTGTTCCACTTCCAATTTACTTTTCCAGGTTTTATATATGAAAACTTATTTTACATTCTGTTATTAACAGTACAGCTGTGAGGCAAATGTGGTTACTTCTTGAGTTAAAATGGATAAATGTACACTGAGGATTAATGTGCACCGAGGTTCCAACAGACCATTTGATTGCAATTTAGCCTACACTTAATTTTGGCCTTACAAATTAAGGCCCAAACCACACCAATGATTGGCCATGCAAATCCTTGCAACCAAATGGTTGCCGAGTAGTTGCATGCAACCATTATTCCCAAAGGCAGTTGCAAGGAGTTGCATTGGTGTGACATATCCTTAAAACTGTTTTGTAGCAAAGAGTAGCGACTAGTTGCATTGGTGTGGTTTGGGCCTTACACTGAGGATTTGTGTGCAGTTGCGGCGATTCGGTGAGATAGAGGTGGACGGAGATCAGACGAAGTTCAGAGAAGCTTTTTTTTTTGGTGGTGCCATCAAAATAGCGTTTGGTTGGTTTTCACCACCAAGTGCCAGTGTTGCGCAGCCTAACACACACACACACACACACACACACACACACACACACACACACACACACATAAGTTCCGGGGACGCAACAGGGACCCCCACACAGAGTTGCACCACTCAGTTCACACAGGTGTGATTTTTAAGATATTTTTGGGGTTTTTTGCCTTTATTGATAGATACAGTAGCTTGACAGGAAGCGGGAGAGAGATGGGGGGAAGACACACAGCAAAGTACGTCGCAATCGGGACTCGATCCCGCAACACACTGCTGGATTACCAGCCAAGGTGCCAGCCACGTTATTTTAAACTTTTTTTTAGATTTTTATAGATTTAGGGATGTCAGTCAGTGTGCCTCACACAGTGCGTAATACGAGCACAAAAGGAAAAACTGTTCTTTCAGTTAAGCATTCAAGTTAACACACTGAAACACTACACCACTTTACACACACACACTACACTACGCACAACAGATGCAAATGATCCCATTAACTATAACAATGACACATCTCCAGGTGGTCTGAGGTGTAAAGACTTGCCCGCCTTGGGGGAGAGTGGGTGAGAGCGGTCAATCGAACCTAAATGTAACGTCCGGTGCCATATTTCTGTTTTAGAAAATGTTTCAGATAATCAAGCCAATTAGAATATTTAAGAATAGTCAGGGACGGGGAGCCTTTCGAGAGCTTCCTGAGCAAAGATAATTTACTTTAAAATGTGAAAGATCGCCCACGGCCGGTGTAGAAATTTCCCTATAGTTACATTTATTTTGCCCTTTTTGTGCAGGCTTTTCAGGCACCTTGTAATTCTCCAGGACCTGGCTCATATTTTAGTGCAGGCCCCTGTATGGGCACCCTCAGTTGTTCAGGACCCCAAGTTGTGTATACTGTGCCTCTTACATGCATACAGACAAACAGAAGCTACAGAATGTGTTCTTGAAGAAGTAGGTTACAATATAAATGTATTTGTAAAGATGTATGATGAAAGAATTTATATACATATAGATATAGATATACTGTCCAAAAGATCGTTTTTGTATGTTAATTACCATGCTAAGTTGCTAACATTAGCTCCCTGATTAACTGCTACATATACTGTCCAAAAGATCGTAGAACTACGAGCTTGTAGGTCTGCTGTTTTTGAAAAATCGAAGAACGACTGACACAGAAACATAGCTTTTTCAGAAAACTGTCCTGATATAGAAGACATTTTTAGAATCTGATCTCAGGTCAGAATGAAAACTGTCAGGATGTAGAAGACATTTTTAGAATCTGATCTCAGGTCAGAATGGGTTAAAGAAGAATTTGATGGTACAGTGGAGAGAAACAGGAAGTGAAGGAAGGTGTAGAAGTACTAGAAGATTTGAAATGTGTCTGATTGGCAGTGATAATAATACATGGTCTTTTTTACTGGCAATCCTGACTCCTGGCCAGGATGTCCGGATGGAATTATATTTGTCTTTGTAAAAAAAGAAAAGAAGAAGGCCAAACCAGGCAATTACCGGCCTAACACACTGACACTATATATCTCTATTCATCTGGCTCCATGGATCCATTCCAGGTTTTCTTCCTAATGCTATACTGGCAGAATAAGTTTTGTTGACTTTCTTTTATGCAATAAAAGAGTGACTCTGAGAGCTTGTTCTCCATATAAATCAACAAGGAGACTATTTTTGGATTATCACTAATCAACGGCACGTTTACATTGTGCTTCTGTTGGGACAATGATGTAAAACTGGCCATTCACTGGCATTTAATGTTTGTGTTAGGACAAAGTTTGTGTTTCAAAGTTGGACATAGGAGGGGACAAGGTAACTAACTACATAACTTAAACCTTTATCAAAGTATGATTGCGCTTCAATTCCTGGAATCCCTGATACAGTAAATACTAATCACAAGTGGGTTTAGGTAAAAGGGATGTGATGTCAGCCAAGTCTATGGACTTTTTACAAAATATTTTATTCCGTATAAACTTTACAGGCCACTGTATGCCTAAAATCACACTCGTGTGAAGTGAGCGGCACCTTTTAGGATGAGCATGTATGATGAAGTTCATACATGCTCATGTTGTTCATCATACATCAAGTTCGATAAAAGGTCCATAGACTTGGCTGCCACATGATGTCATGGGTGGGGGTGGGCACACACAAAGCCACATGTTAGAGTGACTAGTGCCGCTCAAAAAGAGATGTATGATGACTTCATCATACATTTCCACTCACTTCACACAAGTGTGATTTTTGTGTGCCCCCGTTGACGTCATGTGGCAGCTAATTCTATGGAGTTTTTACTATGTCATAGTCCCCCCGCAAAGTGCTAATAATAAATAAATTATTTTAATCTGTGTTGCACTCCTAGGGGAACTCTCCAACAGGCGGGGAGTGGGGAGTCTGGGGACAGCCGTTGACAGGACGGAGGTAGCAACTCACCTGTTGGGAAGCTGGGACAGGCTGCACCACGGGTGCCTGGGCGGATGTGGACGTGCGTATCGCCGTGCTGGATGAGGAGTCGGAGCCTCCCTCTGAGCTCTGCATGCTGGGGCTGCAGGGAAGAGGAGAGAGACAGGTAAGCACAGGCTCACACGGAGTTGCACCACTCACTCATTTTTCCAATGCAGATAGGACTCCCTAAATGTAGATGGTTGTCATAGCAATGTCAAACCCTCTGCACAGTAGAGTGCTGAAGCTAAACAATGTTCAAGTTAACTAATTTTGGCTAGTTTTAAAGTTTAACAGTATTCGGGAACTTCCATGCAGAATAGTCCATTGTGACAGTCACACAATGCTGACAAGTGACAAGTCTCTCTCTGACCAATCAGTAGTCTAGTCTGCAGTGCTTTCACGCCACTGTTTGGCATCTGCTCAGCTCGCATGGAACCTCAATGGAGGGAATACCAAAAAGGGCCAAGGCAACCAAAAAGGGTGACTAAATTTGAGCCAAGTTTAGCCAGTACTGTGAAGTGGAAAAGTGCCATAAGGGGGCTGCTGCATCAGCCAAATAAAGCAGAGTCAGTCAAGCCATCCGAGTCCCAGAGAGACAACCTTCCCCTGGCCTCCATCAGTGGAATACTAACGGGAATAACAAGCATTGTTAGATGTAATAATGGCTGGTCCTGCTGGTAGGACCAGAGGCGTCTGAAACAGGTGGAAAAGTTAGGATCTGTCAGGCACCAATACGACTGTAACTAGAAAGGTCGCAATTTTGAAAAATTGCAGAGTGTGGTTGCCGCGGCGGCTTACATGTATACCCCTCCCGCTGATCTCGCCGGCCTGCTACGGTTTCGAGTCACGTCTCAGGTCGCGTGTAAGTAATTCTGAGGGGATGTGACCCCCGAAATTCATGTTTTCCCGACAGACGGTTACATATATCGCGTTTGCGGCGCCCCCTGTGGATGAAAATGGAATTGCTTTCGGGACTCGGTCGAACGAACCACCCCGGACATGCGATTCGAATTCCGGATGGATTGGACGTTCCGTTCGTGATTTATGGCGTTTTTCGTGATATAGGCCCCTCCTACTGACTTCGGACGACGGTTACGGCCGAACGACACGCACTACCGAAATTCTGAAGTCGGTTTTTTAATCGGATGGGTCCAGAGGTCACGTGTGCCGATTTCTGTGACATTTGGACAAAATCTGTAGGGGGAAACGCAAAAAGTGTGCTTTGGACAAAATTCAAAATGGCGGGAAATCCATCATGGCGGAAAAGGGCGTGGCCTATATGGGGAGATGCGTCATGACCCAAGGAATCCAGGGGAAAAATAATTTTGATTTTACGACCTACGGTTCAAGAGTTATGAGCCAAAAGGTAAAGTGGGATGTTATAGCGCCACCATGAGGCCGACCTAAAAAATTATATTTTTAATTAATTTTAGTGATAATTAGGAAATATCCCTGAAAGTTTTGTAACTATAGTGCTTACAGTCTCAGAGGGAAAAATACTTGAATGTGTTTTTTTGCATTTCCCCATTCATGTCAATGGGGAAATTTAATTCACTAATAAATTCATATCAAATCAAATATACAACATTTCTCTTCGCACAGTACAAGCGCTCGATTCCCGATTTTTCCGGTCAATTTGACATATGGCTCAAGTGCGTGCAGTCAAAACTTCTTGTTGTTGTAGGGCGCCAAACTTTGTCTTACAAACTTTGTCTTACTCCAGTAGTGGAGAGAATAAAGTGTTAGAGATACAAGAGTCTGGTTGCCCCTTTAGGGCAACCACACTAATGAGCATGTGTATACGGTAGTAATGTTCTGAGCAAGTTTGTTGCTGCGAATAGACATTATCCATTATAGCTGGCACAAAATCAAAGATTTAACAAGTTAGTATCGTAAGCATACTGAAACTAACTAGAAAGGTCGCAATTTTGAAAAATTGCAGAGTGTGGTTGCCGCGGCGGCTTACATGTATACCCCTCCCGCTGATGTCGCCGGCCTGCTACGGTTTCGAGTCACGCCTCAGGTCGCGTGTAAGTAATTGGGAGGGGATTTGACCCCCGAAATTCATGTTTTCGCGACAGACGGTTACATTTATGGCGTTTGCGGCGCCCCCTGTGGACGAAAATGGAATTGCTTTCGGAACTCGGTCGAACGAACCACCACGGACGTGCGATTCAAATTTCGGACGGATTAGACATGCCGTGCGTGATTTATGGCGTTTTTCGTGATATAGGCCCCTCCTACTGACTTCGGTCGACGGTTACGGCCGAACGACACGCACTACCGAAATTCCGAAGTCGGTTTTTTAATCGGGTGGGTCCAGAGATCACGTGTGGCGATTTCTGTGACATTTGGACAAAATCTGTAGTGGGAAAAGCGAAAAGTGTGTTTTGGACAAAATTCAAAATGGCGGAAAATCCATCATGGCGGAAAAGGGCGTGGCCTATATGGGGAGATGCGTCATGACCCAAGGAATCCAGGGTAAAAATAATTTTGATTTGACGACCTACGGTTCAAGAGTTATGAGCCAAAAGGTAAAGTGGGATGTTATAGCGCCACCATGAGGCCGACCTAAAAATTAATATTTTTAATTAATTTTAGTGATAATTAGGAAATATCCCTGAAAGATTTGTAACTATAGTGCTTACAGTCTCAGAGGGAAAAATACTTGAATGTGTTTTTTTGCATTTCCCCATTCATGTCAATGGGGAAATTTAAATCACTAATAAATTCATATCAAATAAAATATCCAACATTTCTCTTAGCAAAGTACAAGCGGTCGATTCCCGATTTTTCCGGTCAATTTGACATCTGGCTCAAGTGCGTACAGTCAAAACTTCTTGTTGTTGTAGGGCGCCAAACTTTGTCTTACTCCAGTAGTGGAGAGAATAATAACCGTGAATAAAGTGTTAGAGATACAAGAGTCTGGTTGCCCCTTTAGGGCAACCACACTAATGACATTCCCCAAGGACTAAACCCACCATAACACTGCCACTGCTCTGCTCTTCCATTGGATGACAGTGTGTGCTCTGCATAGCAAAGCAGTGGAGCTAAAAATGGAGAGACACAAAGCTCTCTCTTTTAAGAGGGGAGAGAGCGGGAGTATGGGAGGGGTGAGAGAGAAGAATGGAACTGCAATGGGGAGCGAGCATGAAAAAAGAAACTACTTCCCCACTCTCTCTGAAAAAAGGGGGGGGGGGGGGGGGGGAATGGCAGTGGGACTCCAACCCCTGGCCAGGGTTCTGATGATATCCAGCGTTTGTTTCGAATGAGAGCCGTTCTCCGGGGGCTCCAATAATCCAGCTGATATGAGGAAATTCCTCAATGCTTTGTAAACGTTTGTCGGTTGCTATGGTGAGGAATCCATGACGACCACCCCTTACCCTGCCCCCTCCTCTCTGCCCCTCCCCCCCTCGCTCGGCTCCCCTCCCATTTCTCCTTTTTCTTTATTTCTTTTTAAAGCTCAGGCACAAGAACTTTTGAGTGTGGTGGCCACAGAGAAAGGAGGGAGAGACAGGGATGTGTAGTGTGTGTGTGTGTGTGTGTGTGTGTTGGTAGTAGTAGTAATGGCGGTGGGTAGATAAGGTCTTTAGCATAAAAGCTTTACACAAGTCTGACTATTAATGCAATTCAATGTGAGTCAGTCAGTCCATAGGCAGATAGTGACATGCTGTTGTCGCACTTCATTACAGCTGAGAGCAGTGCGGTTGCGGTATAACCGGTTTAAGGCACAAGTTAACCCTCTTCTACAAAACAAAAAGCCAAGACACAAAATTGTGTAACATGTAAAATTGTTTCTAATTCACTGTAGGGGTTGCAGAGAATACATTGCTTCAATGGCTACAACAAGCTAGCGGTCAACTCAATCGTTGCATCTGATATCCGTTTGTGCAACAGGTGCGCTCCTGGCTTTTAGCTTCTGACTTTCTCAAGACAAGTCTGTATGTCTTTCACCTGAGATTGGGGTGGTGCTTGTTCTTTTTAGCCAGGACCGTGGGCTCTAATCTACCCAATGGTAACGTTAGGTGATGGTTGACAATATCATGACCTGCCAGCATGGGGGAAGGTGATCGCCACTGCAGACCTGGAGGCTACCCGAATCAAAAAAGGGGTAAGACAAATTGTGTAACTGAGCTCTTAGTGGGGAATAACAGAATAACAACAGTTGGGTGTGCCACCGCTGACATTTTCCAAGCATGGAGACTTGGCCAGAGGCAGAAACCTTGCTCCGTCTGTCTACATGACTAATGGGCCTGAGCAAAGGGAAGCCATGTTGAAATTCATGACATGTGTCAATCGCTTGCCTTATCAAGCGGTTGAATGGTGACAGAGAGGAGATGCCACATGCAAACACACTCAATTGAAACCACCATTTGTCTGACTGTCAACAGCCCTCCCCCTCCCTCTCTCCCTGATCCGTCTCCAGTGTATTTGTCATGATGAGTGCAAAAATAGCACTCATCTGTAAAGGCCTTATCTGCGCAGAATCCTATCCAAAGACTATTTTCAGAATGGTTTGAAGGGAAATCTTTTTTTTAAGCATCTATTTATATGGTGCATCTTTTAAAGCAAGGAATTTGTCCATGGGGTGTCAGCCAAGTTATAAATACAAGTGTAACAATCCTAGCAGTTATCTTTGGACCACTTTTATTTTCACTGAACAGGGGGGGCAGACCTGAGGGTTTCTTTGCACTATTATAGGAGGACAAGGTGGTGGATGCCTGGCAAGGGGGGAGGGTTATAAAATCGAGCACTGGCCAGCATGTTTCCCTCCATAAAAGCTCAATTAAAGTGCCGTCTTTAGTGGAGTGCACCATGGCATAGGACTGGCAAGAACAGGCAAAGAGGAGTCAATTCTTCTCATCCCCAAGGGAAGGTTAAAAGCCACAAATTCCCCACCAGCAGCTATGAGCGGCACAAAAGCAGAACACAGCAGGAGACCTCACAGACAACTGCAGAAACCCTACTGTGAATGGGCGGCACTTTACAGCCTTTCCCCTTCCAAACGCTTGACAACTTCACACACGTGTGTGTGTGCGCGCACATACACACACACACACAGGCAAATCTAAAACGAGCAATTAAGAAGAAATTCGACAGCAGATCCCTTTTCCTCTGTTAAAGAGCCACCTGCGTTTCAGAAGGCATACAGAAATGGAAAAACTTAGGAACTCTGTAATTTTAAAGCTCTTAAAAAAGGTTTACTAACTTTACTATCTAAAGAAATAGACAGTAAACCTACAGCCTACCTGCTGTTGTGTTTGAAAATATGGACAAGAGTTAAACATGTCACTGACAAATCTAACTTCAACAGCACTCAATCAGAGAAAAACACATACAGATGTTCAATTAAAAACAGGAGCCCACAGTCTTGGCTCATGTTTGCACTAGCCCACATTGTTTGCAGAGCAACAACGGTTGCTAGTAGCAACACCGTCCACTCCCGTTTCCAGGAGCCTGTTGCTATGCAACCAACAGAATACTTCCCAAACCAAACAATGCCATCCCCCAACTGATCCCTCTATCTCACACTAAGCAGAAACTTACAACAATAAATATGTAAGCTATTAATTTCAGACACCAGGGGGAAGACACTTGTATTTGCAGAGAGTAAAGATTACATAAAATGTTAAGACTTCATGCTGGTTTAGACTTGATTCAGGAGGAGAGGACAGACTTGATTTAGGAGGACAGGACAGAATAAAGTGTTTTACTTTTATGTACTTGAACTGGACAAAAAAGGAGAAATGTTTAATTACAAAAAGAGTCTGTCCTCCAATCATGCTTTGCACCAGAACAACTAGTGCTTTCCTTTCTAACTTGATAACCCAGCCATTGGGGAGATAGCAAAACACCTGTAGCAGAGGAAACAGTGTTTAATGCCTTTTACAACTCGGTGGAAGTTGAAACAACACAGCAATAAAGTGGAAATACTTGTGACATCTATGGTGTGTGTGTGTGTGTGTGTCTAGGGAGTCACTACCAACTGTGCTCTGTTCAGTCCAGCTTCCATCCTCTTGACCACTAAAAGGCTGGTCACTCTGGCAAAACATGTATTCACACAGAGAGCAACAGGTTTCCTGATTTGGTTACGTTTTAACAAGCATATTATTCCCTGTCTGGGAGTTCAACCATCACTAATAGTAATAATCTAAATTGAGGAACCAAGAACAGACACTATTCCGAGAATCTCAGGTTGACTTTGTATTCTTTGATTCAATTTAGCTTAAAGAAGGCTCTACAAGGCACATGAGGCGCACACACTCACACAAAGAGCGAATTAAGATATGATAAGAGATTTCCACCACGGAGGCTGTTCTTCAAGCCTGTCTCATTAATTCATGGCTAATCCAATCAAAGCAGCTCTCAGGGTCTGCAGATGGCAGGGCAATAGGAAGAGAGACAGAGAAAGAGAGAGAGAGAGAAACCCTAGCCTCCCCTCATCTCATCTGGTCTTCACCACAACCTGTCCACTCTATCCGTCACCATGTGCAGCGCAGGCCTGACAGCCACAGAGAAGGATCAAACCGTCACCATGGAGACGGTGTGTTCGCCCATGCACCTTTCTCCAACAACCCCGTCCCCCACCTCTCTTGAACCTTTCCAGATAACCACCCCCTCGCTCTGCTTCCTCCTTCCTACCATTTAACATTTCAAGATGAAGAATAGCGATAAATATTATCGTTTTAATGCGAGGTTGGGAGAAGTAAAGTTAGGTGTGAGAGAGAAAGAGAAGGAGAGAGGAGCAACAGTCACAGGGTAATCAGTTTAATCTCTTATGAGGGCGTCTCCGTTCTTAATGAGGGTTTTTTCAAGCCTTATCGTGCTGATGACACAGTAGAGAAGTTCACTCATTTGTTGTTGTGCCACCTGGTTGCCAATGGTGAGGAGGAGGCCAGACTAATATCACTCCACAGGGATTTATTTTTCCTGTGGCAGATTCGTCTGGTTTCTAGGCTAGAAACATTGTGGAGCTGTTTTAATGTCATTCATTTGTTGATCTTTGGGGGGCGGAGGATGGGCACAAATATTTTTGTGCAACTTAGCTCAATGCATAGCTGTTGAATCCATACAAACACATGGAGAATAAGACTTGGGTTCCACTCACGGCTAGATGCAAAGGTCACAATACAGACAGGACAAACCTTCCTAAAGCCTATTATGTTAGTTACACTTTCCCCTTGATGAACCATGGGAAAAACATGATCATAGTGGAGTGGGATCACATTTAATCCAAAGTGCGCCATGCCTAAGAACACAGAGATGCTATCTTGCTAAGGACACATGATGTGGACTCTAGCCAACTCAAAACTTGAAGCGATAACAATCTTATATTGCCACACTAGTAAGACAATCTCTCTCCCATAATACATCCATCGATGGGATTGTTTTCTATAAAGAGGCAGAATCCACAATGATCTTGCTCAGAGCTGACAGAGTTAAGTCTACCTTGAACCAGTGATAACCGCTATGTCTCATAGTGGGGTGTTGGTTTTCTTGGCGAGGGCTGTACCCCCAGTCCAAACAGATATGACATCGACTGTAATTCATCGTTATGTTCTCCAAGTATCAACAGAACCATGAGTCACCAGCAGTTAATGCTTGAAGATTCAACCGATCGGAGCGCTTTTCTCCCCTCTGCGCAGTTGGCAGTGCGCCACACTGTCCTCTGGTAATCTTTCACAAATTAATGTGTCATCTCCTTGCAATGCAATATGCTCCGTTTAGATTTAGAACTGAAATGTTGCCTGATCCCATCCTAGTGGTTTACCAGTTGTTGCCATGAATGCAGTTTGTGTAGTGTGTGAACTCACTCACATTAATTTCTTGTGACTGTACATTAGCATCCAATGTGTATTATCATCGCATTTTAATTTTAGGATCTCTCATTTGTTTGGACTGAAAATACATTTAAAAAAATCACCCTCGTGTGAAGTGAGGGGCGCTCTTATCATCGTACATCATCATGACGTAAAATAGACACACACTATGATGTAAAATTCTCCATTCATTGTCAATGGGAATTTAATGTTTGTTTAAGACGAAGTTTGTGGACGGTAACTAAAAGCTGGATATAGGAAAAAGTGTGGGTGTGAATCCAACAACTCTAATATTTGTCAGACAGACAACTGTTTGCCATTGTTACTTTCCTGGCTGTAGGAACTTGGACAAGGAAAAAAGTAAGCAGATCAACCCGTTGATCTGAGTGGGCGGGAGGGTTTGTAGGGTTCGATCATACTTGTAAGAGCCTTTGGTTGCTTTGAATGCCAGCATCAAAATACAAAACTCTGATGCTGGCATTCAAACTAAAGCAACCAAAGGCATGGCTCCCCCATATCTTACAAGTATGATCGAACCCTACAAACCCTCCCGTGCACTCAGATCAGCCAACGCAGGGAAGCTGGAAGTACCTTCACTAAAAACGCCAGGACAACACTCCACACGTCCCAAACTCTTCTCCCTTCTGGCTCCAAAACTATGGAATGCACTTCCCATCACAATCAGAACTGCAGCCTCACTCCCAATCTTCCGCCATAGTCTGAAAACCCACCTTTTCAGACTCCATCATGGCCTGTAGCACTTGCCCTAGCCCCTTAGATAGCACTTTATGTAGACTTCGATAGCATTTTAAACAGACTTATAGCATGTTACAGCGACAGCACTAGAATTGCATTTTATGTAGTCATAGCATTTTATAGTACATAACTACATATGTATACTTTGTATAGTATAATATTGTATAGTATGTATAGTTTATAGTTTCATGATATAGATACTCCACTGTTACGTTCTTAGTTCTTACGCATATATATATGTGATGTATGCCATGCTTTTTGTTATTGCTTAATGTAAATCGCTCTGGATTAAGAGCGTCTGGTAAATGCCTAAATTGTAATTAAACAACTGGAATATTGTTGGGTAACTTGGGTGAGCTCAATTATAATTACACAAAAGCCAACAGACGGGAGTTTGATCAGAGGACAGAGGTGGCGTCCGTCCGAAGGCCTGCCTCTAACAAGGACACATTCCCTTCAGTGCAGCCTTCCTCCACCTATGGGAATCATCAGATCTTCTCATTAAAACGAGTCTGATGTGCAACCCTGGAGACCTAGGACAGGAGATCACTGAAACCAACATTGGAGCCTGGGTCTATTAACGCTTGATTTATACTTTGTTATGGGCAGGTATCGCACACCAAAAACAGCTGATCTACAAGCTCACTACTACTATTTTCGGTGTGAAACTGGCGCGCAAATATGTACAAATTACCCTTTACTCTCATCCTTCTGTACAGCTCTTTCCCATGTAATGCTCTAGCCTAGGTTACTCTCATTATTTTGCAGCATGTTTTCAATGACAATAGTTACTTTTTGAAGAAGAGACGAGGAAACAGCCACACAAAGAAACATCTCTTAACAAACTAGTCTTAACTACAAAAGAAAAGAACCAGAGGAAAAAGTGAGGAGAACGATGGTAGGGGGTCAGCTAACCCTGCCTGAAAGGCTCGTAGAGGGAGGGGAGAAGGCTGTCATTGTAATGCAAATGTCGCAGTCTTGTCTGCTGTTTGTGGCAGGAAATTTAATTAGCAGTTGTGTAGCTACGATACAAACCAGGTGGAATGTAAAGAATGCCCCCAGATGACAGAGTGTGTGTGTGTGTGTGTGTGTGTGTGTGTGCATGAACAAGAGAGAAAGAAATAGAAGGGCCCCTGAAAAAAAACAAAAAAACATTTCATTTCACAACAAGTCTTAACCTGTTAACCTCACATCATGAAATGTACACATGCAGGCAATGGTTAGCACAGTGGGCTCAAACACGTTTTTATGAATACCATCAACAATAACACAGACAAAATATATCCTTGCGGCAGTGATAGGGCTCATCAAGATGAGCTAAATACAGCATCAGCAAACACCCCCACACATGTATAGTCGCATACATGCGCAGAACATGTGACCAAAAGCTGTGTCGGGTCATACTCTGCCCCAGAGATCACTGCAGCTGTCCATGTGAGAGCTGCACTGTACTACTCACAAGTCCATTAAAACACTCAAAATGGCACACGGGTAACTGTGGACACACTTCTAAATACAATCACACGAGTGACTCTAGAGAGGTAGCTGTTTAGAGGGGCACCAGTGAGGAGTCAAAGTCTTAAGCCTGACGCGTCGGTGAATCACAGGTCACTGTGGCATCCATCGCTGAGAGGCAATGAAGCATGACCATGATCACAGGCTCCGGGCTGTGTCAATAATGGTGCCTGTGGTTCACTGCACTTGTGATAAATGAGTGTGATGTAGCTACGCTATGAGAGCAGCAGGTTGTTCTACATTTTGTAAAAAGACATTAAAATGCACAGATCGCACATGTCGACCACTTCACAATCAGAACACAGTAGAGTACACTGTACAAAAGTATGGTGACTCCACCAACGGCTGCTTTCCATGTTCTTCCGTTCTCCTTCCTGAACACCTTCTCCTCCTGACCTGCCTCTGCAAGCCAAAACTATGCACTGCACTCCCACCACAAAGGAGAAAAATTGCCTGATTAAAACCACTGACTTTTAAAAGAATAACATTTCGCCCCCTGGCCCACCCCAACTATTTTCTTTCCATCACTTTGGGTGTATTTGTATATGAAGTTGCCATGTAAACATAACAGCAACATGCTCAGATTGGGGGGGCAGGGGGATGAACACAGAGTTTCAGTGCGGTCATTCCTTTGTTTTCCTTGTAGCTGAGAAGAGTGTGTGACCAATCAAAGAGTCGATTTCGATTCAGTCACACCATGTAAAACCAAGCTGCATGTTCCATTAAATGAGGATTAAATTCTTGCTCTCAAAACAAATTGTGATCGTAATAAAAATCAAGTTGAAAAGCAACAAACATTTATACAGAGAAAAGTGCTGCAAAGTGTAAACTATACCACATACAGCAAGTTTCCTTCGGGATCAATAAAGTATCTATCTATACATCTATCTGTCGGAGCAGGGACAAATCATTCAATCCTCTAAAAGACCAACGAAAAGTAACAAACGTGGCCCCTTTTCACCTAAAACGAACAAGGTAGCCGCCAGCGGCATCAATAATGCATCTGGCCCAACATGAATCATTCAGCCGTGTGCCTTGGAAGATAAAATAACTATGTCGAAAATAGAATACACCTGTTACACCATGTATTCCATTACTGTAAACCAGAGAGTGTTAATTGAATTGAAGATTTCTTGTGGCAAAGAGTGACTCAATAGGAAATAGATCTTGCAAGAGTATCTGACCAACCATCCAATTCTTGGCCGATATTACAGATATTTAAAACAACAATGTTGCACGTTAAGCTAATCATCTAGTATTAATTTATAATAATTTGGGGACCCCCAGTTTGGGAACCACTGTGTTATATGTGAGTTGAATAGATTAGTAAATACTAATGGTTACTCAAAAGAGGGGAGAAAGCGGGAAAACGTCTAAATTGAGACAACTGCACTACTGCAGGGGATAAGGAATCAGGCACAAAGTAGCCTATACTATAGTATAACTGAAAAGACAACAAAAATTGCACTCAACTCATCAATTGCACAAGAATACGAAGGAGTACTACACCTGAACAACGTACGTCATTATCACCTGGGAGGCTTTCCATTAGCACACAATCACCAGACCACTGTAGCGCCACCAAGCCAATACACAAGATGGAATGTTTACAAGAAGAGAATGTAAATAAGTAAACTAAACACAAGACTTCCGGGCCGGCTAACATACAATGACTTATTATGCAGGCTGTTGGGAATTTCTAGTTTCTGTATTGAAGCCCATCACTCTTTGAAATGAGACCGTAAAACAGACAGGACCACCAAAGAATAAATAATCATCACAGCACCACCTAGCTGTAATATGCGAGTGTTTTGTCTGGCGTGCATTTGACTCGTAGAGATCTTTACGAACGTTTTTTTTCTTCAAGTAACAACAGTAAAGTGGCGCTCCAGTTGAGTTAGTAGCTGTAGTTAAATGACTCATCTAGTGTTACAGGGTAAGTTGCTTTGTTAGTGAATTAGCAAACTGTGTAACACCGAACTAGGTGCGCATATAAAGAAAGTTATTTTGTATAGGCTAATATACGCGGTCGACAAAATACAGCATTTTTGTTCAGAAAATAACCGTCTTTAACGTACCGACACAAATAGATCTAATGAACGACATTGGTTTTGCTGATGAATGTACCGTAAGTAAATCCCATCGGTCCGTTCCAGTCAATAGCCTGTTCCCATGGAGGAGCTACAGTGCCACCTGCTCCGAATCCAAATGAGCGAGCAAAACAAAACACAAACAAAGCTCGACTAAACTTTAGCTGTTTCGTAACGAAAGTGACACACTGGCAAATATTCTATGGCGGTATGAAGAGGTTGCACACTGTCTGCACGTAGCATTCGTTCAAACATCTTTGTGTAACTGTGCCTGTACGTGTTAGCATTAGCGAGCCACCTGTAGCTTGAATAGCAACATCTCCACAGCGTTACTTACATAGCAACGACCCATAGTGACGATCAAGCCGTTTCCTTACAGCGCAAATAGCACATCCAGGAGGAATGCCGCCAGCACTGCCGGGTGCTTTTAGTCAAGTTATTACTAAGTTACAGGGAGTTGTTAGTGTGGATTTGGATCAAATTAAATAAAAACTGGAAGCCCGTTAACGTTACAGTGAACTTGGGGGCAGGAAGGGAAAGTTGTGACATGGAAGGGAAACGGAGGCTGGCAATGCAATTCAATCCGGATGTATTTTAATCCAATGTCAGATCAATTTCAGGTCTCTATTTATGCTGTAAAGATATAGTCACCTTTGCCTTGAGAAAACTTCTGCCATGGTTGTGCTCTCTTTATCCCTCTCGCCCCCTCTCTCACTTGCTCGCTGACTTCCAGTTGCTGCTGCTGTTGCTGAGTGTTGCGGCCGTTGGTAAGTAACTGTCTCCACGGCTACAGTCACTATGGTGCGAGGGGGTCTCGAGGCAACTGTTGCTACCCTCTACAGACTACGTCACAGCCCCCACTGAAACCAGTAAACCCCGCCCAGGTCAAGTGAAATAGAATATGACCGCTAGGGGGCGGTCTTACCATTGAAAATATCTAATGGGAGTTTTTCCACAGATGTTTTTATGGATCATGGCCTCAAGCCTTTTATTTAGCCTGGGTTCTTACCGTCACACCACCAGTCAGAGCCTGCACAAACATGTCATGCATTAGACTAGACAAGGTTGGACTTGTTACATCTTGTGTACAGGTATATAAGAGTAAAACTTGCGTTTGGCTTCCTTAAGCCCAAACCACACCAAAGGGTCGGGTCAGGACAAAACATTCAACCATACCAATGCAACTCAATGAGTTGCTAGCCTGGGCAGCATTCCTTTTCGGGTTTATGATCCGGTCTGGAGCAGATGATATTGCTATGTCATGTAGTATTGTAGTCATCCGGAACTTCCTTTGGCCTCAAAACGATTCTCAATAAAAGCTGCAGGCTACGAGACCTTTTATCGTTTTTTTCTTCCGGGTTGAGGGAAAAGGAAGTTCCGGATTATTCTTCCTGCCTGATGACTACAAAACAATACTAC
The DNA here is from genome assembly GCF_963924005.1 of Protomyctophum bolini. Classification (NCBI taxonomy): domain Eukaryota; kingdom Metazoa; phylum Chordata; class Actinopteri; order Myctophiformes; family Myctophidae; genus Protomyctophum; species Protomyctophum bolini. The sequence continues at coordinate 35,425,142 of NC_137869.1, forward strand.
AACATAACGCATCGATATCCTCTCCAGAGTTCACACGGCAATTTTGTAACACGTCAAGGTTATGAGTTGCATTGATGTAGTTTACCTAAAAGCAGTTTTATCCTAACCTGACCCTTTGGTGTGGTTTGGGTTTACAGACAATGCAGCGGCATAGCATTCAAACAAAAAACACTGCAAGCAAAGGGATAAAATAAAGAGTGCTAGAAAAATTGTAATATACATGTTCTCACAGCTTCACTGTCAAGTTAATTTCCTGTTCAACTCCAAAAGACCAGAGACAACTCAAGATTTCCAAATCAAGACAACTTTTTATTTTCCAACTTTGTTTCTTTTGAACTGTTGGCTTCATTTTGTTGATTGGTTCATCAATCATGTAGTTGGGTTGTAAACCTTAGAAGACAGAAAAAAAACAAAAGGTTAACAACATTGCCAAATAAATGATAATATATTCTTTTTAAACAATATATGTCACTCAGTTTCCTTTCAAAAATTCTTGTTTTTAAACAATAAGTGTATTTGAAATATTATAAAAATTATGAATAATATTAATATTACATCAAATGTGATGTATTTAATTCATTGTCTAATTTAAATATTTTAAACAAATTAATTAAAGTCAATATTTTAAACCCTTTAAATGGAATAGATAAATGTTTCAAATCAAGTTGGCCTACCATCTAAGCACTTTAAATGGAACAAAGATAAATAGCTGATCCTTGAGCTTGTAGATCAGATCTTTTTCAACTAGGCATTTTAAACCTTTAACATGGTGAAACATGAATTGTCCACATTTTAGTAGTAGTCTTTTAAATTCTTAAATTTTAACATTTCTAACTTTGTCGTATTCTTTTGTAATTTATACTTTAAAGCACAAATTAATTAATTTCCAAGTTAAGTGTGAACACAGAAGGTGCCCACAGTTGCCCAACACAACACACACTGTATGTGTTCTACAATGTGTTCCTTTCCTTACCTATTTAAATTGGACCTTGAACCATGATTTCAAATGCCAGTAAATAAACAATTTAACAGACCTTTGGGTTGAGCTTCTGACTGTAGTCTTCTCTCTGGTTTCCGTTTGTTTGAATCATATACTGTAAAAAATAGTTTAAATGGCCTTTTAAACCCTTCAGGTGCTACTAATGAGCAGTGGCCATTTTGCTGCTGCACTCTGGGAAGTGTAGTTTCTTTTTAGATGCCAAGCAAAAGCTCCACTACTGAGTTTTGACTCAACATTCACAGTAGGTTATGTAATGTTCCATATAATACAGTTTAGTTTAGTAAGGTGCAATTTAATGTTACAGCTAGTGTTTTCCTTTGCCTGGTTTCTCTCTGGTTCTTATCAGTTCGTTCATGTATCTGAGTGTTCAGGGAAAGAAGCTTTTTGCAGTCTATTTCCAGTGGTTTTGAGACTGTGAAAATGTTTTCCATGCGGCAGCATCTCAAACAGTCTGCGGTTGGGATGGCTTGGGTAGTTTAATGCCTGTTGGCACCGGCCCACAATACCCACAACAGATCTATCTGCCTTCTTTCTGTCTGTCTGTGTCTCTTTTATGCCCATATATGGAGATATCTGTATCTGTATGTGCTCTAATGCTTGTTGGGCACCGGCCCGCAATACCCATTGTCAGAGCAGAGTATGCTGTTGTACCTGTTGTCAGAGTACCCATTTTAGCTATCTGTCTGTCTGTGTCCCTTTTATGCCCATATGGATGTCTGTATCTGTCTGTTGCAGTTTTGGCAGTTCTGTCCTGTTGTTTTCCATGAAATTTGGCAATATGGTAGAGGATGTGATAATCTGAAGCTCACAGTAATTTGTCAAAGGACCTCTGACCTTTAAGCCCAAACCACACCAAAGTGTCGGACAATGCAACTCATTGAGTTGCAAGGAGTTGCATTGGTGTGGTTTACCTTTAAAAAAAACAACGCTTTGGGCTTAAAGGAGAATTCCTTGCTAGAATGCTTTCTTATCTTTCTTACCTTTCTTTGTAGTTGTCACGTCCCCACCAAAGAGGTCCAGGTGTTTTTTTGTGCAAAAACTCCTTATTGGCTATTTTCCCTACCATAAGCCCTCAATGAATTGCATTGCATTGAATGGGAATTGAATGGGGCTATGGGGTGTTACAAAATAACACCTGGACCTCTTTGGTGGGGACGTAACAACTACAAAGAAAGGTAAGAAAGCCTTTTAGTATGGAATTCTCCTTTAAGATCTCCCAATGAATGAATTATATGATCTGCTCTATCCACTGCACTCTTGATGTAAAAAAAGCGACGTCAAATATTTTCATAGCCTGGTTATCCACTTCCCCTTGAAATCGCATTTCCATTCATTTGTGTGGAATCTGAACCCTGCTAATAATGCATGGTTGGCTGCGGGAGTACAGTGTTGACAGACAACCCCTTCAGCCAATCAGCGGAACAAAAAAGTGATGCCATCCGGCCTCTGACTTGCTATTTAAAGCGATCATTTGTTAATTGAATGGTTTTCTTACCCTCAAGTGTTTATAACTATGGCTCATTGTGCATATTGCTTTTGTGACTTGACCTCCTCTTATTGCTGCTTACAGCTATATTTAATCATCCATCCAAAATATAACCCAAAATAAGTTTAAATTCCACTTTAATAAATGTATCTATCAATCAATGCTTTAGCCTACAAAACATTAGCCTACAATGCTGTTGTTGGGTTTTTTTATGTGTGTTGTGTGTGTCATATCGCAGCAAGCACGGTCAGGACCTGGACGAATTAGTGACGTCTATATTGGGGCCAGATCAAGTCAAACCAAGACTAGTCAGATCTGGCCCAGAATATCACCTGATTTCAACCAACATAAATTCTGCCCACTAAGACGGATGTCCCTGGAAGAATCAGAGAGAGTCCGACCGAGTCCAGAACAGTCATATCATAACTTGTCAGATCTGGCCCAGAATAAGCTATATTATTTCAACTGGTGAATACGTCCTGGAAATGACGTAAAGATCATCCCCATATGAGCTGTAATCTGGCCTAGTCCTGAACGTCCTGAACGTCAGGACGTTGTCATGACGTCATCATGACGTCATTTGGCTTGATGGGATATGTTCCAATTTCATTGCTCTCATTGTTGCTGCTCATCATCAAATAAGGTACTTGCAACCAAGTCAAAAGAAAAACATACAAATGTGAGCATTTTCACCCAACTGGGGAAATGATGTCCCAATCGAGTAGTCAGGAACAGTCTGATCTGGATTCCAGGAACTGTCTGTGTAGAGTTTGGATACAGTAGTCATGTCTTGCACTCTAAGGTACGTGTGCACTCTCCAACACACTCAACCAGTTCACCTGGGCTTTTATTCAGGTGCATCCATCCTCTATACTTTGTTATTTGCACGTGTGCCCGCACATGAAAACAAATTGAAAAAAATAAATTAGTACAATACATAGGCCTTCATTTTTGCCATTGGAAGTCTAAAGACTTGCAGTCACCTATTAGCCATTACATTGTTTTAGTGAAGGCTGCTATATAAAGTTGTGCTGCCTGGCAACCTACTGTTTGTTATGTGGAGTGTGGTATACAACGGAGCTTCACCTGTGTTTCAAATTCAACTGGCGTGAGGGTAAGTAGATAATGACAGAATTTAGATTTTGGGTGAACTATTCCTTTAAAGCTGTACATCTGTGTACATCTGTGTCAAGCTGGAACTATTGCTACCTTTACCACTACAGCTTATGTATCTTAGTATTACTTAAAACTGCTGTCAGCTATTAGGCTATGGCTATTCTTTCTTTGAGTTTTGAAATGGCATATTATTCATCTTTGTGAAAGAAGAAAATACATTTCTGTAATAGGCTACAAATTACTTATCCTCCTCAAACAGTTTGATACATTCCACATGCATAGGCCTGTACTGTACTGTACTGTACTGTACTGTACTGTACTGTACTGTACTGTACTGTACTGTACTGTACTGTACTGTACTGATCAGAGCTGAGCTCCAAAATTAATTTATTCTTAGTAGATAAACTGGCATCTAAAATGAAGGCAATAGAAATTGTTCACATTGAAAACCACGTGGACATTGTGTGTGAGTGCATGGGACCCGAATGGAAATCCCTTTGGACCAAAATGCCTCACTGTAAATTGTGCTGTTTGCATTTTTCCTCATTGTCTAATAAAATATTCAATCAATCAATCAAAACATGTGGAATTAAATGTAATTGTAATGCAATGGTTTGGTATAGATGTTAAAGAGAGAATATTTGAAATGAAACAGCACTAGTTAAGCTCAGTGTGCTGAAATCAGCAGCTTTTTCTTCCTGCTATTTAAATTTCGACCACATGATGGCAGCACATATACATTGTATGGGACAAAGTATTGTATCAGCAAAGTCAGCTGGCTGGTCTGGTTATGGTGAATATTGAGAAGTTCTGGACATTTGGAGAGGGTCACTGGGGGCCATGCATAAGAAAAAAAGGAAAAACTATGGTCATTTGTATTGTTGACCTATTTCTACCATATAGAGAAACTTTTGTTCAACTTTGACCGATCTGTTACATGGAACTATGGTTTTGTGCTGCTGCATATTTGTTGAAATATGTCAACAAAGTAACAATACAAATGATGCTAGTTTTGTGGATTAATTTATTTTTAATGCGTGGCCCCCAGACCCTCACCAAATGACTATAACTACTTTAATATTCACCAAAACCATTAAAAAACACCCTAAAGTCGGGGCACTCGCTGGCCATATGTGGCCATATACCACATATAGGTGCATGCATACCTGACAGCGTGTCATTCCCAGTCTATCCTGGTTTCCCGTCTATCTCCACTGTGTCCTATCAATAAAACTGCAGAAAAGCCCTCCGAAAATATTTAAAAAAAGCAAAAACACCCTAAAGTTTATGGTGTGTAGGGCCTTAACAGAGTGCTATATTACTAGTTTGTAATTATCGGTGTGTGTGTGTGTGTGTGTGTGTGTGTGTGTGTGTGTGTGTGTGTGTGCACGTGTATGTGTCGGAGAGTATATAGATAATAGAAATGATCAAACCCAATGCTTTCCTGCCTTATGGAAACAGTTTTTTGTATTTGTAACATTAACTGTAATGCTCATATTGTTGTGGCGACTGCAAGTGGCATTTACTATGAAATTGTACAATTTTGTCCGTCAGTCAGTGTACCAGTAAGACGCGCAAACGCGGGAAGCGAACGCAGCTGAGACCCTGCAGATCATGTCTGTCTGTGTGTCTGTCCCGCTGTTACTGTATATGTGGACCTGGCCCCTTTTGTGCCAATATATATGGAGCTGAGTGGACCTGGCCCCTTTTGTGCCCATATATGGAGCTGAGTGATTGCTGATGCAACACACTCCATATTTGGATAGCGGGACAGACACACAGACACACAGACAGACAGACATGATCTGCTAGGTCTCATAGTAAGTGCTCACTGCGTTCGCAATCACTGCGTTCGCAATCACTCAAAATCCCCAATCATGGGAAAGCCCCCATATATGGTGCCCAGGTCTCGTGACATCAGAGATCCCTGATGTCATACCATGCAACCTCCATACTGTATATGGAACTGACCTCTGACATTCCATATGTTGATCTGACCTCATCAAACCCTGTACACTCAAGACACGCTCCATATATGGAGATCTAAGGGTGACTGCCTCCGCTGCCACCCTTAGATCTCCATATATGGAGCTGACCTGTTCTGACATTCCATATGTTGATCTGACCTCATCAAACTCTGTACACTCAAGACACACTCCATATATGGCTAGTACAGAATTCATTCCATATGTTGATCTGACCCCCCATGCCAAAGCGCCAGCGCTCGTCCAGCAGTCGGCCGTCACCCAGGCGGATGCGTGCACACGACCTCGCCCTTTAGCACCAATCTTACTGGTATTATTTGATTGTACAGATGGGTGACTGTTGACCTATTTCCCCTGAAAGCTGTTTCGGAATTAATTAAAAAAGGGTGGTGGTCATGTGTGTACATAACCTAATAACCTTGGGCGTGTGTGTGTGTGTGTGTGTGTGTGTGTGTGTGTGTGTGTGTACCTTTGGGCTACTCAAATACATGTGCACTTCCTTGGGTATGTATAGGCTAGCCTACTCCAAAAAGTTGAGAAAAGTTCAAGTGGCTGAAATTAAATAACGTGATCCAGTTTTTTGCCTAAAATCCCATTAAATACATACAACTACAACATAGCCATCCTCACTGCCCTGTGCTCTCAGCCGTGTTGCTAAAACTGGGGGGAGAAAACGGAAAAATAAATCTTAGTTTTTAGTGGTAGAATATTGTATATTAACTAACTAAAGGAGGTGATATAATAGATGATATGCCATGGGGTTTGATTGATTGAAGTATGTATTAACAGTTTGCAGAATTACAGTACATTTCAAGCACAACTCAATACAAAAACCATGTCAGCAGGGGTCATTCTGCAATCTGCCCAATAATTTGTGATATCTTGTTGATATTTTGGCCTGAAGGTGGCACACTAGACTAGAGCCTACCACCTCATCCCTCAAACAATTAGTCTTCATCTACAACTCTCAGCACGTTTTTTTTGTCAAATATGTTTTATTGAGAACAAATTATGAATTGTTACACAAACATTATGATATGAATTACATTTTTCTTTTATAGAAAAAAAAGAGAAAGAAAAACAAAATACAAGGACAAAAAAGAGACTCAGCACTGCAGGCTCTCTATAACCAGAATTGTACAGAAAAGTAGCCTAAAGGCCAGTTGGCCAGTCCACACTGATGCAACTAGTCACAACTCCTTGCACAATTAGGCCTACTTGCAATGATTATCCCCAATGGCAGTTGCGTGGAGTTCCTTGGTGTGGACTGGCCTTAAAACTGTTTTGTTCCAAGGAGGGCGGGATAATAAGCCTTTAGCCTAGACCCAAGGCAGAGTAGCAAACAGACACCACGTCGATCTTACATTACAGTATTCTGATAGTGGGATTAATCATAGTAAAAACATATTCTGACCAATTCTGAATTTCACAGTGGTAATGTATCAGTAAACAAAACTCTATAATTAGGCCTTAATTGTAAAGTGACTCACGTCTGGTGCTGAAAGGATCTGCTACTTCCAGCCTAGCCCAGCCCACCATCACTGACGGAACACCTGCAGGCTGCAGGTGAAAGGAGTCAAGCGCTTACCGGTATTCTGCAGCCTGAGGCTCTCGTTTAGACGGTAATTCACTGCATGTTTAATAGTTGATTTGCTTATTAGTTAACTAAGATAATACATGAAATTACTCGACATCAATTATGCTATTGAATACTAGGCCTACTTGTCTTCTTTCTAAACAAATTGCAGGATACACTGTAGGAACTGGGTGCTAAGATAATACATGAAATTACTCTACATCAATTATGCTATTGAATAGTACTTGGCTTCTTTCTAAACAAATTGCAGGATACACTGTAGGAACTGGGTGCTAAGATAATACATTAAATTACTCGACATCAATTATGCTATTGAACTTGGCTTCTTTCTAAACAAATTGCAGGATTCACTGTGGGAACTGGCCTGGGTGCGTAGCCTATCCATTAGGCTACTTATGAAACTCGGATGTGCACCTTGCACATAATTGGCTCCTGGTCTCAATCACTTAATTTGACACTCAATGTTTTGACTGGAGGCTCGCAAAATCGGCATTTGTGTCCATGGGGACATTACTCAACTTGTCTTCATTCAGCCTGCGCTGACCATATTTATCGTTTTGTATCCCTTTTTATCTCTGTGAATTATTCACAGATAAGAGGAAGTTCGTTTAATATTTGCATAAGTCCACACACTGCGCAGTGCAGTGCACACACGGTCACGGTGTCTTGTTTGTTTTTACGACACTAATAATTTAAAACGGCTATATTTGAGCTGTGTGCACTGCTACTGTGTTACATCATAAGAGGAAAGAGGAAACGCTGTGTATTGTGGATGGAAATAATGAGATCAAGTAAACGGATGTGATGTCAATGACCGAGTGTAACCTCGTTGTAAAGTGCATCATCAGTAGCCTACTATGGTTTGCGCATCAGCCTCTGGCAGTCATGCGATGCTGTGGTGTGTTTGCTCTGGTATGTGACTGTCTTCGTCTCTCTTGGCGATTGGCTGACACTGATCTTGCTATAGTGGCGTCGCCTCTCCATAGAAGTAGGCCTAGTAGCGGGGCAGAGAACTGTAATAATCGTTCACTTGCGGTCAAGCACCAAAATTGGCAGGTAACAGGTCATGTCGCCCCAATTCCATCTTAAGGTTAGAAATAAGTTTAGGGTTAAGCATAGTTTTACTGGGGTTAAGTTTAGGAATAGGGTTAGGTTTAGGCATAGTTTTACTGAGGTTGAGGTTAGGAGCATAATTTACTTAGATTACTTTAGGGAAACTTTGACAGAAAAATACTTGCTCACCGTATAAAAAATAGAAGTAAAACTCCTTAGACTGAGACTTGAGATTTTTTTTTATTTTATTTTATCATGCTCATAAAGTGCTCTGTGATCAAAGTGCAATTAAAAAGCAAACGTTTCGGTCCTAAGACCTTCGTCAGTGCTATATGACGAGTGCACTGAGAACCAATTCTCAGTGCTTAGATTACTTTAGGAATACCAGGCCGCGCTGTTCCGCCGGCTGTACGCCCGGGGCGAGTTGACAAAGGGGCGAGCAGTCGTATTCAATTGGCACACATACTCCTTAGGGCCGATTCATACTCCTATTTTAGAGCCGAATAAAAGTCGGTTCGGCCCTGTAGAGCCTACAATGTGACGTCATTTGAGGTTCGGGGGGGCGTGTAGCCTACCGTTCTAAAGTCGCCTCTTCGGTTCTAGGCCTACTGCAAATTTCTGACGAGCCGAAATCATTTAGCCGAAACAGCGGTAAAATAGGAGTATGAATCGGCCCTTAGCGATTGCTCTTTTGATAAAACCACGTGGCCAAATAAAATTTCAAGATGGCGGCCATTTTTCATCTAATGTAGTAGCTCAACGTACAGCCAGGGCACACTGGTGGCACCGCTGCTGTGAAAATCAGCATGGGGTTCAGTATCAGCTGAGCAATTAGTTTGGTGTAGTAGCTAAATAATGACTTCAGTGTCCAAAATGTTGTCTAATAGTTACAGTTAGCTAGATTACATGAAAATGTAAAGTAGATGTTCAGTTAGACAGCCGCGTCTGAATTGACAGGGTATGCCATGCAGTGCGGGATAGCTGAGCCTAGGGTAGGCCTACAGAGACAGAGACGTGGCGCATTTATAGTTAGTGCGTGCCAGTCCGCCACATGTTTTGCCAATAACATAGAACGGTTAATCCTTCCAATTCTCCCCACTGTTTAATCTCGGCAGGGTGACAACCACCTCTCTTCCAATACACGCTTGCTAAATACCGCACTGGAGCGCACTCGCCTATTAGTTTGAGTGTGAGTGAACGATTTGTTCGCCATCCCAAACCAGGAGGCTGAAATGATCGCTGATGCCCTGGTGGTGGGCATGATTAGCCAGTTTGGTGTCATGGAATCCCTACACAGCGACAGGGGGACGAACTTTGAATCCCGGGTGTTCGCTGCCATGTGCGAGCGCCTGCAGCATACACAAACGTGGTAGTGCGGACTACCACGCTGCACCCTCAGAGTGACAGTTTGGTGGAGAGATTCCACCGGAACATGGGAGATCAGCTTTGCATTGTCACTTCCCTACACGGTAGCGGGACTGGGACAAACACCTGCCCAGACGTTTACAACGGTGGTCACTGGTCGCGAGAGGCACGGAGCCGACTGTATGATGATAGATCATCATAGCGATTTTGATCATTACAATGAATAAGCGTGGACAAAGTAGACGGTCCTTAGTGGCTGGGGCATTTGAGGGACAATATGTATTTTATATGCAACGAATACAAATAAAATAATATATGTTTTATATGTTAATTTATATGATAGAAATTATTATATTTCTTTCTGCCATATTTAGCCATTGTGACGCAAATATCCGATGTGTCCCCAGGGTCAGAAGCTGGCAGCAACAACAACCCTTAGCCTGAAGTGACATGGCTCGATGGGAGGTGGGGTGGAGCCAGAGAAACATTACTCACTTTTCTGTGTACAAGGAGTACAAGGAGTTTTCACTACATGGTGTTTGTGATATGAAATGTAAGCTCACCCTAATCACAGTAAACATCATGTCTTCAGTCATTTTCAAGTTACTGTATGTAGTATAGTCACATCAGTTGGCTGGAGTAGATTGTGATGAAATCCTATGTATTGAATCGAGAATCATTTTGAATAGAGAATCGTTTTCAATCTGGAATTGTTTTTGGATTGAGAATCGAGTTTGAATCAAATCGTGACCCCAAGAATCGGAATCGAATCGTACAACAACAGCTGCGGGTGCGGCTTCAGTTCAGGTGGATCACCACCCACCTGAAAACCAGGTATACTTAATGAACTGGTGGGTGTGGCTGATTTTCAGGTGGGTGGTGATCCACCTGAACTGAAGCAGCTGTTGTTGTATGATAAAGGGGGAGGGGTTAGGGGATGGTTGATATTGTGATATCACTAATATGGTGTATTTCGATTTTTGATTGGGCCTCAAAGGCTTTCAGGATGAAACCAAAAATACACAGGGAAGACATATTTCAATATTCTAACCACACCTGGGGGTCTATTAGTTACAGCAATGTTAACTCCGTAGACACATACAAAACAGAAAAAGTACAAAAATCATGGCACATTAATGTGGGGTACTGGGTCGTCCTCATGACTGGTGCTCGTGTGATGGTTTTCACAGCACTAGTTTGCTGTCTGGCAGCTATTGGTGTCTTTAGCAGTGTCCTGCTAGTTTCATTCTTCTGGCTGCTATTTTCTGGCTCACCTTTGGCATTCCATTATACATATTTGTGCTGGTAACATGTGTACTCTTGCTGATGTTAAGTACTGCATAATTTCATGTGTCAAAATATTTTGTCATCCTACAGAAAACCTGCCAGTTATGCTCTCAGGCATAACGGTTCAGTTGGCTTTTACTTTGGTATAATGGTCCTTTCTGGTTTGCTGTCTTCAACAGTAGGTAGAGTGCAGTGTGTAGGGGACTCTGCAAGCTAGTTTATCTCAGTTTATTCAGACATGTGCGGTTAGCTGATTAATTTGCTTAATTATTTTTTTAATTGTCTCCGTACATGGCACAGACTGTTTTGCACCCTGTCCGTCCGGCATTCTGTCTGTGTACAGCTATTCTCTAGCACCGTTGGCTTGATTGCAGCAAAACTGTGCACACACACTCCCTGGATGCCAGAGCGGGAGGGATCACATGGGCCTGTTATAGCACCATCAGTTTTTTGACAGTACCGGTACTCAGAATTTGTCCTAGAATCACGCACATTGACACGTTTGACTGTCAAGGTTTCCTCCTCCAGGAAGAAGCCCTGAATAAGGGAAGACATCATTGCACATATAACAACCACGCCAATGGGTCAAATGAAGTACTGTCACCTCATAGACAAATTAAAAACTGAAGAAAATAATCACAGCACTCCAACTTTAAACAAATCGGGTCTTTGAGAATTTTCATATTCCATCCTGATTGGCTAAGATAGGCAGGAGTGTTCCGTTTTGAAAAAATGGCTCAAATCATGAACACAGCGTGCCTTTTCTGTGACTCGGTAGTCGGTACACATTATCTCTATAGTCAAGTGATCAAGACGGATCCATTTGATTTTTTTGAGGGGCGCTAGTGCCATATGTTTTACTCTGCTTTTACTGTGTGCAGTGCACAAACTTTGTCCTACACCTACACAAACATTAAATTCCCATTGACAATGAATGGACAAATTTACGTCATAGTGTAAACACTAACATTGTGTAACAAACATTGAAGATGAAGGTCACATTCTGATTGGCCGGAATGAAATGATGTATGCATGATGATTTACGATAAGAGTGACCCTCACGATAAGAGCGCCCGTGACATGACGTCACGTCACGTACGTCTCACATTTGCCAATGACAATGACATGAGAATTTATGTCATATGTGCCTGAAATATGACGTAAATTTGTGGCAACACAAATATTAATGCCTTTGATAATGAAAGGAAAATGTACGTCATATGTAGATGAGCAAATCGGCTAACCAATCAATTTTTTTAAGGTGTGTTTTTTTTTAATATTCCATCCTGATTGGCACATTCCGAATATTGCTGGTCCACAGTTATCTACCTGACCTGGCGGAGGGAGACCTGTGCTCCGAGGATCACTCTCACAGATCTGTGATGTCATCCCCCCACTTTGACTGGCTGTTTTTGTTGTTTTATTTTCTGCTTGGATGTCCGTGATGCGTTATGATCCCGCCGCAGTTAGAAAAGCCCTGCTGTGATTGGCCAACTTGGTTTCCCCGGCCTATATGAACGTCTATTGGCCGTTGATTGTGTTCAATTTTGGTAAAAAAGATGTCAAAAAACGCTTGTCCCCCCCCACCTTCAGGTACCCTATGACACCCCTGTAGACAAGGTGTATACAAGTATAAGTACGTAACAATACTTCTGTATTGCCTCTGTGTTGTTGACCTCTGACTGCACAAATTGTGCATTCAGAGGATTCGTTGTGTTAATACCTTGGTTAATACCCTTGCCTGTATAGCCTGTCTATCCTGTTACAGAATAACTCATAAAGTACAGGAATGGACTGTCATCCAGAAGTGATTGGCACATGGGTGTAGGTTTTACTTAGGTCGCATTCTTTTGGGCATGGAGGCACAGCGCTGAGCACAGACGGCAGCATAAAATGTTTATCAAGATGAAGAAAGTCCCTACTCCCCACACAGTGACAGCACTCCATGTTTATGGACAGACAGACAGAATATTCTGTAGGCTACACTGCAGTTTTCCTTAAGCAATTGATTAATGTACTCGTCCTCATATTTTCATCAGAGCTTCGGTCTCCTCATTCGACGTCTATCCACTGTAACGGGACATCTCTACGCTGCGTAAACTATGCCTTCTCCGTCTCCAACCATGTTTAGCTCCTCACCCGCCACATTGTTTGCTTCATTTACTTTGTTTGCTTTGTTTGCATTCACACCTGCACCGAATCGAAATCAAGTGGGATTGGAAGATTTTTGGCAGAGTAGAATGCGGTTCTTTGATGCACATTAGGATTCGATCATTCGAATGAGGCTTCACACATGCCGGTACGAAGCGCACTTTCCGACAATGTGCAGCAGGATTCGTTTTAATCGCAGTAAAGCTTTCTGGTGTGAAGGTGACCTTACTTGTACACTGAGAGGGGTAGGCTACAGTATCACAGGCTTCACAGCCCACTAAACTGACCCCCCCCCCCCCCCCCCCCCCATCCTTGCAAACCCCCTAGGATGTTTTAAAACAAGTGTAGGCCTACAGTTTTTATTGAATATTTTCTTTGAGACTTTCATAATAGACAAGTTTTTTTTTTGTAAAATGTATTGCAAATTGCAGCAGAAAAAGTATGCATGTAATAACTGTACTGTATTCTATACTCATCTCATCCCCTAGCATCCTTTTTGCAGCAAAATATAGGCTGCGTACATAAATGGCTATGATGTATTAATCACGATTAACCACAACATGTAAAAAACATTATTTAAATAAAACTAAACTATAATTTCACAATGAACAATAAGTGTGAGCATGCTGGGAAATCCTGCAAAGCGAGTTGGCACACCCTAGGTAGGACGTATCTGAACTAAACAAACATTACATTGTACAATATCACAGTTAATTTTAACATATTACAAGCCAACATCGAACGTTGCGGAAAACGGGGTCTGAGACAGCAGACAAAATGGTACCATAATAATGATGAGCATTATGGAGGACCAAGGTTGAAAATGGGTGAAGTCATTTAAGCATGATGCATGTTTGCTAGTAGTTAGAATGTGTATTTTTCGTTTTACTTTTAGCCTATTTTACCTTTTCAAAAAGCACAATCTTAGCTTTTCTTGTTTTTTTAGAGTTGAACTTGGCTAAATGTAATTTTTCTAAGATTGAAAGGAGCTGATAGATACGCCAATGACCGCAAGATCCATCCATGGTAATGGACAGAATGGTCTGTCCTGATTCTGTTCTGGACAACTGTTATTTTCCTCTTCTGATTACCGGTATCTGCCTTCAATTTGCTGTCTTATACCATACCATATCATCATCAATTTCCCTCAAAAAATTAAAATATTAAACATATTTTAAGAACATGTATAAGAACATATTTTGTTAATGTCCTTAAAGCCAAGCCAGCAGAGCTTCAAATAGTATAAATACAAATTTCAAATATGCCTACAACACACCGTATCATGCATACTGCACAGCTGTACACATAGATCTATAAAGGCTAGATGGCTCAAGGCGGAGTCTCTGACGTAGTTCATCCGGCGGCCATCTTGCTTCGGGGCTACAGTACAGTATGTTCTATGGCAGCTCAAAACAAAAACAGTCATAACTCGCTCAAATCTTGACGGATTTACAAACGGGTTGGTTTAATACAAACGTTGTCCACAGTCCACGGCTATGATTCAGGATGCTTATCTGTTTAATTTTGTTTTTTATATGAACGTCGTATAAAAGCATATGAGTATGCGGACGTCTCTGACGTTTATAACAAACCAAACCGTTTGAAAATCGGTTGAAAATGTGCAAGTTATGGTTATTTAAAAGTACATGCCCCATAGGCACAATGTTATGCTGCCCCGAAGTAAGATGCCCGCCACGTAGCAACGTCGCTCTCCAATGGCCAGAGCGCGGGTGAGACATTCTTATATATATATATCTATGGTTGTACGTGCATGTACACGCACGCTCACACAAACTCGTGTTTGTCCTGTAGTAACCCCAGCCGGCATATCTGCATCGTGCGTTTGACTGTGTGCGGAAGTGGGTCCGTGTGTGAGAGGGGGGGAAGGGCTTTGAGGAGCACATCATCGTGTGTATTCCTCAAAGCCTACCCCCTGTTCCCTTATATGGAATAGGAGTTGTGGTGTGAGCAATTACAGCCAATCGTGTCGGTGTGGAATATGAGCGTGTCTGAGAAAGGAAGGGGGCTGTCCCGCCTGGGTGGGGTTTCGGGGAGGGACCAGCCAAGCCGGCCCGGTGTTTGAAAATGAATGATAATGTCATATTTGTGTAATGTGTATGGAGACTGAGTAGCCGAAATAACAGCGTTTCCATCAGAGTGAGGACTTGGCCAAAGAAAATATATCCAGAATATATAGCTCCCCCAAAAATGCAATGTGAGTATTTCATTTATTATAAAAAGAGGTTTTATGTTTGATGCAGATTATTGGTTTTCAACTGAACGGACTCTTGTCTCTTGATAAGTAAATGGTCTAAGGATTGGTGTCAAAATGCTATTTTATAGTGTCATTTTTGCATAATTCCATGTAAAATCAGCGTTCGTCTTATGCTCCATTCATTTATTGAATCTGCTAAAGGTTTCCTGTCCGCCCTATCATCCTGTTTAGAAGAACATGTGCAGCCGCTCTGTAGCAACCAGGGTGGAACCGGACCATAGACCAGTGCTGAGCTGTCAATTGAACCGAAGAGAGATTGAAACATTACATTAGTTTAAAGAGGCTCGTACTAGTGTATGAAGATTCGTATTAACCAATACATCCCTAGTTTAACATGGGCGGGGGGGGGGGGGGGGGGGGTATAGATTCCATATAGATTATAGGAATGCATTTTCAGTTTCACTACTGCTGGACGTGCTGGTGGTTAATCTGAAAGCATGCAGCTGGCAGTCGGTGATAGAAATCCCTGAGATACCAGTTGTGGTTTGCACTGAAATGGGTTCAGGTTGTGGTGTCATGAGTTTTGACCTTGTACATTGTAGAGAGTGAATGTGATAAACCTTTTATTGATCCCCTATTATTGAGTGAACTTTTGGGAAAGCGTAACAGGCATACTCTTGTTTTGACTGTGGATATGTACTGTAGTGGTCGGGTATTTAAATTCGGGGTGTGGTGGTATCACAATCATATTGGGGGTTGGGGGGGGGGGGGGGGAAGAGTAGGGCAGGCTGTTTAATTTGTGATGGATGCGCTATGTTGGTGGAGCTGGAGATTAGCGACAGACAGTTGCCTGATTTCTTATTCAGTATTTGTGCATGTCTGATAAGTGTGCCTCTGTCAGTAATATAATCTGTCCAACTGTTGAATCCTTGCATTTCTGAATGGACAGTTTGTGATGCTGACCTTAATCCTGTAGTTTTTGTATAAGCCTGCAGTTTATTTTTGGACCAAACAATCGACTGTGTGTAATTTATCAGAAAAGGGCAGGAGGAAATTGGGGAATATTAATGAAGTGCTCTGGTTTTGTCTGACAGCAGGCTACATACTATCTGTATGATATGAACCACATCGCCATAGTAGAAGACAGACTGTGATGATTGATTATACAGCAGGCTTAGGCTACAATGAGATGTGCATTAATGATCCTTGAGAAGAAATCGGGACAAGAGGCAGAGTTTTAGCATGAAACTTTAGGGTGACAAAATGTGCAGGGAATACCATATAAACCTGCTGACCATCCATAGTATTTATGTCGGGTCCACTGAACTCAAAAGCTATAAGCTTATGTTATCAATATTCATGTTTTGTTGTTGCCTGACTACTAGTCATGTCACCCGTGATGTAGAAATGGCAGCAGGGCTGTCACATTTGAACAGAAATATCAGGGCTCCAGTCTTTTTAATTTTGGCCATGAGGATGTGCATGACAGCCGATCATCAGGTGAGGCAAAAATGGAAAGGATTGGTGGGGGAATATGAGGTGAGCAAGGACTAAAGGTTGCAAGATGTGTTGCTCTAAAGCTGCGTCAGAAATGGAAGATTGCCAGCTTGTGTCTCATGAGCGGTTTTGAGTGAAATATATATTTTTTATGATCACTGTCACCCCTCCCACTCAACCTTTCCCTAGATATCCAAAACACACAGCAAAGCAGTTCTCACTGGACCTTTTAAAAAGAGATTGCCTCCACCCTATCATGATCCACCCCCACTCCCTCACTTCCCTGTCCCCTTGAGACCACCACAGTGACCACACACTCCCACACAAACCTCTGCTGTATGAGCCAAGCACACAGCTGTGTGTGTGTGTGTGTGTGTGTGTGTGTGTAGAGAGGTCTTTGAGGAATCTGCAGCTGCTTTCAGAGGAATACTGAAAATAAAATGGCACCTTGGAAGTGGTGAGCTCACCATGTGACATCTGCCGACTCCGCAAAAAAGTCAGCAGGGTTGTCTACCTGAATCCACAATGAGCTCAAGTCTCATCAATGCTAAGCAGCTACTCGGACAACGCTGCGGTGCAATCAATAAAAGGTCTGTGACGTCGCATGCCAATGGAGGTTTACATGGGATGGCTCTCAAAAACGGCTTCATAGAGGGAGGGATTCTTTTCTGTGTTTTAAGGCACCTTTCATACCCATCTAGTCCCTCCCCCATCACCAAACCTAATATTTTTGTTCGTGCTCTCTGACCCCTGCTCTGCCTGTTTGCTATCCCCTGGCCTTGCCCCTGACCAATTGTCCCGACTGTTGAGCGATGATAGGCTACCACCACAATGGACAGAATAGGCTGCTGGTATGTGTTTTCCATCCCACTAAATAAACGTGCTAAGAGGAGCGCAGACTTGTGTCTTTTTCTAAAGTGGGAGCCAAGCGAGGCTGTTGTGTAGCGACCAGGGGGTCTGGTTTTGGCGGTGGTCACGTTTCATTGTTCTGGAGGGATGGCATGCTTCCTGTGTTGACTGTCAAAGGTGGAAGAGTGAGCTTTTCTTACTTCATCTCTCTTTCCCTCCCTAATTTGGATGTGGTGTAACTTAACCAGGTCTCTCACACATGAGTGGAGGTGGTACATTTAGTGAGGAGATGCAGTGGAGGTGGTACTACCCACCTTTAATGAGAAGAAGCAGTGGAGGTGATACATTTAGTGAGACGAAGCTAAAAGCAGGTCATCTATCTTAAACCTCTGCTGTGAGCTCTCAGCTGTTTAAATTGGTTATAAATGTTATGTGATGGTTTAGAAACCTGTATATATTTTTTGAGACATTAACTGTTCTTCAAAGCTTACCACTTTTATCAACTAGGCTCCATGGTCCTACCATTTTGTCAACAGTTGCAGTTAATTTTGTCAATATTGCTTGCTTGATTACTTACACATGTTTGTTAAGCGTATGGTCTTGTTTCGATTTTGGTCCATTGTACTCAATTAGTCAACAAGACATACAATACATTACATATTGGTATTCGGTAATGACACCAATACCATATGTTTACAGAAAAAGAGGGGTGGGGGCAGGGGGTGGGATATGTGGCTCCTTCCATTCCTTGGAGCTCACTGAGGGAGTGTGTTGGACTCTCTCTGGGGGCAAGCTGGTAGGGGATAGAGTATGTACTGTGCGACCAATGACATCTTATATTATTATTTAACATTTTATCATTATGCATATTGGCAAAAGTTTCAACACTAATGAAATTAACCCATATGTTAATTAGCAAATATTATGTATTTAATTACGGAATACGGATCAGTGTTTTTAGAGTTGGCACTATTCGTCACAATAAATAATTTCACCCTGCACTTGCATAGAAACTAGGATCAAGCCATGTTGTTCAGAGGATGTGGCACCAATCCATAATTATTAATTACCTCTAAACACTGGTGTTGTGTTCCTCTAGTGCCTGATCTTTTGATTCAAAGCCAGCATCACTCTCATGACGTCTTGTGAGCACTGGTAGCCACTGGCAGTCACATGTAGTTGAGGTTTATTTTAGCAGGTGGCAGTGCCAAAGTAAGGAATGTCTAGACGTGGCTCTTGGTCTAGCTAGTTAACTAAGCACCAGATCTTTGGTCGCCGAGTGATATGCCTACCAGTATATATTAAGGGTACTTTTACTGACTGAGAAAATGATAACGGGGTCCAAAGATGGACCTGTATTATATTGTATTTGGGTCCTTAGCTGTGTAAACGTAGCCTGGGAACAAGATGAATCTACAATGCAGTGATAGTGAAGAGTCGCAGATGCGTGTATCTGGCTGTGTACTGGGGGCAGGTGGTGTGGTGGCCTCTGGTGGATCTGCTGCCCCTATAGGGTGCATGGATGGATGCAGGTCTTAGCCTAAGACTCTCGTAGATGTATTTATCGATTCTGACATTTTCAATCTACGATAGTCTAAGCGAACTCGCCCCATGGTCCTGCGCTGAAAATCCTCTGCCCTTGAATGACTCTGAACATGTACAAATGCAAAGTGTTTCACCTGCTGCCCCACTTGTCCGGTTTCCTTACGCATACGCTGCATAGCAGGGTGCAGGCTTTAGTTCCGACATACTATTGATCCGAAACCTCAATCCTAACCTAACCCTAACCGCAAACACGGGAGCAGCGCATGTCTGACCATCGCTTTTTCGCATCGCATCGCATGTCCCCCCGTTTCGGATCTTCGGTGTGTCGGAAAAGCGTGCGCACCCCGCATAGCACGCTGCACGCTCATCCGCCTGGGTGAGGGCAGACTGCTGGGCGAGTGCTGGTGCTTTGACATGGGGGTGGTCAGATCATCATATTATGTACTGGCCATATATGGAGCGTGTCTTGAGTGTACAGGGTTTGATGAGGTCAGATCAACATCGAATGTCAGAACAGGAAGGTCAGGTGGGGGACGATCACCTTAGAGCAGTGGTGTGAAAAGAATCATCTCCTGATGAATGTCTCCAAGACCAAGGAGGTCATCGTGGACTAGCGGGGGAGGGTTCCACAACCTCCTGTCATTATCAACCGGTGCTGTGGTGGAGAGGGTGGAAACCTTCAAGTACCTGGGGGTGAACATTCATGAAAAACTCAAATGGGAGGCACACACAATTGTGGTGGTTGCAAAAGCGCAACAGCGCTTATATGTACTCGGGCGCCTCAAGAAGTTCAGCCTGAGTCCACAATTAATCAAGAACTTCTACCAAGGGACGATGGAGAGCTTGCTGACGAGCAGCTTCACAAGCTGGTATGGGAGCTGCACTGACAAGGACCATAAGGCTGTCAGGAGGGTGGTGCGCTCAGCTGAGCACATCACTGAGGATCATAAAGGACCCCACACACCCCCAGAATGGTTTTTTTCATGCTGCTGCCCTCAGGGAAGAGGTACCAGAGTATCAAAGCCAACACAAGCAGGCTGAACAGTTTTCTCCCCCAGGCTGTAAGACTGCTTAACAGCCTAAATGAACAATGAGCATTTTTATGGTATTATGGCCTTGTTGGAGCTTAAAATAAACAGACCAAAAACCAAAATAATAAACAACAAAAGCACAAACCCAATAAGCATCGGAGGCCAGACACTGGAAAAGGTCGACAAATGGGAAGTGTGATAGCAGTGGATGGTGGGACAGAGGAGGATGTGAATACGGATCATAAACTTGGAGGACATCACCAATAAACTGCAGAAATTCATCATCCACTGCCTAAGACGCATCTTCAGGATCTTCTGGCCAAACCGCATGAACAACATCAACCTATGGGGAGAAACAATGTAGATACAGCTGATAAGGAGAAAGTGGAGCTGGATTGTCACACATTAAGAAAAAACAAAACGGCAATAACTAAACGGGCACTAACATGGAACCCACAAGGAGAACGGAGCAGAGAGAGACCCAAAAACACCTGGAGGAGGATCATGGAGCTAGATGTCAAACGGAAGGGACTGACGTGGCAACGGCTGGAGAGGATGGCAACGACTCATCAATGGCCTATGTTCCGAAAGGAATGCAAAGCCTTGTATGCTGATCTGACTTCTTTATTTACGTTTTTATTTGTGTATTGTCATCACCCAACCTAAGTTTTATTTTTTTTCCTTTTTTTTTCACTATGCACGTACATCTGTGTGGGAATAAACATCTTGAACATATGGAATGTCAGAAGAGATCAGCTCCATGTTATATAGAGAGGAGATCTAAGGTTTTGAGGTCAGATGTAGAGTTGCCAAGGTATCTGGTCTTACAACCCAGGTACCTTTTAACTAGCTTCTTTAAGACCATCTTCCCAATCACATGGGCGGCTGTGGCTCAGGAGGTAGAGCAGGTCGTCCAATGATCCCTGTGTCGGCGGTTCGGATCCCGGCTCCTCCTCCTGTCCACATCGTCGAAGTGTCCTTGGGCAAGACACTGAACCCGACATTGCCTCCAATGAGTCGGTCGGTGTTAGCTGGCGTCGACTGTTCGCCGCTTCACCTCCGAATGTATGAATGAATGAACCATTGTAAAGCGCTTTGAGCACTTGGAAAAGCTCTCTAAAATGCAATTCATTTAGACATCCCGGTTTAAGTTCTTACCGGACACTGTGGTGGGCTCCACTCCTAATCCTAGCCTTGAGTTTGAATATGGTCCTTTCCTTTAGTATTACAATCACTATATTTGGCCCGAGCCGACCTAGTGCTGATATCAGATAGATGTGGTAGAACTATATATGGATAGATCTAACTGGCGAAGAATATATAAAGGTTCGGCTTCAGGGAGAAAGTCGTAGTCGAAGCATCATGGTTTAAGTTCTAACCGGAAACCACTGCGGTGGGTTCTAACCTAAGTAATCAGCAATAGAGCCTTGAGCTATTTTATAACTCACCTTTCCTTCTGTATATTGTGTATGTGGGTCACTTTAGTTGACGTACCAGAGCACCAAACACACCAAATCAAATCTATTGAATCTAAAGGTACCTCTGAAATATAAATAAAGCTGTTACATGTCTGTCATTATGTGCCCTTTCCCTCAGTGACTGTGTGTGAGCCCAGTGCCATGTCAGCAGCTGTGGAACGGCCAAATGATAGCGTCTTCCTGCACTCGTCATGTGACGTTGAAGACAGCTCAGCCTCCTTGGAGAATGTGGCAATGTATGTGTACACACACACACACACACACACACACACACACACACACACACTGCTTAACGGTAGGGCATGTGATATTTCTTGGTTAAAACCAAAGGTATGGTGAAAAAGTTAAGACTGTTTTTTGCTGAGTGTGTGTGTTTAGTAATAATAGCCTAGGGGTCTCTCCAGCTCTGCAATAAACTGAAAATACATTTCAGGTGGGTTGCCAATTTAATCCAATCAGGAAAGAGGACCTTCCTTATAACATTTTATAGTGTTCCGGTTTATATTTTGTCTGCTCAGTTCTTTGTCATCACTTTCCATTTCACTTGATTATCTTGTTCTCTCTCCCGGTAGAATAAAATTGGTATCCTGAACTGAAAAAGCATTTTTCCTGGTAGAAGGAAATTGGTATCCTGAATTGAACTGCACAGACGGGGAAGACCCCTGTTACTGAACAAATAATCTATAGCAAATTAGCAATGATTACTACCAGAGCTCTTTCGCACTTGTTTTAACAAAAATATATATCACTTATCTGAACCTTTAAACCAACCGGCTTATGTCACACCGCGGACCGCCATACACTATGTTCCTCATGTCCCTCACGCAAGGATATCATGCTCCACGTCCTGCCGACTACACCAGATTGTAGCATTGTGCAGAAAGCAGGGATTGAACCCGGGCCCCCCACTCGCCAGACCAACGCGCAACCTGTTGTGCCAATAGGTCTGAGCCCAATTAGCAGGGCTGTTGCGGGCTGGGTCTAGGCTGGGGGCTACAGTAGCATCAGACGGTACCTGAGGGAGTGTTTACTTTGTAGTACTGGGAAGTTATTCAACCTCTGACTCACTGAGTGGAACTTGTTGCCCCCGGGTTAGTACCAGAGTGCAGTCAGTTTGGGGACACAAGTGTGTGTGTGTGTGTGTGTGTGTGTGTGTGTGTGTGTGTGTGTGTGCGTGTGTGTGTGCCTGTGTGGTACTAAGATTAACTCCTCTACTTTTCCTTCAGTGAGTCCACAGAGGAGGAGTCAGCTGGGGAAAGGGAAGACGACACTGGAGTCAACAATGAAGTCAAAACTACAGAGCCTGCTGAACCGTCCCATTCTTTACACACACAGACAGGTAAGCAACTACCCCCCCCCCCCCCTCTACTGGTGCAGATATCAGATCTACAAGCTCACGTATGTCCCCTGTAACACGCTGTGAACTTATAGATTGTCTATTCATGTCTGTAAAGAGATTTGGGGAGGGAAGAAAAACGAAGGGGATTAAGTATAGATCCGGGAGCCCCTTTTTCAGTGAAGTTAATTGGTTTTAAGTGATTAACATCAGTGAAGGTGATTCAGACGGGTTGTATTTGAGAATACACACAAATGCTGATAAGGGAGTTGAAAGAAGCAAATTGAGCCTGTATGTACGTTTTTGGTCAAAGTCAGCACTCTCTGTTGCTCTCCTGACCTTTTCACATGAGGAAGTGGGCTAAACGGAAGTGACCGAATACCACATTCTCTGCCGGTATGTGTTGACTTCCCTTTTCCTGCCTCTAATCTCCACTGACTCGGGCCAAGAACAATCCGTCTCCAACACTGATTCCATTCCATGCTTGCTTTATGCGCTCAAAATGCATTAGGAAAGCAGATTAGTTATTTATTTAAGGCACGCGTGAATTAAAAGGGCTCATTAAAAGGGCTCATTAAAGGGAAACTTGACAAAACACTGCAAAAAACGAAAACGACCATTATTCTAAGCGGTGTGCATTTTGTCACGCTAGTCAGAGAAGATTTTTGGAGTAAAAAAATAATAATTTAAACGTGGGACCCCAAGAGAAACAATGATATGGGTGTAACAGTGTTGCGCACAGCTGACTTATGTATAAAGCCCATCTAATGCACTACTACTATAGCTCTGTATGTTAACACAATCAGCGCTGGGATTTCTTTCAAAATAGCAGCTCGGGGTGCCACGCAGATATGGCAGCTTTTACTCTAAGAAATAATGTTGCTTGCTTACCTTACCTCGCTATGATTACGATAAAGTTGCTCGATAATCCCTCGTGTTCATATTTTAAACGAGAGGCATGTTGAAGTCAGAAATTAAGAGCTTAGTATATCCATCTGGTCAAGACTCAAAACCATGGGAGAGCTCCCTAGATTAGGAGATACGAGCCTTTCTTTCTGAGTGGTAAACGGGGAAGTGAACGGCAGCGTGCATGCACGAACGGCAAGGAGTATGGTGCAGAAGGAGAGGCCAACCCCCCAAAAAAGAAAAGAAATCCGAATAAGTTTCTTTTGTTTGATATCAATGAAAATGTGCTAGGACGCGTACACGTCCTCGCAATCCATCGGTTGGATTAGCCAGGACGGCTCCACACATTCTACGGTCTAAATGGGTTAACAGTACTTTGATGAACACCTTTAATTACTTGCGCAAGTACTGCGATCAGCTGGGTATGTGTTCACCGTATGTCTGTGTTGTCTACTGGCCAATAAGGGACCACCATTCTTGATGACGTAACTAAGGTAGGTTTGGTGATCGGCTGGGTATGTATGTCGGGGTAAGAATTGTGGTCCCTTATTGGCTATTGATGGTGACGTAACTAAGGTACGTTTCATGGTTGGTATAATGTCAATAACTGGTCTAAAGCAGAGGTTCCCAACCACCGGTCCGCGGACCGGCACCAGTCCGTGGGACATGTGATGTGCCACTGGTACACGAGAAGGGAATCTCAAGTTTTCCCGTCGTATTTTCAAATCCATTTGAAAACGGAGGAAAAAAAAGAGGACAAACGCAGGCAGCGGATTGGCAGCGGATTGCTGTTGCGCGTAGTATAGAGCACGACCCTCAATCACCCACATTGGAATGCAAAGGCATGCCTTTCAGGCAGCCTTTGTATCATACTCGTCTGGCAGGTATATCTCTTTGAAAACCTTTTGTGCTTCTGATTGTGCGGGGAAGACGACACATCTAGTCTGCCCAATTCCTAGAAACTGTTTCCCGACCTTCCTTCACAAGGTCGGGGAAACTGTTTGGAAAATCAGCAGTGAAAATGGACTCTTCTCCTCCTTGGCATCTTCACCCGTTCATACAGTGTGTGCTCAGCCGCGGAACAACAGCTGCAGCCTATGAAACAAAACACTACACGTGACTTTACAGGATTATTATTTCTTGTCAAGTATCAGAAGTTGATGTTACTCAGTTAAAGTAGGCTAATGCGCCACTCTGAAATTCTGATTGTTTAACGTTTTCCAAAAGTAATTCATGAAAAATACTTAAAAAACAATCATACTATCATTGTTGGGTCAATGATATAACATTATGTTGTGATATAATAATATACGCAGCGGGTAGACCTTAAGGGCCAGCTGTCATCCGTGAGCACGTGTTTGGTACGATGACGCACGATGCAACCGAAACGAAAAATGTATTCAGCTTTGTGAGGGGAAATGACTGACGTGTCCGGTAGTTAGTTGTATTTTTCTGTAGGACTGTGAAACATCAGTGTCGTCTACTGTACTTGCTGCCTGAACGAGCTCTAGACAATTGGCATGTGAATTAGTATCGCTTACTATCTTAGTAGTTAATGTTTTCTGCGCTCTGACAGTGGTGCGTGGGAGGTTGTTGGGGAAAACCTCTTGATGGACCTGGCTTGGTTTCCTGTGTAACCTCTCTAAAGAGAAAGGGCCATTCAGACTGATTTGATTTGGCTTGTTTAGCCTGAGCATCATCTGATAAATTGATTTTGTTCGCTCGTGTCCCTCTCAGTGACAAACTGTCGGCATGGTAAACTGAAAAGGGGTGAACTTCAAAGTGACACATTGATCACGTGATTGTCAGTAAATGTTCTCCCGTCAAGAGGACACTCACACATTTTTAACGCCAAATTGCTGTCTGTTGTATACTAGCCCACGCTGTTCATTTCTTCCCTCCACTAATTTAACTATCTGTTTCAAACATTGTACATCTGTTGCACAGTTTGCACCACTCACTCATTGTAAAAACAGCATACATGATAATCTGCGGTACACACGCACAGGGTTATTACTTATTAGTCTTATTTATGCTTAGATTGTTATACATGCCATCTTTATAGCCTATTAATACGTTAATCCACGCGTCTCCTATGTTTATTTTCATTGATTTGTCCACTGGTGCCACATTCTGGCCTGGAGGGCTGGCTCTTATTGTGTTAAACAAGAATAAAACCTATAGTAAACAAATCCTCCTTTCTTTTCAACCAATCCCCTCCCACATCCTCCTGTCTCTCATCCTACAGTCAGTGTCCAGCGCCCAGACTCTCTGTCAGTGCCAAAAGCAGGGGAGCCGCCTCTGTGGACATCCAGGGGCAATGAGGAAGTGAAGCTGAGAATGGGGGAGTCTGGCATGTCTGCCGAGCCCCCAATGACAGTCGACCAGATGTTCACCTCAGCTGTGGATCGATTCGGTAACTTCATCGCTCTGGGCTGGAAGGACGGTGAGCAGCAGAAGGTCCTCAACTACAAAGAATACTACCAGACCTGCCGCACGGCAGCCAAGAGCTTCCTTAAGGTGAGGCCTGAGCAGAGACAAATGAGTAAATGGTTCTCTAGCGCCTTTATCCAAAGTGCTGAGGTGGAGACAGCCATATACAGTACGGCACCAACCTGCTTTTCGTGAGCATTTAGGGGTTCAGTGTCTTGCTCAAGCAGGAGGAGTTGGGGATCAAACCGGGACCTAGCGATTCCAAGACGGCCTCTGCTGCTCACTAGTACCCAAAGCATTAAATACAAACTAACTGAACAGTCACAGGTGTCATCTAAAGCCTGTTTCATATCACATGAAGGTGACGCTTGTCAAATAAACTGCTTTTTAATATGCAAGTCATCAATGTGTGACAAAATCCTTATACAGTAGTTGATAGTAAGGTCTTTATCACAGGGTAGTGAAATTGTGACCTTTGACGGTGAAGCATTATCAACATAACATTCAGACCTGAAGTATCATCCAAATTGCTTCCACAGAGAAACATCACAACAATTAGATCTACAAAACTGTTAAGCTGAACAAAAGGTAAAAAAATTATGAGATGAATGTCTAAGTAAGAAGTATGCTTTATACAGAAAAGAGGCCCCAATTAATTGCCTGCCCAGCACAAAATAAATCACCTGTCTCAAAAGGTCAAAAGGTTATTCATTAGTCAACTAAAGATCTGTTGTCTATTTAATATCTACACCAGTTCGATGAGTTTATCCTCCTGGCAGGTCAGGTTTCACATCGTGCAACTCTGTCCCACAGGGTGGGCTGAAATGTCAGCCAGCCAGTGAGACGGCTTGTCTCGGGACGATGCTCAGCTGTACATACAGAGCACTACGGGGTGCACGATAGTTTATTGTGAAACCCAACACTGTTTGTCAGCAAAGACTTGGTGTGAAGTTGTGTGCAGTGTGGGGTGTTTGCAAGTGTTGCATACAAAGACTTAGTCACATGCAGCTTGTCTGCACAGACAACGCAGACACACAGACGAGCAAAGATCCTTAAGCTGCCCTGAACCTTACGGCATAGAAGATACAGATAGACAGTCCCTGAACCTGTTACCCTGCACCCCCAAGCACATGTTTCCAAGTATAACACTAACGGTGTCAGATGGCAGCATATCAATTTTCGGCACTATGAAATGTTAAAGAGACGTACAGTTTGGCCAGCTGCCAGTGTTGTATTTCTACTGTATCTGAGGTTTGGCTATCGGACCTCGTGTTGTGTGACTCGTGTTCCCACCACTGTCATTATGAAAGACTTCATAAGTTATTTAAAAAGCACATCCACTTACATACTTGGTATAACAACAGTTTCAATAATGTTCATGTTCGTCCACTTTTTATTTTATTTGTTTTTATTCAGAGTACTTTTTGTGTTCTGTTCAGCTTGGTCTGGAGCGGTATCATGGTGTGGGCATCCTGGGCTTCAACTCCGCTGAGTGGTTCATCTCTGACATTGCTGCCATCATGGCAGGGTGAGTGTCCGCCTATATTTATTACTATTCTAGTTGGTCATGGGACATTGTCATGATGTACTGTAAATTGTCCATCTGTGTTATGTGCAGAGGGTTCGACTCCCAAGCCCGACGGCCTTTGCCGCGTGTCACTCCCCATTTCTCTACCCCTTCCCTGTCTAATTACTGTACCCTGTAAATAAAGGCAAAACAATATCTTTAAAATATATATATATATATATATCTGTTTTGATTAAAGTGATTTGAAAACACGCATCGGACACAAAAATATGGCATCGGTCTGGCTCCAATTTGACACAATGCACATTTTGCTATATGCCATTTCCTGGAGCACCTTTTGTGGATGCCTCCAGTTGGAATGGAACCTGTTCTAGTGTAAATTACTTTCAATGAGCTGCAAAGGCTCAAACGGCAGTCATCGAAACCTGTCAAAGAACTGTACATTCATCAGATAAGGAACGGTTTGCCCCAGAGTCAAATAACAGATGGCTTATTATGAGACACGTACAACATCTGTCATCTGTAATCAGCTGGTGTTTCACAGAAGCATTTTTACCAATCTGAGCTGCATTCGTCATCATCCATTCACTATAGCTCTCAGAGCTGTGAGAAAGGTGCTGATCGTTCTTCTCCTAGAAAATCTTAAATCCCTGCTCTGCAATGAATCTCCGCTCAATCAAACTGTTATCTGATGTATTACCCAGGCTTTCACACCTTGTTTCTAGTCTGTGCTGAAAATGACATTATATTGAAACTGTATGCTGCCAAATCAGTCTTGATTAGAAAAGGTTTCTTTTGGTAGACTGTGCAGCAGACAGAGCATTTCACAGAATATCATAATCACAATGCCAAAATTAAATGGCGTGACCTCTTGTTTCAGTACATACGTGCTCGTTCCAGACAGTACGTACCGTACATCGTACGTGCGTCCTTCCATTAACTGACTGGTTTCTTGAGGTTCTTGCCGTCACTCTCATGTCGGGCATGGCAAAATTATTTGTACAGCACATTTCTACAACAAGGAAATGCAAAGTGGTTTGCAAACATTAACGCATTTAGACACATTGCATTAAGAGTGCAACAGAAATGCATTACAAAAATACATTTGAATATTATAATGAAATTACTTATTTTGCGACTGCTCTCTATAAGTTTGGCTCTCCTTTTTGTAGAGGGTTTGCTGTGGGCATCTACACCACCAATTCTCCTGAAGCATGCCAGTACGTAGCAGATAACTGCAAGGCCAATGTGATTGTGGTGGAGAACCACAAACAACTGCAGAAGATCCTCCAGGTGAGCTTAAAGCATGTTAACATGCTAAATTGGTGACACAAAATCTTTCTTCCATGAGAGATATTGAGTACTACTTGCATTACGGGTGTTTTACAGCAAGATATATCACATTGCCTTTTGTCATTAAATCCATGTTATTGCTTTTGTGGTATTCATGAACTGTTTCCTGTTATTTGATCACACAGAAATGTATTATGTGCTTGCTTACACATTTCTACAGGTTCAAGACCAGTTGCCACACTTGAAAGCAATTATCCAGTACAAAGACGCTCTAAAAGAAAAGAGACCAAATATATACACGGTAAGAATCTCTCAAAATGGCCTCATAACAGAAACGGAGTATTTGCCAGTAGAGCAGTTTTTCTTTGTGAACTACCTACTCTATGAATAGGCAGTTTCAGCCTAGCAAATTGTCTCACTGTTACAACATGCCTATGATCTCTTGAAGAGCTGCATTCTTAGTTGAGCATGTACTGTATGCATATAGTAAAATGTGCAGTGTTAAGTTAACTCTGAGTAATCAAATGGAACCGGTCGATTTACTTCCATTTGTAATTTAACTGAGTAACATTTACACTAGATGACTATTTAGTGAAGGTTTCTTACTTCATTTTTGTAGAACCTTAAACACTTTTACTAATTTTATCTTAGAACTCCAAATTGTTCATTTATTCATTTCATATTTCATTATGGTCTTTCTGTTTCTTAGTGGGAGGAATTTATGGAGCTGGGACGTGATGAGCCAGACGCTCCTCTTAATGACATCATCGCCAGCCAGAAGCCCAACCAGTGCTGCTCACTTATCTACACCTCAGGGACCACAGGACAGCCTAAAGGAGTCATGCTCAGCCACGACAATGTAAGTTACAATGGACAACAGCATTTTAACCTAAGATCACCAGTTTCATTATTAGAACTGACTTGACTTAAATCCAGCTACTGTATTGGAGGAAAGCTATAGTTGAATGAAATTCATAACGCTGGGTGATAAATAGAAAATGAACTCCAACATAAAGGGATATTGTAAGGACAATCTGTTCTTAGGACGTTAAACATTGACACGGCTGCCCTAGCCTGGCCCAGCCAGCGTGCTTTCTGATCTAGAGGGGCGGGCGCTCTTGGAGCAAGCGCTGGAGAATATTGGTTCAGCGATCAGAGACCCCCACCGGGAGGCGGCCTTTTTTCCGACAGCATTCTAGCCGACGGGGCAACGATCCGATCCGCAGCGGGGGGACATTCGCTGCGATGTGAAAAAGCGATGGTCCGACATGCGCTGCTCCCGTGCTTGCGGTTAGGGTTAGGCTAGGATTGAGGTTTCGGATCAATATGCTGTCGGAAAAAAGACCTGCACCGCCCCCACCCCCCTCCGTCCCTCCTCTCCCTGGTAGAAAACCGCAGAGAAAACTGACGTCACTATATTGAGAGTGACGCCCCTCTGCACTGTAGTTCACTCCCACTCCTAGACCAGGAAATGTCTCAGTTCCCCAGGCTTTCATTTTTTGAGCCGTAGCAAACGAAAATAAAAGCCTGTGTACCGAGGCTACAGCTGCCCTAATACATTTTAACAAATGTTGCTGTTATAACAGTATGTTGGACACGTAAAATGCTTCAATTTGATTCTCCGTTCCCCCATCTCCCTCCCTGCAGCTGACGTGGACAGCCTTTGCCACCAGCCAACACGTACGTCTGACAGACGCCACCGAGGCCCAGGAGACTGTGGTCAGCTACCTGCCCCTCAGCCACATCGCTGCTCAGATGGTTGACATCTGGGTCACCATGAAGGTCGGAGGAGCCACTTACTTCGCACAGCCAGATGCCCTCAAGGTAAGGTTTTTGTGTGGCTGTATGTGTGTGTGTGTAACACCCGGGATTCGAACTCTGTTCTTCCGCGTGAAAGTCCAACATCTTAAACAATAGACCAAAGGGATATCCCTATGGACCGGGGGAGATATTAGACTTTTGAGGGCATCAGGCTGAGGCTCTGAGCCTCACACCCTCACCCCCTTTTGACCCGATCCAGGTCACGGCACCAATGTAACACCTGGGATTCGAACTCGGGTCTTCTGTGTGAAAGTCCAACATCTTAAACAATAGACCAAAGTGATATCCCTATGGACCGGGGGAGATATTAGACTTTTGGCTCTTAGCCACTCTGCTACATGTGCATGTCTACTCTTCAGCATATTTGTATGTAGAATACGAACACATAATGTGACCTTGAGGGAATATTCTAGCACAGATAGCCACTGAGTAACATTCTTCAGTCTTGTAGTGCGTCACTGATCTATTTAACCACGGAAATCATACTGTACAGTATATACTTGGGGCAGCAGTGGCTCAGGAGTAGAGTAGCCAGAGTGGCTGAATGGGAACTGCAAGGTTCCCCGTTCAATCTCTGGTTCCCCAGAGTTGGAGTCGAAGTGTCCTTGAGCAAGACTCTGTCTGTACCCCTAATTGCTCCCGATATGCAGGTTGGTGCCTTGCATGGTTTCCGCCATCGGTGTATGAATGTGTGTGTGACTGGCTGAATGAATGTAATGCGCAATCTATGTAAAGCGCGTACCATTTAAATGCACCATTTTGACCGTGGTCTCCCAGGAAGAGTCTGTACGCAGCACATTATGAGCTTGTAGGTTGACATTTTTGCCGAATGTTTGCCCCAGAATGGGGATGTTAGAGTTCGTGTTGTTAAAAAAGGGCAGCCTTGTCTCTGAAGAATTTTGCAATAAAAACATGACTGTCCCATCCACCCTTCCATCCAATGCCTTCAGTCATTCAGGGTTTTTTCACAGGAATCTTCAGGATTGGTTTCACGCTTTTCAAAAAGGGCCTTGTTTATGCCATGTTTATTTATATGGGATCATGTGTTCTCGTGCCCTCATCATCCTCCTCCACATCGTCGGCATCATCTTGCTTTTCTTTTTTTATCTGATTAACACACAGCAAGCATGTAATCCAGTTAGGATATGCAGTTTAGCTATGCCTCGATGGACAAGTTAAAGAGATAGCCTCGCTGAGGGTGGACATATGGACTTAGATGAGATGTTTTGTGTTTCAGTGCACACATGCTTCAAAAAAGATCTTTCTACTGCATGAGGAGTTTATGTGGTTACTTACAGTAGTTAATTGTATCATATTTATGTGTTTTTTTCAGATGTTGAAGTATTTGTTGTTGGATTGAGGGTAACATGCATGAACACTGTCTATTTACAGTGTTGTCATCCCCATTAAGCTCACTTCTGTGTGCTACAAGACACGGACTATATTCACACCAGAAAGTTAATGCGTGAGAGAGCACCCAGTGAATATGGTCAATTGTCCTGTTGTCTGCTAGCACTTATGCAATTCTGTCTCTCTTGGGCTTCCAAGGGCTCCCTGGTCAACACCCTGAAGGAGGTGCGACCCACAGCCTTCATGGGCGTCCCTCGTGTCTGGGAGAAGATGCAGGAAAAGATGAAGTCTGCCGGGGCCAAGTCGTCCACCGTTCGCAGGAAGGTGGCCATCTGGGCCAAGGATGTGGGGCTACAGACCAACCTCATCAAGATGAACCAGTACGTACAGTCACTGGGATATTGACTTTGATCTATTTCATACATGTTTGTACATTTATATTGGACACTATTTCAGGGATTAAGAATCCTATGTGTTGTGAAAAAACTGAAAAGAAACGTGTAAAAGAAAAATCTAAGCTATCTACATATATACACATGGCATTAAAAATCAGGTATGTTACAATGTAAGTTTAGTCAATAAGGTGCAAAAAGTGACTCTTTCCTCCCCTCAACTCAGAAATGGAGCAGCTTGCCGCACGCCACTCAACTACCGCGTGGCCAAGAAGCTGGTATTCAAGAAGGTACGCAAGGCTCTGGGCCTGGACCGCTGTAACAAGTGCTACACGGGCGCTGCCCCCATCACCAAAGACACTCTGGAGTTCTTCCTCAGCCTGGACATCCCTGTTTATGAGCTGTACGGCATGAGCGAGAGCACAGGACCTCATACCATTTCCCTGCCCGATGCCTTCAGACTCACCAGGTACCCTGCTTTTACCACATCTCTCTCGCTCTCATTACATTAGACTAGACGTACCGTACTTGGCTGGAATTAACGGCATCATATCCACTAATGCACACTACACAGGTCTGAGGGGAATAAAAATCAATACTCTGAAAGAAGAGAGGGTCTCCAATCAAAATGTCCAATCCACATTAATTCTTCCTGTGGGGGAGATTACACTGCACAGATGTGTCATATGAGCAAAAGGTGAATGTAGACTCTAAAGTAGATGATGCCATGCCTAAAGGTGTCTGGAATCAATTTGTGTGAGGTTTGGACAAAATCTGTAAGAGTAGTAGCAAAAGGTGTTTTGAAAACTCAAAATGGGAATAGGAATGAATGGCCTATATGGGAAGTTTAAAAGATTGTATGATACTGACCATGTTGTAATACTGACCTGACAGTGGCTACAGGACAGTTAAATCCCC
This sequence comes from Protomyctophum bolini, assembly GCF_963924005.1. NCBI lineage: Eukaryota > Metazoa > Chordata > Actinopteri > Myctophiformes > Myctophidae > Protomyctophum > Protomyctophum bolini. The sequence continues at coordinate 35,458,774 of NC_137869.1, forward strand.
TTTTCATTCAGAATAAAAGTTAAATCCTATTAAAAGTTGTCATGTAAACGCCTACAAAATGTAGTGGAGTAAAAGTATTGGAAATACTCAAGTAAAGTACAAATACCTCAAAATTGTACTTTAGTAAAGTAAATACTTAGTAAGTACTTATTTACTTTCCACCACTGCACGTAAACATATCCGACCTGCCCCATATCCAATCGGAAGCCTTCCCAGCCCCAAACCTGATGTGGAATGAAATAATGGGATTTAAAAGTATCTACGGTAACTCTATGCAGAAAATTGCAGCTGTACAAACTCACAAGTCACTTAGCAACGGTTTCTGAGCTTGTACATCTGCTATTTTTGCCAAACGGTGGCACCAGAATAGGGACTTTGAGTGCATGGCATGTTCATGGATTAAAGTTCTCAGTCACCACAACTGATTTCAGTCATTTGGATTCCATAGTCTTCTGTGAAAGCATGCTACGCACTGAAAAAAGCAGATCTACAGCACGACATGGTGTGAGTGTGTAGATCAGCTATTTTCAGTAATTAGTTATTTTAAGATGAGAGTATTTGAACTAAGTGATCAAACTAGCAATATAATACAAGTTTAGAAGCATCTTCCAGAAACATGAGTGGCCTCAGAAATGTCATAAAAGAAAAGGGGTTAATGCCTTAAATCTGTGATCTCTTCAACTGGTCGGCTGTTGTGTGGAACAGCAGCAACAATAACTTTTCTTTATTCCATGGCATGTGGATAAACGGTTGTGAATAAATGTCCCTGCAGCTGTGGGAATGAGATCCAAGAGTGCAAGACATTAAACAAATATATATATAATAATAATAAATAAATGTCCCTGCAGCTGTGGGAAGGAGATCCAAGAGTGCAAGACATTAAACAAATATATATATAATAATAATAAATAAATGTCCCTGCAGCTGTGGGAAGGAGATCCAAGGGTGCAAGACGAAGCTTCACAACCCAGACGAGGAGGGGAACGGGGAGATATGTTTCTGGGGCCGCCATGTGTTCATGGGCTACCTCAACATGTCCGACAAGACGGAGGAGGCTCTGGACGCAGATGGCTGGCTGCATTCTGGGGACCTCGGCAAGCATGACAAGGATGGATTCCTCTTCATTACTGGACGCATCAAAGGTAAACGGCTCAACATGGATTTTCGGCCCTTTTGATCGTTCAGTTCACCACTTTAACACGGAGTCCGCCAGAAACAAGGAACACAAAGGTTTAAATTAGTACCCTAGCCCGCCAAACCCGAGATTCTATTGTGAGGGGACACTTCCCAGTCCATTTTCTGTGATGAGAGCTTGTGCTGGAAAATCCATGCCAGCCTCCCAAAAAACGTATCAAAACACATTGCTTTATGTAGGCAAAATACCAGCAAAATAATGGGGGCCAATACTGGTGAAATGTCCCCATGGAAAAAGAGTTAGGGGAAATGCACACATTTAGAAAGTTCTTTCCCAGATCTTTCATTCTTTTTTCCTACATCTTCCCTAAACCACAGAACGAACTGCTGTTACATCAAGTAATTGAACCTTGTGTTTGTGCACTGTGCAGAGCTGATCATCACAGCAGGTGGAGAGAACATCCCTCCTGTTCCCATCGAGGATGCTGTGAAGATGGCTGTACCGCTCATCAGCAATGCCATGCTGATTGGAGACAAGAGGAAGTTCCTGTCCATGCTGCTCACCATCAAGGTAAGCTTAGGAACGCGACACACTGTAACCTCACATTTCTTTTCATAAATTAATGTCCAACTTCTTCACACTACATTGTCACACAATTATGCGACGGCAACAATATACGGTTCATTCAGCAATATTGGGCATCAACTTGTAAAACACCTGTGAAGAGATCAACAGACAACATATACTCTTACCCAGCCATTCTTTTAAAATGTTATGAATGTGATAAGAGTGACAGTATTCACCAGGTTCTCTTACACACTCAGACTATCTGATAAGAAATTACTACAACTCAGATTATCGTGTTTGTGATACTGTATCTGACAAGCATTTTGAGTCAATCTTGTGTTAACATCTTATCTCTTTAAATACTTTTTCAAATGCAATTTTCAGGGTTTGGGCCAGGCAAGCTCCCAGTGCCATTTTAGTGCAGAGGCTGCCACCCAGTGGACACTTGGTCACACTGCAAGATAGAATAGAACCCAAGTATGGAGCATAACTCATGTTCTGAACAGCCCAACTAGCAACTACAAGATGAATCGTGACCATAAAACATTTGATTCAGGTCAATAAAATAATTGGAAAATGCAAGGCATAAATCATTTCGCATATACTTTTCCAATGCTTCCAACGATTGTTTAGCATGCTTCTTTATTGGTCTATATATCAGTTGGTAATAGTCTTGTGACTTGATTTCTGAGCTATGGGATCTAGTGGTAGCAGAAACTGATTGACATTCACAGGTGCAGTAACCATTTCCATGGTAACGTAACGGTGATCTCCACCAATCAGTAGATAGTGTAGTATTTCTCTGTGACATCGGGAATAAAACAGGTTTGTCTTAAAACTACCTGACTCATACAAACTTGTGGCTGCCTTCTACAGGAGCTGGAAGTGCAGCAGCAAATTTCGCCACATTATTCCAGTTTCGCCAGGAAGCTGATTATATATATTTTTTCCAAATGCATTCTTCAAGAATGTAATAAGTACTGTATAGTTGGGATTGGGAAAACAATATAATTGAGAGATGATATTTTTCTTGTCCAGTGCCAGGTAAATGGCGAGACGGGCGCCGCAGAGGATGAGTTGACACCTGAGGCTGTGGAGCTGTGCAAGAAGCTGGGCAGCAAATCCACACATGTCTCCGAGATCGCCGGAGGCCGAGACCGTGCCGTCCATGCCGCCATCCAGGAGGGAATCAACCGGGCCAATGAGAACGCCACTTCCAACGCTCAGCGTGTCCAGAAGTGGATCGTTCTGGACCAGGACTTCTCAATCATCGGGGGAGAGCTGGGTGAGTTGGGCCTGTGTGCTCAGAAGGACACCTGCTGCTAAATGGCTCATAAGAATTATGAACGATTTCACTGCCAAGTTCTGATGTTAAGTATCTGTGGTGTGTCTGCCAGGTCCTACCATGAAACTGAAGAGGCCGGTGGTCATGAAGATGTACAAGGAGCAGATTGAGAACTTCTACAAAGAGGTGGTGACCCCTAGTACTCCTGACAATCCTCTACCTCCCAAATAGAGCTGCATAGACAATATACTCTAGAGAGAGACACGATGAAAGACTTTATCTACTCATCACACAAACACAGTACACGTTATGCCTTTTCACAAATCGCCTCCCATCTTATAATATACACCCTCTTGCCGCTTTCCCATGAAACCTTTTGTGCCAGCTTTCTGCCTTGATCATTGGGCTTTTGTTTACATTTGTGGGTGATGGTGAAAAGAAAAATATCTGCAAGAAGCCATTGTAAAATATCGTTATGCATTCAGAGAAATTATTGGTATGCTGATTTCAACTATTTATTTGTATTATTGTGAAGAAGAACAATAGTATTGTGATGAAGCACAATAATCAACAGATGAAGTAGCTATGGCTGTACATAAGAAAAGGCATTGTTCATTGTACTGTAGCGAGACAAAAGTGGCATAGAATCCAAAAGTCTATAGGACATGAAAATGTAGTTGTTTTTTTTTCTTCTTTTTATATCTTGCTCTTGGGTTATTTATTGTTTTCAGTTTGCCAAAGTTCTAAAAGCTCTTACTATCCAACTATGATCCTCACATCCAGTATTGGCTGGCCTGCCTAAATGAGGAAGGTGAAGTGAAGTTTAATGGACAGGGAAAGGAAAACGGTGAGAAAGGATATCATTGTCCTATTTATTTTGTTGTTTAGTTTGTATACTTTTGTTTCGTTCTTTGTCAGTCTGGTTTCAGAGTTGTGGAGGAAAAGCGAATGTCATTCAAGTTGCAGGTAGGCACGAATCCTTCTACATCCTTCTACACTGACTTGATTGCAGGATGGCAGGAGTAGATGTTGTACAGAGGATTTTATATTGGGAGCTCCAAATACATAACTCATAGCGAACAGCCAAATTAACTTTCCTCAAACTGTGAAACCATGTCACTCAAGCCATATATCAATTGTAATTTCTTTTGTAACCAATAAATATGTATTATGTTATGTGTTTATATATTAAAGCATACGCACTGTTGGAATATTTAATAATTCTTTGGTCGGTGGAATTGCTGTGACCTTGTGAAATACTGCAAGATTTGATTATCTTTTATTTTTTTATTTGTTTGCCTACATGTATGCTTGTCTTTTGGTTATGTTTCTTGTTTAATGTTATTTCAAATCGCTGTGGACTGATCCAACAGCCCAGGAAGGTTTGGTACTGTATGCATGTAAGAAAGCAGAATTGAGATTTGGATGGGCAGATGTCAGATTGTGTTTTGGAGAATATCCACCCACTAGAAGGCTACTGTCACCACACACACATGAGAATTAAAGAAATTGTCCTTTTAAATGTTTCTGCCAACCACATCAAAGTGGCTATTGGGCAACAATCCAGATTGTGGTATAATGAGTAATGACCAAATGGTGTCTAACTCATGGTGTTTCTTACTGAATCAGATTCTGAAACACTTGATTTAGACTATCTCTTTCTTTAGTTTCGACTTGGAGGAAGACAATTAGACGTGGACATCTACTACAATCCAAAGCGTTGATTACTGTCTGTACTACTGTATGAATGATATTAGAAATTGTACATATTCTTTGCATGTAATATTGTGCAAAGTAAATACTGGTCTAGCTTGTTCAAACCAGTTGAGGTTCAGGATAAAATGTTGCAAAGGAATCTTAAGCCAGAAGGCATCTAGTGTTTAATGAGGAAATGACGGTAATCCATAGCATGTTTGGGTGGTCCAGTTCTCTGGTGACTTGATTTTCTGACGCTAATTACGGCTGTGAAGGCACAGCTAAATGCCTCAAGCATTCAACTGTTTGAGTTCCTGCTGCTCCTTACAAATCCAAAAACCCTGCAAGGGACAGTAAACCTCTAGGAACATGGCCTTCTAACCTGTCATGTATTCCCCCCCCCTTTTTACAATGAGATTAGAGGGGGGAAAAAACACAATCCTGACAACCACTTGAACACTAGTGTCCCTATTCTGGGGTGAACATTTGGTGAAAATCTACAACTGCTACATGTTGAGCTTGTAGATCAGTTATTTTTGGCAAAGGGATTTGGTGTTGAGCGAACATATTCCAGAGCCCTGGGAGACCCCAGTCAACAGGGAATGGAGGGTTTATTAAAGTGGTTAAAATCTTGTTCTGACAAAAGTCACCAGACCTTACAGTTCCCCTACAACTGAATGCTGTGTTTACCTGACCCTAGTTAGATTTGAGAGCTTGGATAGCCTTTCTTCCCAAGAACATAAGGGTGGGAAGATAGAAATAGCCTGCATGTTGCTCCTTCTGTAGGATGGTGGAGCAAGGCCGTTTATATCAGCAACTGTACAGCTTAAAGAGCTCAGAGTGTTCCATGTATGATACAGCGATTAAAAATAAAACATGTAGGCTACTCTTGAAATGTCTCAATGGATTACTTATATTTTGCTCAATGCATACTGAATAGTGTATTATTACCAGTGGTGGAATCATTGTACATTTATTCAAGCAGACCTATGTATTTTTACCTGTAGATCTGCTATTTTCAAAAGATTTTATACATTTTTAAAACTTTAAATGGAATGGCCCTGTGACACTGTATGAGTATTTTACTTTTTAAGTATATTCTGATGTCAATTATTTTGCATTTAAGTACATTTTGAATACTATACTAAAATTTAGATTTTAATTTTTTTACTTTTAACAGTATTTTCTACATTGTAACATGTTACCAGCCCCATAGTCTCGCGTAGCCAGACAACTATTCCACAATCTCCGAATGATGAAAGCATTTGGAAATTGCAAGAGACAACAGTCTTTTTCTTTTAAATATATTTTTTATCCCACGATTTTGTAACACATTTTTCACCCCTGTGTCAATCATCTAATGTGATCCTGGGCTCTACACACCCTCCACCAACCTAGTCCTAGGAAACAGGGGGAGAGAGCACCGTCTCCCGATGAATTTTGAAAAATAAAAGTTATCCTCGTTTCTCTTCATTTTGGACCATGGGCTATAGCCCATACCGTACGGCAGTGATACTCAACCTCAGGCCCGCGGGCCACATCAGGCCCGCGGGACCATTATGACTGGCCCACCAATGAAAATCTAAAAAAAAGAAGAAAAAAAAATCTGGAAAATGAAATAAAAATAAATAAATCTGAATGAAGTTATCTTTAATTACATTATTATAAGTAATACTATTAGAGTTGTACTATTACTCGAACGAAAATAAAAGCTTCGGGGGGGGGGGGGGGGGGGGGAGATGCAATGCAAATGAAATACATATACTCTGTATCCCTATTCCCTGACATAATTTTATAGCTAAACGGACAGAATTCTATTTTATTTGAATGATGAAACCCAGCTGCCATTAATAGTTGGAAATGGAAATTGCGGAAATTGAAATTGCGGAAATTGTAATTGCGGAAATGGTGGAAACGGAAATTGTGGAGATTGCGGAAATGGAAATTGCGGAAATTGCGGAAATGTTAATTGCGGAAATTGCGGAAATGTTTCAAATGGAAATTGCGGAAATTGCGGAAATGGAAATTGAGGAAATTGCGGAAATGGAAATTGAGGAAATTGCGGAAATGGAAATTGAGGAAATGGAAATTGTGAAAATTGCGGAAATGAAAAATTGCGGAAATTGTGGAAATGAAAAATTGCGGAAATTGCGGAAAGTTGTCCTTCTGAAAGTCAGTGTGCAAAGCAAAGCATCACAGAGACACATGAATAATGTGGGATTTGAACCGTGGACCTGTGTATCACAAGTACAGCCACTCATCACACTGAGCTAACTGCTAGGGTCCGGCCCATTCCTCTCTGTTATGTCATATGACGAGCATTTAACTTTTAATATCACAATTATTGTAGCTAATCTTCAACTGAATCTGGTAATTATTTATTAAATACTTTATTATTATACTCTAGTTTGTTGTGACTTTGCTCCTGGGTTCAACTCTGTCTGCATCCTTGACAACTAAAGTACTTCACATATTAAACTTTATTTATATAGCACATGTCATACATAAAATGCAACTCAAAGTACTTCACATGAAAATAAAATAAAAAATAACAAGCAGCGGAATGCCAGAAACAAAAAGTAGGTCAATCTACAATTAGCAAATAAAAATAGCAATACAAAACGAAAACATTAAAAATGGTAAGGAAATTTGTATTGGATAATACATTTTAAATTGATATTATTAGATATTCAACTTTATTGACATTTATAATTAAATTGGTGTCTTTACACTGTAGAATCCATTGTTGTTTGTTTCTGTTGCTTAACTCTGTTGCTTTAACTACATATAAGTGTCTATTTGTTTGTCTCTAAATGTTTTGATGAATTGAACAATGCCCTTTTGTAAACAAGTGTAAGGCTTAATTGGGTCGTCCACTCACAGTTAACAGTCTTTGTATTGAGTTTGTGCTTGAAATGTAGGCCTACTGTAATTCTGCAAACTGTTAATAAATATTTCAATCAATCAATCAATCAAAATTGACATTTCAACTATTGATCAGACGCTGTGCATTGACGACACCTAGTGGTCATTCATTTTAATTGCATGCATGCAGAGAAATCACAACATTGTGAGACGCACTGGGTCGTTGCCATGTTTTGCCACGGAAACCAGCGACCTGCCTTGTGTAAGTAAGTAAGTAAATTTTATTTATAAAGCACCTTTCTTAACAATGTTACAAAGTGCTGTACAGTGACACAATAAAAGCAATCATAAATAAACAGGACAGTACAACAAGCAAATAAGAACAACATAATCAAGTCAAATAAAATCAGAAAAATGTTCCCGAAATAAAAACGTTTTCAGTGGACGAAGCCAGGCTTGATACGAGCAGACGTGGCAACGCGATCGAAACACAGGGGCAATCTCCCGTTGGCCGAGAGGTTGGAACTCACGGGCCAATGGGAGCCTGTGTCGTGTAATTTCTCCCTTTACACTGACTATAATTCTATCTATTTGAGACAGAAACGGCTAAGCAATACGGCAGGCTGTAGGCTGTAGTCAAAAGCACCGGACGAATGAAGGCAGGCAGAGAGTGTTCTGAAGTGTAGTGTAGAGTCGATCATTTTATTGCAACCGAGACCAAGACAGAGAGCTTCGCCATTGTCCCTGAGCCTGGAGCTCAGGGACTCCCTCGTACTGAACCGCTGCCGCGGCCAGTTTAAGACTCCCTAAACCTTGCATTTTACAGGACATATATACAGTGTTTTTGCATAGACACAGATATACGGAGGTGGAGACTGAAACTTTACATACCGGTATTCATCAACATATTGCCACTTGGTAAGCAAAGGTCTCTCCTGGATACAATAGAATGCTAAGTTCCCTATCACACCTGGCCAGGCCAAGCAACTTGACTAAGGCCCACGACACCTTGACTTTAAATATCAAAGACAGGCCTCTGCAGACACAGTGACTGCAGATAGTGACAGTTGACTTATTTAGCATGCCCTTAGCACAGTGACCAAATGTATAAGTCGGACATTTTAACATGGCTTATATATGAATATCATGAAATATAGATACCACACCTGCATGCTTTTGGGCGGCCAATAAGGGCAGGGGTAAAACAGAGAGAATTGTTCCGGATCCTTAACATAGGGTCCGGCCCATTCCTCTCTGTTATGTCATATGACGAGCATTTAACTTTTAATATCACAATTATTGTAGCTAATCTTTAACTGAATCTGGAAGTATTCCTTTATTAAATGATTCTTCATAGTCTGGAATTGTAACTGATCAATTTTCTTTTGTGACTTTCGCCTTTATTTTATATGGAGGGACAGTCAGTGGTGTAAACTTTATTTATATAGCACATTTCATACATAAAATGCAACTCTGTCACATTCTGTCTCTCCCTCAGTCTCCACACTGGCCTCCCATATCCCATTCCAGCACACCCAGTTCCATTTACACACCTGTCAACTACCTAATCAGCCCAGCAGTGAACACTTCTCCAATCAACCTGCTCACTATAAAACTGGACTCAGTACAAACACTCATTGTCAGTTCATAACCTGTGTCACAGATGCCTGTTCATGTGTTGACTTTGATGTCATTCTGATTCATGCCTGATTCCTACCTGCATTCCCCTGTGTAAGATATCTCGTAATTCTTTATTAAATACTTTATTATTATACTCTAGTTTGTTGTGACTTTGCTCCTGGGTTCAACTCTGTCTGCATCCTTGACAACTAAAGTACTTCACATATTAAACTTTATTTATATAGCACATGTCATACATAAAATGCAACTCAAAGTACTTCACATGAAAATAAAATAAAAAATAACAAGCAGCGGAATGCCAGAAACAAAAAGTAGGTCAATCTACAATTAGCAAATAAAAATAGCAATACAAAACTAAAACATTAAAAATGGTAAGGAAATGTATTGACATTTATAATTAAATTGGTGTCTTTACACTGTATAATCCATTGTTGTTTGTTTCTGTTGCTTAACTCTGTTGCTTTAACTACATATAAGTGTCTATTTGTTTGTCTCTAAATGTTTTGATGAATTGAACAATGCCCTTTGTTCAATTCATGCCATACTATAGCACGCCGTTTTTCATCATTTTTGAGGATTTGAAGAAAATTCAAAATTTCAAAAAACATGGGTTATAGCCCATCGTTTTTTGAATTTTTGAAAAAAATGTTATCCTCATTTTTCATCATTTTTGAACATGGGCTATAGCCCCTACCGTACGGCATACTATAGCACGCCGTTTTTCATCAATTTTGAGGATTTGAAGAAAATTCAAAATTTCAAAAAACATGGGTTATAGCCCATCGTTTTTTGAATTTTTGAAAAAATGTTATCCTCATTTTTCATCATTTTTGAACATGGGCTATAGCCCCTACCGTACGGCATACTATAGCACGCCGTTTTTCATCATTTTTGAGGATTTTTGAGGATTTGAAGAAAATTCAAAATTTCAAAAAACATGGGTTATAGCCATAGAGTTATTATACAATAGAGAAGACACCCAGAGGAAATCCTGAAGCGCAATGGACATAGTGGCCGAAGAAGGTATTGCAGTTTGGTAAGGTTTTGCCCTCAAACACATGAACGCGCACTAGGCTCCGTCCACTCTGCCGGTCGCTCGCGCGTTCATGTGTTTGAGGGCAAAAATCCAGAATGCACAGGGCTCCTAAACCGGAAGGAGGAGTGGATTCGCCTCATGCGCTTCTGAGCAACTCAATGCAAGTGGACGGGAGGAGAACTTGGGTGTCTTCTCTATTGTATATATACTCTAAGGTTATAGCCCATCGTTTTTTGAATTTTTGAAAAAAATGTTATCCTCATTTTTCATCATTTTTGAACATGGGCTATAGCCCCTACCGTACGGCATACTATAGCACGCCGTTTTTCATCATTTTTGAGGATTTGAAGAAAATTCAAAATTTCAAAAAACATGGGTTATAGCTCATCGTTTTTTGAATTTTTGAAAAAAATGTTATCCTCATTTTTCATCATTTTTGAACATGGGCTATAGCCCCTACCGTACGGCATACTATAGCACGCCGTTTTTCATCATTTTTGAGGATTTGAAGAAAATTCAAAATTTCAAAAAACATGGGTTATAGCCCATCGTTTTTTGAATTTTTGAAAAAAATGTTATCCTCATTTTTCATCATTTTTGAACATGGGCTATAGCCCCTACCGTACGGCATACTATAGCACGCCGTTTTTCATCATCATTCATCAAAAAACAAAAAACATGAGTTTTAATTGTTTTTTGAATTTTTGAAAAAAATGTTATCCTCATTTTTCATCATTTTTGAACATGGGCTATAGCCCCTACCGTACGGCATACTATAGCACGCCGTTTTTCATCATTTTTGAGGATTTGAAGAAAATTCAAAATTTCAAAAAACATGGGTTATAGCCCATCGTTTTTTGAATTTTTGAAAAAAATGTTATCCTCATTTTTCATCATTTTTGAACATGGGCTATAGCCCCTACCGTACGGCATACTATAGCACGCCGTTTTTCATCATTTTTGAGGATTTGAAGAAAATTCAAAATTTCAAAAACATGGGTTATAGCCCATCGTTTTTTGAATTTCTGAAAAAAATGTTATCCTCATTTTTCATCATTTTTGAACATGGGCTATAGCCCCTACCGTACGGCATACTATAGCACGCCGTTTTTCATCATTTTTGAGGATTTGAAGAAAATTCAAAATTAAAAAAAACATGGGTTATAGCCCATCGTTTTTTGAATTTTTGAAAAAAATGTTATCCTCATTTTTCATTTTTGAACATGGGCTATAGCTCCTACCGTACGGCATACTATAGCACGCCGTTTTTCATCATTTTTGAGGATTTGAAGAAAATTCAAAATTTCAAAAAACATGGGTTATAGCCCATCGTTTTTTGATTTTTTGAAAAAAATGTTATCCTCATTTTTCATCATTTTTGAACATGGGCTATAGCCCCTACCGTACGGCATACTATAGCACGCCGTTTTTCATCATTTTTGAGGATTTGAAGAAAATTCAAAATTTCAAAAAACATGGGTTATAGCCCATCGTTTTTTGAATTTTTGAAAAAAATGTTATCCTCATTTTTCATCATTTTTGAACATGGGCTATAGCCCCTACCGTACGGCATACTATAGCACGCCGTTTTTCATCATTTTTGAGGATTTGAAGAAAATTCAAAATTTCAAAAAACATGGGTTATAGCCCATTGTTTTTGATTTTTTGAAAAAAATGTTATCCTCATTTTTCATCATTTTTGAACATGGGCTATAGCCCCTACCGTACGGCATACTATAGCACGCCGTTTTTCATCATTTTTGAGGATTTGAAGAAAATTCAAAATTTCAAAAAACATGGGTTATAGCCCATCGTTTTTTGAATTTTTGAAAAAAACGTTATCCTCATTTTTCATCATTTTTGAACATGGGCTATAGCCCCTACCGTACGGCATACTATAGCACGCCGTTTTTCATCATTTTTGAGGATTTGAAGAAAATTCAAAATTTCAAAAAACATGGGTTATAGCCCATTGTTTTTGATTTTTTGAAAAAAATGTTATCCTCATTTTTCATCATTTTTGAACATGGGCTATAGCCCCTACCGTACGGCATACTGTAGCACGCCGTTTTTCATCATTTTTGAGGATTTGAAGAAAATTCAAAATTTCAAAAAACATGGGTTATAGCCCATCGTTTTTTGAATTTTTGAAAAAAATGTTATCCTCATTTTTCATCATTTTTGAACATGGGCTATAGCCCCTACCGTACGGCAAACTATAGCACGCCGTTTTTCATCATTTTTGAGGATTTGAAGAAAATTCAAAATTTCAAAAAACATGGGTTATAGCCCATCGTTTTTTGAAATTTTGAAAAAAATGTTATCCTCATTTTTCATCATTTTTGAACATGGGCTATAGCCCCTACCGTACGGCATACTATAGCACGCCGTTTTTCATCATTTTTGAGGATTTGAAGAAAATTCAAAATTTCAAAAAACATGGGTTATAGCTCATTGTTTTTGATTTTTTGAAAAAAATGTTATCTTCATTTTTCATCATTTCTGAACATGGGCTATAGCCCCTACCGTACGGCATACTATAGCACGCCGTTTTTCATCATTTTTGAGGATTTGAAGAAAATTCAAAATTTCAAAAAACATGGGTTATAGCCCATCGTTTTTTGAATTTTTGAAAAAAATGTTATCCTCATTTTTCATCATTTTTGAACATGGGCTATAGCCCCTACCGTACGGCATACTATAGCACGCCGTTTTTCATCATTTTTGAGGATTTGAAGAAAATTCAAAATTTCAAAAAACATGGGTTATAGCCCATTGTTTTTTGAATTTTTGAAAAAAATGTTATCCTCATTTTTCATCATTTTTGAACATGGGCTATAGCCCCTACCGTACGGCATACTTTAGCACGCCGTTTTTCATCATTTTTGAGGATTTGAAGAAAATTCAAAATTTCAAAAAACATGGGTTATAGCCCATCGTTTTTTGAATTTTTGAAAAAAATGTTATCCTCATTTTTCATCATTTTTGAACATGGGCTATAGCCCCTACCGTACGGCATACTATAGCACGCCGTTTTTCATCATTTTTGAGGATTTGAAGAAAATTCAAAATTTCAAAAAACATGGGTTATAGCCCATCGTTTTTTGAATTTTTGAAAAAAACGTTATCCTCATTTTTCATCATTTTTGAACATGGGCTATAGCCCCTACCGTACGGCATACTATAGCACGCCGTTTTTCATCATTTTTGAGGATTTGAAGAAAATTCAAAATTTCAAAAAACATGGGTTATAGCCCATTGTTTTTGATTTTTTGAAAAAAATGTTATCCTCATTTTTCATCATTTTTGAACATGGGCTATAGCCCCTACCGTACGGCATACTGTAGCACGCCGTTTTTCATCATTTTTGAGGATTTGAAGAAAATTCAAAATTTCAAAAAACATGGGTTATAGCCCATCGTTTTTTGAATTTTTGAAAAAAAAATTATCCTCATTTTTCATCATTTTTGAACATGGGCTATAGCCCCTACCGTACGGCATACTATAGCACGCCATTTTTCATCATTTTTGAGGATTTGAAGAAAATTCAAAATTTCAAAAAACATGGGTTATAGCCCATCGTTTTTTGAAATTTTGAAAAAAATGTTATCCTCATTTTTCATCATTTTTGAACATGGGCTATAGCCCCTACCGTACGGCATACTATAGCACGCCGTTTTTCATCATTTTTGAGGATTTGAAGAAAATTCAAAATTTCAAAAAACATAGGTTATAGCCCATTGTTTTTGATTTTTTGAAAAAAATGTTATCCTCATTTTTCATCATTTCTGAACATGGGCTATAGCCCCTACCGTACGGCATACTATAGCACGCCGTTTTTCATCATTTTTGAGGATTTGAAGAAAATTCAAAATTTCAAAAAACATGGGTTATAGCCCATTGTTTTTTGAATTTTTGAAAAAAATGTTATCCTCATTTTTCATCATTTTTGAACATGGGCTATAGCCCCTACCGTACGGCATACTTTAGCACGCCGTTTTTCATCATTTTTGAGGATTTGAAGAAAATTCTAAATTAAAAAAAACATGGGTTATAGCCCATCGTTTTTTGAATTTTTGAAAAAAATGTTATCCTCATTTTTCATCATTTTTGAACATGGGCTATAGCCCCTACCGTACGGCATACTATAGCACGCCGTTTTTCATCATTTTTGAGGATTTGAAGAAAATTCAAAATTTCAAAAAACATGGGTTATAGCCCATCGTTTTTTGAATTTTTGAAAAAAATGTTATCCTCATTTTTCATCATTTTTGAACATGGGCTATAGCCCCTACCGTACGGCATACTATAGCACGCCGTTTTTCATCATTTTTGAGGATTTGAAGAAAATTCAAAATTTCAAAAAACATGGGTTATAGCCCATTGTTTTTTGAATTTTTGAAAAAAATGTTATCCTCATTTTTCATCATTTTTGAACATGGGCTATAGCCCCTACCGTACGGCATACTATAGCACGCCGTTTTTCATCATTTTTGAGGATTTGAAGAAAATTCAAAATTTCAAAAAACATGGGTTATAGCCCATCGTTTTTTGAATTTTTGAAAAAAATGTTATCCTCATTTTTCATCATTTTTGAACATGGGCTATAGCCCCTACCGTACGGCATACTATAGCACGCCGTTTTTCATCATTTTTGAGGATTTGAAGAAAATTCAAAATTTCAAAAAACATGGGTTATAGCCCATCGTTTTTTGAATTTTTGAAAAAAATGTTATCCTCATTTTTCATCATTTTTGAACATGGGCTATAGCCCCTACCGTACGGCATACTATAGCACGCCGTTTTTCATCATTTTTGAGGATTTGAAGAAAATTCAAAATTTCAAAAAACATGGGTTATAGCCCATCGTTTTTTGAAATTTTGAAAAAAATGTTATCCTCATTTTTCATCATTTTTGAACATGGGCTATAGCCCCTACCGTACGGCATACTATAGCACGCCGTTTTTCATCATTTTTGAGGATTTGAAGAAAATTCAAAATTTCAAAAAACATGGGTTATAGCCCATTGTTTTTGATTTTTTGAAAAAGATGTTATCCTCATTTTTCATCATTTCTGAACATGGGCTATAGCCCCTACCGTACGGCATACTATAGCACGCCGTTTTTCATCATTTTTGAGGATTTGAAGAAAATTCAAAATTTAAAAAAACATGGGTTATAGCCCATCGTTTTTTGAATTTTTGAAAAAAATGTTATCCTCATTTTTCATCATTTTTGAACATGGGCTATAGCCCCTACCGTACGGCATACTATAGCACGCCGTTTTTCATCATTTTTGAGGATTTGAAGAAAATTCAAAATTTCAAAAAACATGGGTTATAGCCCATTGTTTTTTGAATTTTTGAAAAAAATGTTATCCTCATTTTTCATCATTTTTGAACATGGGCTATAGCCCCTACCGTACGGCATACTATAGCACGCCGTTTTTCATCATTTTTGAGGATTTGAAGAAAATTCAAAATTTCAAAAAACATGGGTTATAGCCCATTGTTTTTGATTTTTTGAAAAAAATGTTATCCTCATTTTTCATCATTTTTGAACATGGGCTATAGCCCCTACCGTACGGCATACTGTAGCACGCCGTTTTTCATCATTTTTGAGGATTTGAAGAAAATTCAAAATTTCAAAAAACATGGGTTATAGCCCATCGTTTTTTGAATTTTTGAAAAAAATGTTATCCTCATTTTTCATCATTTTTGAACATGGGCTATAGCCCCTACCGTACGGCATACTATAGCACGCCGTTTTTCATCATTTTTGAGGATTTGAAGAAAATTCAAAATTTCAAAAAACATGGGTTATAGCCCATCGTTTTTTGAAATTTTGAAAAAAATGTTATCCTCATTTTTCATCATTTTTGAACATGGGCTATAGCCCCTACCGTACGGCATACTATAGCACGCCGTTTTTCATCATTTTTGAGGATTTGAAGAAAATTCAAAATTTCAAAAAACATGGGTTATAGCCCATTGTTTTTGATTTTTTGAAAAAAATGTTATCCTCATTTTTCATCATTTCTGAACATGGGCTATAGCCCCTACCGTACGGCATACTATAGCACGCCGTTTTTCATCATTTTTGAGGATTTGAAGAAAATTCAAAATTTCAAAAAACATGGGTTATAGCCCATTGTTTTTTGAATTTTTGAAAAAAATGTTATCCTCATTTTTCATCATTTTTGAACATGGGCTATAGCCCCTACCGTACGGCATACTTTAGCACGCCGTTTTTCATCATTTTTGAGGATTTGAAGAAAATTCTAAATTAAAAAAAACATGGGTTATAGCCCATCGTTTTTTGAATTTTTGAAAAAAATGTTATCCTCATTTTTCATCATTTTTGAACATGGGCTATAGCCCCTACCGTACGGCATACTATAGCACGCCGTTTTTCATCATTTTTGAGGATTTGAAGAAAATTCAAAATTTCAAAAAACATGGGTTATAGCCCATCGTTTTTTGAAATTTTGAAAAAAATGTTATCCTCATTTTTCATCATTTTTGAACATGGGCTATAGCCCCTACCGTACGGCATACTATAGCACGCCGTTTTTCATCATTTTTGAGGATTTGAAGAAAATTCAAAATTTCAAAAAACATGGGTTATAGCCCATTGTTTTTGATTTTTTGAAAAAAATGTTATCCTCATTTTTCATCATTTCTGAACATGGGCTATAGCCCCTACCGTACGGCATACTATAGCACGCCGTTTTTCATCATTTTTGAGGATTTGAAGAAAATTCAAAATTTCAAAAAACATGGGTTATAGCCCATTGTTTTTTGAATTTTTGAAAAAAATGTTATCCTCATTTTTCATCATTTTTGAACATGGGCTATAGCCCCTACCGTACGGCATACTTTAGCACGCCGTTTTTCATCATTTTTGAGGATTTGAAGAAAATTCTAAATTAAAAGAAACATGGGTTATAGCCCATCGTTTTTTGAATTTTTGAAAAAAATGTTATCCTCATTTTTCATCATTTTTGAACATGGGCTATAGCCCCTACCGTACGGCATACTATAGCACGCCGTTTTTCATCATTTTTGAGGATTTGAAGAAAATTCAAAATTTCAAAAAACATGGGTTATAGCCCATCGTTTTTTGAATTTTTGAAAAAAATGTTATCCTCATTTTTCATCATTTTTGAACATGGGCTATAGCCCCTACCGTACGGCATACTTTAGCACGCCGTTTTTCATCATTTTTGAGGATTTGAAGAAAATTCTAAATTAAAAGAAACATGGGTTATAGCCCATCGTTTTTTGAATTTTTGAAAAAAATGTTATCCTCATTTTTCATCATTTTTGAACATGGGCTATAGCCCCTACCGTACGGCATACTATAGCACGCCGTTTTTCATCATTTTTGAGGATTTGAAGAAAATTCAAAATTTCAAAAAACATGGGTTATAGCCCATCGTTTTTTGAAATTTTGAAAAAAATGTTATCCTCATTTTTCATCATTTTTGAACATGGGCTATAGCCCCTACCGTACGGCATACTATAGCACGCCGTTTTTCATCATTTTTGAGGATTTGAAGAAAATTCAAAATTTCAAAAAACATGGGTTATAGCCCATTGTTTTTGATTTTTTGAAAAAGATGTTATCCTCATTTTTCATCATTTCTGAACATGGGCTATAGCCCCTACCGTACGGCATACTATAGCACGCCGTTTTTCATCATTTTTGAGGATTTGAAGAAAATTCAAAATTTAAAAAAACATGGGTTATAGCCCATCGTTTTTTGAATTTTTGAAAAAAATGTTATCCTCATTTTTCATCATTTTTGAACATGGGCTATAGCCCCTACCGTACGGCATACTATAGCACGCCGTTTTTCATCATTTTTGAGGATTTGAAGAAAATTCAAAATTTCAAAAAACATGGGTTATAGCCCATTGTTTGTTGAATTTTTGAAAAAAATGTTATCCTCATTTTTCATCATTTTTGAACATGGGCTATAGCCCCTACCGTACGGCATACTATAGCACGCCGTTTTTCATCATTTTTGAGGATTTGAAGAAAATTCAAAATTTCAAAAAACATGGGTTATAGCCCATTGTTTTTGATTTTTTGAAAAAAATGTTATCCTCATTTTTCATCATTTTTGAACATGGGCTATAGCCCCTACCGTACGGCATACTGTAGCACGCCGTTTTTCATCATTTTTGAGGATTTGAAGAAAATTCAAAATTTCAAAAAACATGGGTTATAGCCCATCGTTTTTTGAATTTTTGAAAAAAATGTTATCCTCATTTTTCATCATTTTTGAACATGGGCTATAGCCCCTACCGTACGGCATACTATAGCACGCCGTTTTTCATCATTTTTGAGGATTTGAAGAAAATTCAAAATTTCAAAAAACATGGGTTATAGCCCATCGTTTTTTGAAATTTTGAAAAAAATGTTATCCTCATTTTTCATCATTTTTGAACATGGGCTATAGCCCCTACCGTACGGCATACTATAGCACGCCGTTTTTCATCATTTTTGAGGATTTGAAGAAAATTCAAAATTTCAAAAAACATGGGTTATAGCCCATTGTTTTTGATTTTTTGAAAAAAATGTTATCCTCATTTTTCATCATTTCTGAACATGGGCTATAGCCCCTACCGTACGGCATACTATAGCACGCCGTTTTTCATCATTTTTGAGGATTTGAAGAAAATTCAAAATTTCAAAAAACATGGGTTATAGCCCATTGTTTTTTGAATTTTTGAAAAAAATGTTATCCTCATTTTTCATCATTTTTGAACATGGGCTATAGCCCCTACCGTACGGCATACTTTAGCACGCCGTTTTTCATCATTTTTGAGGATTTGAAGAAAATTCTAAATTAAAAAAAACATGGGTTATAGCCCATCGTTTTTTGAATTTTTGAAAAAAATGTTATCCTCATTTTTCATCATTTTTGAACATGGGCTATAGCCCCTACCGTACGGCATACTATAGCACGCCGTTTTTCATCATTTTTGAGGATTTGAAGAAAATTCAAAATTTCAAAAAACATGGGTTATAGCCCATCGTTTTTTGAAATTTTGAAAAAAATGTTATCCTCATTTTTCATCATTTTTGAACATGGGCTATAGCCCCTACCGTACGGCATACTATAGCACGCCGTTTTTCATCATTTTTGAGGATTTGAAGAAAATTCAAAATTTCAAAAAACATGGGTTATAGCCCATTGTTTTTGATTTTTTGAAAAAAATGTTATCCTCATTTTTCATCATTTCTGAACATGGGCTATAGCCCCTACCGTACGGCATACTATAGCACGCCGTTTTTCATCATTTTTGAGGATTTGAAGAAAATTCTAAATTAAAAGAAACATGGGTTATAGCCCATCGTTTTTTGAATTTTTGAAAAAAATGTTATCCTCATTTTTCATCATTTTTGAACATGGGCTATAGCCCCTACCGTACGGCATACTTTAGCACGCCGTTTTTCATCATTTTTGAGGATTTGAAGAAAATTCTAAATTAAAAGAAACATGGGTTATAGCCCATCGTTTTTTGAATTTTTGAAAAAAATGTTATCCTCATTTTTCATCATTTTTGAACATGGGCTATAGCCCCTACCGTACGGCATACTATAGCACGCCGTTTTTCATCATTTTTGAGGATTTGAAGAAAATTCAAAATTTCAAAAAACATGGGTTATAGCCCATCGTTTTTTGAATTTTTGAAAAAAATGTTATCCTCATTTTTCATCATTTTTGAACATGGGCTATAGCCCCTACCGTACGGCATACTATAGCACGCCGTTTTTCATCATTTTTGAGGATTTGAAGAAAATTCAAAATTTCAAAAAACATGGGTTATAGCCCATTGTTTTTTGAATTTTTGAAAAAAATGTTATCCTCATTTTTCATCATTTTTGAACATGGGCTATAGCCCCTACCGTACGGCATACTTTAGCACGCCGTTTTTCATCATTTTTGAGGATTTGAAGAAAATTCTAAATTAAAAGAAACATGGGTTATAGCCCATCGTTTTTTGAATTTTTGAAAAAAATGTTATCCTCATTTTTCATCATTTTTGAACATGGGCTATAGCCCCTACCGTACGGCATACTATAGCACGCCGTTTTTCATCATTTTTGAGGATTTGAAGAAAATTCAAAATTTCAAAAAACATGGGTTATAGCCCATCGTTTTTTGAATTTTTGAAAAAAATGTTATCCTCATTTTTCATCATTTTTGAACATGGGCTATAGCCCCTACCGTACGGCATACTATAGCACGCCGTTTTTCATCATTTTTGAGGATTTGAAGAAAATTCAAAATTTCAAAAAACATGGGTTATAGCCCATTGTTTTTTGAATTTTTGAAAAAAATGTTATCCTCATTTTTCATCATTTTTGAACATGGGCTATAGCCCCTACCGTACGGCATACTATAGCACGCCGTTTTTCATCATTTTTGAGGATTTGAAGAAAATTCAAAATTTCAAAAAACATGGGTTATAGCCCATCGTTTTTTGAATTTTTGAAAAAAATGTTATCCTCATTTTTCATCATTTTTGAACATGGGCTATAGCCCCTACCATACGGCATACTATAGCACGCCGTTTTTCATCATTTTTGAGGATTTGAAGAAAATTCAAAATTTCAAAAAACATGGGTTATAGCCCATCGTTTTTTGAATTTTTGAAAAAAATGTTATCCTCATTTTTCATCATTTTTGAACATGGGCTATAGCCCCTACCGTACGGCATACTATAGCACGCCGTTTTTCATCATTTTTGAGGATTTGAAGAAAATTCAAAATTTCAAAAAACATGGGTTATAGCCCATTGTTTTTGAATTTTTGAAAAAAATGTTATCCTCATTTTTCATCATTTTTGAACATGGGCTATAGCCCCTACCGTACGGCATACTATAGCACGCCGTTTTTCATCATTTTTGAGGATTTGAAGAAAATTCAAAATTTCAAAAAACATGGGTTATAGCCCATCGTTTTTTGAATTTTTGAAAAAAATGTTATCCTCATTTTTCATCATTTTTGAACATGGGCTATAGCCCCTACCGTACGGCATACTATAGCACGCCGTTTTTCATCATTTTTGAGGATTTGAAGAAAATTCAAAATTTCCAAAAACATGGGTTATAGCCCATTGTTTTTGATTTTTTGAAAAAAATGTTATCCTCATTTTTCATCATTTTTGAACATGGGCTATAGCCCCTACCGTACGGCATACTATAGCACGCCGTTTTTCATCATTTTTGAGGATTTGAAGAAAATTCAAAATTTCAAAAAACATGGGTTATAGCCCATTGTTTTTTGAATTTTTGAAAAAAATGTTATCCTCATTTTTCATCATTTTTGAACATGGGCTATAGCCCCTACCGTACGGCATACTATAGCACGCCGTTTTTCATCATTTTTGAGGATTTGAAGAAAATTCAAAATTTCAAAAAACATGGGTTATAGCCCATCGTTTTTTGAATTTTTGAAAAAAATGTTATCCTCATTTTTCATCATTTTTGAACATGGGCTATAGCCCCTACCGTACGGCATACTATAGCACGCCGTTTTTCATCATTTTTGAGGATTTGAAGAAAATTCAAAATTTCAAAAAACATGGGTTATAGCCCATCGTTTTTTGAATTTTTGAAAAAAATGTTATCCTCATTTTTCATCATTTTTGAACATGGGCTATAGCCCCTACCGTACGGCATACTATAGCACGCCGTTTTTCATCATTTTTGAGGATTTGAAGAAAATTCAAAATTTCAAAAAACATGGGTTATAGCCCATTGTTTTTGAATTTTTTAAAAAAATGTTATCCTCATTTTTCATCATTTTTGAACATGGGCTATAGCCCCTACCGTACGGCATACTATAGCACGCCGTTTTTCATCATTTTTGAGGATTTGAAGAAAATTCAAAATTTCAAAAAACATGGGTTATAGCCCATCGTTTTTTGAATTTTTGAAAAAAATGTTATCCTCATTTTTCATCATTTTTGAACATGGGCTATAGCCCCTACCGTACGGCATACTATAGCACGCCGTTTTTCATCATTTTTGAGGATTTGAAGAAAATTCAAAATTTCCAAAAACATGGGTTATAGCCCATTGTTTTTGATTTTTTGAAAAAAATGTTATCCTCATTTTTCATCATTTTTGAACATGGGCTATAGCCCCTACCGTACGGCATACTATAGCACGCCGTTTTTCATCATTTTTGAGGATTTGAAGAAAATTCAAAATTTCAAAAAACATGGGTTATAGCCCATCGTTTTTTGAATTTTTGAAAAAAACGTTATCCTCATTTTTCATCATTTTTGAACATGGGCTATAGCCCCTACCGTACGGCATACTATAGCACGCCGTTTTTCATCATTTTTGAGGATTTGAAGAAAATTCAAAATTTCAAAAAACATGGGTTATAGCCCATTGTTTTTGATTTTTTGAAAAAAATGTTATCCTCATTTTTCATCATTTTTGAACATGGGCTATAGCCCCTACCGTACGGCATACTGTAGCACGCCGTTTTTCATCATTTTTGAGGATTTGAAGAAAATTCAAAATTTCAAAAAACATGGGTTATAGCCCATCGTTTTTTGAATTTTTGAAAAAAATGTTATCCTCATTTTTCATCATTTTTGAACATGGGCTATAGCCCCTACCGTACGGCATACTATAGCACGCCGTTTTTCATCATTTTTGAGGATTTGAAGAAAATTCAAAATTTCAAAAAACATGGGTTATAGCCCATCGTTTTTTGAAATTTTGAAAAAAATGTTATCCTCATTTTTCATCATTTTTGAACATGGGCTATAGCCCCTACCGTACGGCATACTATAGCACGCCGTTTTTCATCATTTTTGAGGATTTGAAGAAAATTCAAAATTTCAAAAAACATGGGTTATAGCCCATTGTTTTTGATTTTTTGAAAAAAATGTTATCCTCATTTTTCATCATTTCTGAACATGGGCTATAGCCCCTACCGTACGGCATACTATAGCACGCCGTTTTTCATCATTTTTGAGGATTTGAAGAAAATTCAAAATTTCAAAAAACATGGGTTATAGCCCATTGTTTTTTGAATTTTTGAAAAAAATGTTATCCTCATTTTTCATCATTTTTGAACATGGGCTATAGCCCCTACCGTACGGCATACTTTAGCACGCCGTTTTTCATCATTTTTGAGGATTTGAAGAAAATTCTAAATTAAAAAAAACATGGGTTATAGCCCATCGTTTTTTGAATTTTTGAAAAAAATGTTATCCTCATTTTTCATCATTTTTGAACATGGGCTATAGCCCCTACCGTACGGCATACTATAGCACGCCGTTTTTCATCATTTTTGAGGATTTGAAGAAAATTCAAAATTTCAAAAAACATGGGTTATAGCCCATCGTTTTTTGAATTTTTGAAAAAAATGTTATCCTCATTTTTCATCATTTTTGAACATGGGCTATAGCCCCTACCGTACGGCATACTATAGCACGCCGTTTTTCATCATTTTTGAGGATTTGAAGAAAATTCAAAATTTCAAAAAACATGGGTTATAGCCCATTGTTTTTTGAATTTTTGAAAAAAATGTTATCCTCATTTTTCATCATTTTTGAACATGGGCTATAGCCCCTACCGTACGGCATACTATAGCACGCCGTTTTTCATCATTTTTGAGGATTTGAAGAAAATTCAAAATTTCAAAAAACATGGGTTATAGCCCATTGTTTTTTGAATTTTTGAAAAAAAAATTATCCTCATTTTTCATCATTTTTGAACATGGGCTATAGCCCCTACCGTACGGCATACTATAGCACGCCGTTTTTCATCATTTTTGAGGATTTGAAGAAAATTCAAAATTTCAAAAAACATGGGTTATAGCCCATCGTTTTTTGAATTTTTGAAAAAAATGTTATCCTCATTTTTCATCATTTTTGAACATGGGCTATAGCCCCTACCGTACGGCATACTATAGCACGCCGTTTTTAATCATTTTTGAGGATTTGAAGAAAATTCAAAATTTCAAAAAACATGGGTTATAGCCCATTGTTTTTGAATTTTTGAAAAAAATGTTATCCTCATTTTTCATCATTTTTGAACATGGGCTATAGCCCCTACCGTACGGCATACTATAGCACGCCGTTTTTCATCATTTTTGAGGATTTGAAGAAAATTCAAAATTTCAAAAAACATGGGTTATAGCCCATCGTTTTTTGAATTTTTGAAAAAAATGTTATCCTCATTTTTCATCATTTTTGAACATGGGCTATAGCCCCTACCGTACGGCATACTATAGCACGCCGTTTTTCATCATTTTTGAGGATTTGAAGAAAATTCAAAATTTCAAAAACATGGGTTATAGCTCATCGTTTTTTGAATTTTTGAAAAAAATGTTATCCTCATTTTTCATCATTTTTGAACATGGGCTATAGCCCCTACCGTACGGCATACTATAGCACGCCGTTTTTCATCATTTTTGAGGATTTGAAGAAAATTCAAAATTTCAAAAAACATGGGTTATAGCCCATCGTTTTTTTAATTTTTGAAAGAAATGTTATCCTCATTTTTCATCATTTTTGAACATGGGCTATAGCCCCTACCGTACGGCATACTATAGCACGCCGTTTTTCATCATTTTTGAGGATTTGAAGAAAATTCAAAATTTCAAAAAACATGGGTTATAGGCTAGCCTATCGTTTTTTGAATTTTTGAAAAAAATGTTATCCTCATTTTTCATCATTTTTAAACATGGGCTATAGCTCCTACCGTACGGCATACTATAGCACGCCGTTTTTCATCATTTTTGAGGATTTGAAGAAAATTCAAAATTTCAAAAAACATGGGTTATAGCCCATCGTTTTTTGAATTTTTGAAAAAAAAATTATCCTCATTTTTCATCATTTTTGAACATGGGCTATAGCCCCTACCGTACGGCATACTATAGCACGCCGTTTTTCATCATTTTTGAGGATTTGAAGAAAATTCAAAATTTCAAAAAACATGTGTTATAGCCCATTGTTTTTTGAATTTTTGAAAAAAATGTTATCCTCATTTTTCATCATTTTTGAACATGGGCTATAGCCCCTACCGTACGGCATACTATAGCACGCCGTTTTTCATCATTTTTGAGGATTTGAAGAAAATTCAAAATTTCAAAAAACATGGGTTATAGCCCATCGTTTTTTGAATTTTTGAAAAAAATGTTATCCTCATTTTTCATCATTTTTGAACATGGGCTATAGCCCCTACCGTACGGCATACTATAGCACGTCGTTTTTCATCATTTTTGAGGATTTGAAGAAAATTCAAAATTTCAAAAAACATGGGTTATAGCCCATTGTTTTTTGAATTTTTGAAAAAAATGTTATCCTCATTTTTCATCATTTTTGAACATGGGCTATAGCCCCTACCGTACGGCATACTATAGCACGCCGTTTTTCATCATTTTTGAGGATTTGAAGAAAATTCAAAATTTCAAAAAACATGGGTTATAGCCCATCGTTTTTTGAATTTTTGAAAAAAATGTTATCCTCATTTTTCATCATTTTTGAACATGGGCTATAGCCCCTACCGTACGGCATACTATAGCACGCCGTTTTTCATCATTTTTGAGGATTTGAAGAAAATTCAAAATTTCAAAAAACATGGGTTATAGCCCATCGTTTTTTTAATTTTTGAAAAAAATGTTATCCTCATTTTTCATCATTTTTGAACATGGGCTATAGCCCCTACCGTACGGCATACTATAGCACGCCGTTTTTCATCATTTTTGAGGATTTGAAGAAAATTCAAAATTTCAAAAAACATGGGTTATAGCCCATCGTTTTTTGAATTTTTGAAAAAAATGTTATCCTCATTTTTCATCATTTTTGAACATGGGCTATAGCCCCTACCGTACGGCATACTATAGCACGCCGTTTTTCATCATTTTTGAGGATTTGAAGAAAATTCAAAATTTCAAAAAACATGGGTTATAGCCCATCGTTTTTTGAATTTTTGAAAGAAATGTTATCCTCATTTTTCATCATTTTTGAACATGGGCTATAGCCCCTACCGTACGGCATACTATAGCACGCCGTTTTTCATCATTTTTGAGGATTTGAAGAAAATTCAAAATTTCAAAAAACATGGGTTATAGCCCATCGTTTTTTGAATTTTTGAAAAAAATGTTATCCTCATTTTTCATCATTTTTAAACATGGGCTATAGCTCCTACCGTACGGCATACTATAGCACGCCGTTTTTCATCATTTTTGAGGATTTGAAGAAAATTCAAAATTTCAAAAAACATGGGTTATAGCCCATCGTTTTTTGAATTTTTGAAAAAAATGTTATCCTCATTTTTCATCATTTTTGAACATGGGCTATAGCCCCTACCGTACGGCATACTATAGCACGCCGTTTTTCATCATTTTTGAGGATTTGAAGAAAATTCAAAATTTCAAAAAACATGGGTTATAGCCCATTGTTTTTTGAATTTTTGAAAAAAATGTTATCCTCATTTTTCATCATTTTTGAACATGGGCTATAGCCCCTACCGTACGGCATACTATAGCACGCCGTTTTTCATCATTTTTGAGGATTTGAAGAAAATTCAAAATTTCAAAAAACATGGGTTATAGCCCATCGTTTTTTGAATTTTTGAAAAAAATGTTATCCTCATTTTTCATCATTTTTGAACATGGGCTATAGCCCCTACCGTACGGCATACTATAGCACGCCGTTTTTCATCATTTTTGAGGATTTGAAGAAAATTCAAAATTTCAAAAAACATGGGTTATAGCCCATTGTTTTTGATTTTTTGAAAAAAATGTTATCCTCACTTTTTCATCATTTTTGAACATGGGCTATAGCCCCTACCGTACGGCATACTATAGCACGCCGTTTTTCATCATTTTTGAGGATTTGAAGAAAATTCAAAATTTCAAAAAACATGGGTTATAGCCCATCGTTTTTTGAATTTTTGAAAAAAATGTTATCCTCATTTTTCATCATTTTTGAACATGGGCTATAGCCCCTACCGTATGGCATACTATAGCACGCCGTTTTTCATCATTTTTGAGGATTTGAAGAAAATTCAAAATTTCAAAAAACATGGGTTATAGCCCATCGTTTTTTGAATTTTTGAAAAAAATGTTATCCTCATTTTTCATCATTTTTGAACATGGGCTATAGCCCCTACCGTACGGCATACTATAGCACGCCGTTTTTCATCATTTTTGAGGATTTGAAGAAAATTCAAAATTTCAAAAAACATGGGTTATAGCCCATCGTTTTTTGATTTTTTGAAAAAAAAATTATCCTCATTTTTCATCATTTTTGAACATGGGCTATAGCCCCTACCGTACGGCATACTATAGCACGCCGTTTTTCATCATTTTTGAGGATTTGAAGAAAATTCAAAATTTCAAAAAACATGGGTTATAGCCCATCGTTTTTTGAATTTTTGAAAAAAATGTTATCCTCATTTTTCATCATTTTTGAACATGGGCTATAGCCCCTACCGTACGGCATACTATAGCACGCCGTTTTTCATCATTTTTGAGGATTTGAAGAAAATTCAAAATTTCAAAAAACATGGGTTATAGCCCATCGTTTTTTGAATTTTTGAAAAAAATGTTATCCTCATTTTTCATCATTTTTGAACATGGGATATAGCCCCTACCGTACGGCATACTATAGCACGCCGTTTTTCATCATTTTTGAGGATTTGAAGAAAATTCAAAATTTCAAAAAACATGGGTTATAGCCCATTGTTTTTGATTTTTTGAAAAAAATGTTATCCTCACTTTTTCATCATTTTTGAACATGGGCTATAGCCCCTACCGTACGGCATACTATAGCACGCCGTTTTTCATCATTTTTGAGGATTTGAAGAAAATTCAAAATTTCAAAAAACATGGGTTATAGCCCATCGTTTTTTGAATTTTTGAAAAAAATGTTATCCTCATTTTTCATCATTTTTGAACATGGGCTATAGCCCCTACCGTATGGCATACTATAGCACGCCGTTTTTCATCATTTTTGAGGATTTGAAGAAAATTCAAAATTTCAAAAAACATGGGTTATAGCCCATCGTTTTTTGAAATTTTGAAAAAATAATTATCCTCATTTTTCATCATTTTTGAACATGGGCTATAGCCCCTACCGTACGGCATACTATAGCACGCCGTTTTTCATCATTTTTGAGGATTTGAAGAAAATTCAAAATTTCAAAAAACATGGGTTATAGCCCATCGTTTTTTGATTTTTTGAAAAAAATGTTATCCTCATTTTTCATCATTTTTGAACATGGGCTATAGCCCCTACCGTACGGCATACTATAGCACGCCGTTTTTCATCATTTTTGAGGATTTGAAGAAAATTCAAAATTTCAAAAAACATGGGTTATAGCCCATCGTTTTTTGAATTTTTGAAAAAAATGTTATCCTCATTTTTCATCATTTTTGAACATGGGCTATAGCCCCTACCGTACGGCATACTATAGCACACCGTTTTTCATCATTTTTGAGGATTTGAAGAAAATTCAAAATTTAAAAAAACATGGGTTATAGCCCATCGTTTTTTGAATTTTTGAAAAAAATGTTATCCTCATTTTTCATCATTTTTGAACATGGGTTATAGCCCCTACCGTACGGCATACTATAGCACGCCGTTTTTCATCATTTTTGAGGATTTGAAGAAAATTCAAATTTTCAAAAAACATGGGTTATAGCCCATCGTTTTTTGATTTTTTGAAAAAAATGTTATCCTCATTTTTCATCATTTTTGAACATGGGCTATAGCCCCTACCATACGGCATACTATAGCACGCCGTTTTTCATCATTTTTGAGGATTTGAAGAAAATTCAAAATTTAAAAAAAACATGGGTTATAGCCCATCGTTTTTTGAATTTTTGAAAAGAATGTTATCCTCATTTTTCATCATTTTTGAACATGGGCTATAGCCCCTACCGTACGGCATACTATAGCACGCCGTTTTTCATCATTTTTGAGGATTTGAAGAAAATTCAAAATTTCAAAAAACATGGGTTATAGCCCATCGTTTTTTGAATTTTTGAAAAAAATGTTATCCTCATTTTTCATCATTTTTGAACATGGGCTATAGCCCCTACCGTACGGCATACTATAGCACGCCGTTTTTCATCATTTTTGAGGATTTGAAGAAAATTCAAAATTTCAAAAAACATGGGTTATAGCCCATCGTTTTTTGAATTTTTGAAAAAAAAATTATCCTCATTTTTCATCATTTTTGAACATGGGCTATAGCCCCTACCGTACGGCATACTATAGCACGCCGTTTTTCATCATTTTTGAGGATTTGAAGAAAATTCAAAATTTCAAAAAACATGGGTTAAAGCCCATTGTTTTTTGAATTTTTGAAAAAAATGTTATCCTCATTTTTCATCATTTTTGAACATGGGCTATAGCCCCTACCGTACGGCATACTATAGCACACCGTTTTTCATCATTTTTGAGGATTTGAAGAAAATTCAAAATTTCAAAAAACATGGGTTATAGCCCATCGTTTTTTGAATTTTTGAAAAAAATGTTATCCTCATTTTTCATCATTTTTGAACATGGGCTATAGCCCCTACCGTACGGCATACTATAGCACGCCGTTTTTCATCATTTTTGAGGATTTGAAGAAAATTCAAAATTTCCAAAAACATGGGTTATAGCCCATTGTTTTTGATTTTTTGAAAAAAATGTTATCCTCATTTTTCATCATTTTTGAACATGGGCTATAGCCCCTACCGTACGGCATACTATAGCACGCCGTTTTTCATCATTTTTGAGGATTTGAAGAAAATTCAAAATTTCAAAAAACATGGGTTATAGCCCATCGTTTTTTGAATTTTTGAAAAAAACGTTATCCTCATTTTTCATCATTTTTGAACATGGGCTATAGCCCCTACCGTACGGCATACTATAGCACGCCGTTTTTCATCATTTTTGAGGATTTGAAGAAAATTCAAAATTTCAAAAAACATGGGTTATAGCCCATTGTTTTTGATTTTTTGAAAAAAATGTTATCCTCATTTTTCATCATTTTTGAACATGGGCTATAGCCCCTACCGTACGGCATACTGTAGCACGCCGTTTTTCATCATTTTTGAGGATTTGAAGAAAATTCAAAATTTCAAAAAACATGGGTTATAGCCCATCGTTTTTTGAATTTTTGAAAAAAATGTTATCCTCATTTTTCATCATTTTTGAACATGGGCTATAGCCCCTACCGTACGGCATACTATAGCACGCCGTTTTTCATCATTTTTGAGGATTTGAAGAAAATTCAAAATTTCAAAAAACATGGGTTATAGCCCATCGTTTTTTGAAATTTTGAAAAAAATGTTATCCTCATTTTTCATCATTTTTGAACATGGGCTATAGCCCCTACCGTACGGCATACTATAGCACGCCGTTTTTCATCATTTTTGAGGATTTGAAGAAAATTCAAAATTTCAAAAAACATGGGTTATAGCCCATTGTTTTTGATTTTTTGAAAAAAATGTTATCCTCATTTTTCATCATTTCTGAACATGGGCTATAGCCCCTACCGTACGGCATACTATAGCACGCCGTTTTTCATCATTTTTGAGGATTTGAAGAAAATTCAAAATTTCAAAAAACATGGGTTATAGCCCATTGTTTTTTGAATTTTTGAAAAAAATGTTATCCTCATTTTTCATCATTTTTGAACATGGGCTATAGCCCCTACCGTACGGCATACTTTAGCACGCCGTTTTTCATCATTTTTGAGGATTTGAAGAAAATTCTAAATTAAAAAAAACATGGGTTATAGCCCATCGTTTTTTGAATTTTTGAAAAAAATGTTATCCTCATTTTTCATCATTTTTGAACATGGGCTATAGCCCCTACCGTACGGCATACTATAGCACGCCGTTTTTCATCATTTTTGAGGATTTGAAGAAAATTCAAAATTTCAAAAAACATGGGTTATAGCCCATCGTTTTTTGAATTTTTGAAAAAAATGTTATCCTCATTTTTCATCATTTTTGAACATGGGCTATAGCCCCTACCGTACGGCATACTATAGCACGCCGTTTTTCATCATTTTTGAGGATTTGAAGAAAATTCAAAATTTAAAAAAACATGGGTTATAGCCCATTGTTTTTTGAATTTTTGAAAAAAATGTTATCCTCATTTTTCATCATTTTTGAACATGGGCTATAGCCCCTACCGTACGGCATACTATAGCACGCCGTTTTTCATCATTTTTGAGGATTTGAAGAAAATTCAAAATTTCAAAAAACATGGGTTATAGCCCATCGTTTTTTGAATTTTTGAAAAAAAAATTATCCTCATTTTTCATCATTTTTGAACATGGGCTATAGCCCCTACCGTACGGCATACTATAGCACGCCGTTTTTCATCATTTTTGAGGATTTGAAGAAAATTCAAAATTTCAAAAAACATGGGTTATAGCCCATCGTTTTTTGAATTTTTGAAAAAAATGTTATCCTCATTTTTCATCATTTTTGAACATGGGCTATAGCCCCTACCGTACGGCATACTATAGCACGCCGTTTTTAATCATTTTTGAGGATTTGAAGAAAATTCAAAATTTCAAAAAACATGGGTTATAGCCCATTGTTTTTGAATTTTTGAAAAAAATGTTATCCTCATTTTTCATCATTTTTGAACATGGGCTATAGCCCCTACCGTACGGCATACTATAGCACGCCGTTTTTCATCATTTTTGAGGATTTGAAGAAAATTCAAAATTTCAAAAAACATGGGTTATAGCCCATCGTTTTTTGAATTTTTGAAAAAAATGTTATCCTCATTTTTCATCATTTTTGAACATGGGCTATAGCCCCTACCGTACGGCATACTATAGCACGCCGTTTTTCATCATTTTTGAGGATTTGAAGAAAATTCAAAATTTCAAAAAACATGGGTTATAGCTCATCGTTTTTTGAATTTTTGAAAAAAATGTTATCCTCATTTTTCATCATTTTTGAACATGGGCTATAGCCCCTACCGTACGGCATACTATAGCACGCCGTTTTTCATCATTTTTGAGGATTTGAAGAAAATTCAAAATTTCAAAAAACATGGGTTATAGCCCATCGTTTTTTTAATTTTTGAAAGAAATGTTATCCTCATTTTTCATCATTTTTGAACATGGGCTATAGCCCCTACCGTACGGCATACTATAGCACGCCGTTTTTCATCATTTTTGAGGATTTGAAGAAAATTCAAAATTTCAAAAAACATGGGTTATAGCCTATCGTTTTTTGAATTTTTGAAAAAAATGTTATCCTCATTTTTCATCATTTTTAAACATGGGCTATAGCTCCTACCGTACGGCATACTATAGCACGCCGTTTTTCATCATTTTTGAGGATTTGAAGAAAATTCAAAATTTCAAAAAACATGGGTTATAGCCCATCGTTTTTTGAATTTTTGAAAAAAAAATTATCCTCATTTTTCATCATTTTTGAACATGGGCTATAGCCCCTACCGTACGGCATACTATAGCACGCCGTTTTTCATCATTTTTGAGGATTTGAAGAAAATTCAAAATTTCAAAAAACATGTGTTATAGCCCATTGTTTTTTGAATTTTTGAAAAAAATGTTATCCTCATTTTTCATCATTTTTGAACATGGGCTATAGCCCCTACCGTACGGCATACTATAGCACGCCGTTTTTCATCATTTTTGAGGATTTGAAGAAAATTCAAAATTTCAAAAAACATGGGTTATAGCCCATCGTTTTTTGAATTTTTGAAAAAAATGTTATCCTCATTTTTCATCATTTTTGAACATGGGCTATAGCCCCTACCGTACGGCATACTATAGCACGTCGTTTTTCATCATTTTTGAGGATTTGAAGAAAATTCAAAATTTCAAAAAACATGGGTTATAGCCCATTGTTTTTTGAATTTTTGAAAAAAATGTTATCCTCATTTTTCATCATTTTTGAACATGGGCTATAGCCCCTACCGTACGGCATACTATAGCACGCCGTTTTTCATCATTTTTGAGGATTTGAAGAAAATTCAAAATTTCAAAAAACATGGGTTATAGCCCATCGTTTTTTGAATTTTTGAAAAAAATGTTATCCTCATTTTTCATCATTTTTGAACATGGGCTATAGCCCCTACCGTACGGCATACTATAGCACGCCGTTTTTCATCATTTTTGAGGATTTGAAGAAAATTCAAAATTTCAAAAAACATGGGTTATAGCCCATCGTTTTTTGAATTTTTGAAAAAAATGTTATCCTCATTTTTCATCATTTTTGAACATGGGCTATAGCCCCTACCGTAGGGCATACTATAGCACGCCGTTTTTCATCATTTTTAAGGATTTGAAGAAAATTCAAAATTTCAAAAAACATGGGTTATAGCCCATCGTTTTTTGAATTTTTGAAAAAAATGTTATCCTCATTTTTCATCATTTTTGAACATGGGCTATAGCCCCTACCGTACGGCATACTATAGCACGCCGTTTTTCATCATTTTTGAGGATTTGAAGAAAATTCAAAATTTCAAAAAACATGGGTTATAGCCCATCGTTTTTTTAATTTTTGAAAAAAATGTTATCCTCATTTTTCATCATTTTTGAACATGGGCTATAGCCCCTACCGTACGGCATACTATAGCACGCCGTTTTTCATCATTTTTGAGGATTTGAAGAAAATTCAAAATTTCAAAAAACATGGGTTATAGCCCATCGTTTTTTGAATTTTTGAAAAAAATGTTATCCTCATTTTTCATCATTTTTGAACATGGGCTATAGCCCCTACCGTACGGCATACTATAGCACGCCGTTTTTCATCATTTTTGAGGATTTGAAGAAAATTCAAAATTTCAAAAAACATGGGTTATAGCCCATCGTTTTTTGAATTTTTGAAAGAAATGTTATCCTCATTTTTCATCATTTTTGAACATGGGCTATAGCCCCTACCGTACGGCATACTATAGCACGCCGTTTTTCATCATTTTTGAGGATTTGAAGAAAATTCAAAATTTCAAAAAACATGGGTTATAGCCCATCGTTTTTTGAATTTTTGAAAAAAATGTTATCCTCATTTTTCATCATTTTTAAACATGGGCTATAGCTCCTACCGTACGGCATACTATAGCACGCCGTTTTTCATCATTTTTGAGGATTTGAAGAAAATTCAAAATTTCAAAAAACATGGGTTATAGCCCATCGTTTTTTGAATTTTTGAAAAAAATGTTATCCTCATTTTTCATCATTTTTGAACATGGGCTATAGCCCCTACCGTACGGCATACTATAGCACGCCGTTTTTCATCATTTTTGAGGATTTGAAGAAAATTCAAAATTTCAAAAAACATGGGTTATAGCCCATTGTTTTTTGAATTTTTGAAAAAAATGTTATCCTCATTTTTCATCATTTTTGAACATGGGCTATAGCCCCTACCGTACGGCATACTATAGCACGCCGTTTTTCATCATTTTTGAGGATTTGAAGAAAATTCAAAATTTCAAAAAACATGGGTTATAGCCCATCGTTTTTTGAATTTTTGAAAAAAATGTTATCCTCATTTTTCATCATTTTTGAACATGGGCTATAGCCCCTACCGTACGGCATACTATAGCACGCCGTTTTTCATCATTTTTGAGGATTTGAAGAAAATTCAAAATTTCAAAAAACATGGGTTATAGCCCATTGTTTTTGATTTTTTGAAAAAAATGTTATCCTCACTTTTTCATCATTTTTGAACATGGGCTATAGCCCCTACCGTACGGCATACTATAGCACGCCGTTTTTCATCATTTTTGAGGATTTGAAGAAAATTCAAAATTTCAAAAAACATGGGTTATAGCCCATCGTTTTTTGAATTTTTGAAAAAAATGTTATCCTCATTTTTCATCATTTTTGAACATGGGCTATAGCCCCTACCGTATGGCATACTATAGCACGCCGTTTTTCATCATTTTTGAGGATTTGAAGAAAATTCAAAATTTCAAAAAACATGGGTTATAGCCCATCGTTTTTTGAATTTTTGAAAAAAATGTTATCCTCATTTTTCATCATTTTTGAACATGGGCTATAGCCCCTACCGTACGGCATACTATAGCACGCCGTTTTTCATCATTTTTGAGGATTTGAAGAAAATTCAAAATTTCAAAAAACATGGGTTATAGCCCATCGTTTTCTGATTTTTTGAAAAAAAAATTATCCTCATTTTTCATCATTTTTGAACATGGGCTATAGCCCCTACCGTACGGCATACTATAGCACGCCGTTTTTCATCATTTTTGAGGATTTGAAGAAAATTCAAAATTTCAAAAAACATGGGTTATAGCCCATCGTTTTTTGAATTTTTGAAAAAAATGTTATCCTCATTTTTCATCATTTTTGAACATGGGCTATAGCCCCTACCGTACGGCATACTATAGCACGCCGTTTTTCATCATTTTTGAGGATTTGAAGAAAATTCAAAATTTCAAAAAACATGGGTTATAGCCCATCGTTTTTTGAATTTTTGAAAAAAATGTTATCCTCATTTTTCATCATTTTTGAACATGGGATATAGCCCCTACCGTACGGCATACTATAGCACGCCGTTTTTCATCATTTTTGAGGATTTGAAGAAAATTCAAAATTTCAAAAAACATGGGTTATAGCCCATTGTTTTTGATTTTTTGAAAAAAATGTTATCCTCACTTTTTCATCATTTTTGAACATGGGCTATAGCCCCTACCGTACGGCATACTATAGCACGCCGTTTTTCATCATTTTTGAGGATTTGAAGAAAATTCAAAATTTCAAAAAACATGGGTTATAGCCCATCGTTTTTTGAATTTTTGAAAAAAATGTTATCCTCATTTTTCATCATTTTTGAACATGGGCTATAGCCCCTACCGTATGGCATACTATAGCACGCCGTTTTTCATCATTTTTGAGGATTTGAAGAAAATTCAAAATTTCAAAAAACATGGGTTATAGCCCATCGTTTTTTGAAATTTTGAAAAAAAAATTATCCTCATTTTTCATCATTTTTGAACATGGGCTATAGCCCCTACCGTACGGCATACTATAGCACGCCGTTTTTCATCATTTTTGAGGATTTGAAGAAAATTCAAAATTTCAAAAAACATGGGTTATAGCCCATCGTTTTTTGATTTTTTGAAAAAAATGTTATCCTCATTTTTCATCATTTTTGAACATGGGCTATAGCCCCTACCGTACGGCATACTATAGCACGCCGTTTTTCATCATTTTTGAGGATTTGAAGAAAATTCAAAATTTCAAAAAACATGGGTTATAGCCCATCGTTTTTTGAATTTTTGAAAAAAATGTTATCCTCATTTTTCATCATTTTTGAACATGGGCTATAGCCCCTACCGTACGGCATACTATAGCACACCGTTTTTCATCATTTTTGAGGATTTGAAGAAAATTCAAAATTTCAAAAAACATGGGTTATAGCCCATCGTTTTTTGAATTTTTGAAAAAAATGTTATCCTCATTTTTCATCATTTTTGAACATGGGCTATAGCCCCTACCGTACGGCATACTATAGCACGCCGTTTTTCATCATTTTTGAGGATTTGAAGAAAATTCAAATTTTCAAAAAACATGGGTTATAGCCCATCGTTTTTTGATTTTTTGAAAAAAATGTTATCCTCATTTTTCATCATTTTTGAACATGGGCTATAGCCCCTACCGTACGGCATACTATAGCACGCCGTTTTTCATCATTTTTGAGGATTTGAAGAAAATTCAAAATTTCAAAAAACATGGGTTATAGCCCATCGTTTTTTGAATTTTTGAAAAAAATGTTATCCTCATTTTTCATCATTTTTGAACATGGGCTATAGCCCCTACCGTACGGCATACTATAGCACGCCGTTTTTCATCATTTTTGAGGATTTGAAGAAAATTCAAAATTTCAAAAAACATGGGTTATAGCCCATCGTTTTTTGAATTTTTGAAAAAAAAATTATCCTCATTTTTCATCATTTTTGAACATGGGCTATAGCCCCTACCGTACGGCATACTATAGCACGCCGTTTTTCATCATTTTTGAGGATTTGAAGAAAATTCAAAATTTCAAAAAACATGGGTTAAAGCCCATTGTTTTTTGAATTTTTGAAAAAAATGTTATCCTCATTTTTCATCATTTTTGAACATGGGCTATAGCCCCTACCGTACGGCATACTATAGCACACCGTTTTTCATCATTTTTGAGGATTTGAAGAAAATTCAAAATTTCAAAAAACATGGGTTATAGCCCATCGTTTTTTTAATTTTTGAAAAAAATGTTATCCTCATTTTTCATCATTTTTGAACATGGGCTATAGCTCCTACCGTACGGCATACTATAGCACGCCGTTTTTCATCATTTTTGAGGATTTGAAGAAAATTCACAATTTCAAAAAACATGGGTTATAGCCCATCGTTTTTTTAATTTTTGAAAAAAATGTTATCCTCATTTTTCATCATTTTTGAACATGGGCTATAGCCCCTACCGTACAGCATTTGTAAGTGTAAGGCTTAATTGGGTCGTCCACTCACAGTTAACAGTCTTTGTATTGAGTTTGTGCTTGAAATGTAGGCCTACTGTAATTCTGCAAACTGTTGTATTTCAATCAATCAATCAATCAAAATTGACATTTCAACTATTGATCAGACGCTATGCATTGACGACACCTAGTGGTCATTCATTTTAATTGCATGCATGCAGAGAAATCACAACATTGTGAGACGCACTGGGTCGTTGCCATGTTTTGCCACGGAAACCAGCGACCTGCCTTGTGTAAGTAAGTAAGTACATTTTATGTATAAAGCACCTTTCTTAACAATGTTACAAAGTGCTGTACAGTGACACAATAAAATCAATCATAATTAAAACAGGACAGTACAACAAGCAAATAAGAACAACATAATCAAGTCAAATAAAATCAGAAAAATTTTCCCGAAATAAAAACGTTTTCAGTGGACGAAGCCAGGCTTGATACGAGCAGACGTGGCAACGCGATCGAAACACAGGGGCAATCTCCCGTTGGCCGAGAGGTTGGAACTCACGGGCCAATGGGAGCCTGTGTCGTGTAATTTCTCCCTTTACACTGACTATAATTCTATCTATTTGAGACAGAAACGGCTAAGCAATACGGCAGGCTGTAGGCTGTAGTCAAAAGCACCGGACGAATGAAGGCAGGCAGAGAGTGTTCTGAAGTGTAGTGTAGAGTCGATCATTTTATTGCAACCGAGACCAAGACAGAGAGCTTCGCCATTGTCCCTGAGCCTGGAGCTCAGGGACTCCCTCGTACTGAACCGCTGCCGCGGCCAGTTTAAGACTCCCTAAACCTTGCATTTTACAGGACATAAATACAGTGTTTTTGCATAGACACAGATATACGGAGGTGGAGACTGAAACTTTACATACCGGTATTCATCAACATATTGCCACTTGGTAAGCAAAGGTCTCTCCTGGATACAATAGAATGCTAAGTTCCCTATCACACCTGGCCAGGCCAAGCTACTTGACTAAGGCCCACGACACCTTGACTTTAAATATCAAAGACAGGCCTCTGCAGACACAGTGACTGCAGATAGTGACAGTTGACTTATTTAGCATGCCCTTAGCACAGTGACCAAATGTATAAGTCGGACATTTTAACATGGCTTATATATGAATATCATGAAATATAGATACCACACCTGCATGCTTTTGGGCGGCCAATAAGGGCAGGGGTAAAACAGAGAGAATTGTTCCGGATCCTTAACATCAACTAGCACAGAAAAGCTGTGTTGCAGTAACCAGCAGTTAGCTCAGTGTGATGAGTGTCTGTGTTTGTGATCCACAGGTCCAGGGTTCAAATCCCACATTATTCATGTGTCTCTGTGATGCTTTGCTTTGCACACTGACTTTCAGAAGGACAACTTTAAAGCAGCACAGAAATTCCCAATGATTGTGTGCCTCAGTGGACCAACGGATAAGTCAAATGATATCCGTAGTATACCTTGTAGAAGTGTGCCGGTTCGAACCCCGACATACTCAAATCTTTACTGACACTTTGCATTCCACACTAACATCAACTAGCACAGAAAAGCTGTGTTGTAGTAACCAGCAGTTAGCTCAGTGTGATGAGTGGCTGTACTTAGTTGTGATCCACAGGTCCACGGTTCAAATCCCACATTATTCATGTGTCTCTGTGATGCTTTGCTTTGCACACTGACTTTCTTGAATAAAAAATAAAAACTCAAAAGCACCAGGAGACATCTGCTGAATGCCCCAAGGTGCCTTGGCTCAATGGTGTGGAGCGCTTGACCCAGTTGCCAGCTTCAGACAGTTGGCCGGTTCAAGTCCCATGTCATGACATCAAGGTGCTGGGAAGGACCATCGGGAGACGGTGCTCTCTCCCCCTGTTTCCTGAAAAGTAACGGTTGGGGGTTATGCCGTACGATATAGGCTATAGCCCACCGTCCAAAATGATGAGAAACGAGGATTGTTTTTTTTTTCAAATTTTCAAAAAACATTGGCTATAACCCATCGTTTTTTTTTCATTTATTCCGCAATTTCCACAATTTCCATTTCCGCAATTTCCATTTGCACAATTTCCATTTCCGCAATTTCCGCAATTTCCATTTCCGCAATTGCCGCAATTTCCATTTCCGCAATTTCCGCAATATCCATTTCCGCAATTTCGCAATTTCGCAATTTTCGCAATTTCCGCAATTCCGCAATTTCCGCAATTAGAATTTCCGCAATTTCCGCAATTTCCGCAATTTCAATTTCCGCAATTTCCGCAATTTCCATTTCCGCAATTTCGCAATTTCCGCAATTACCATTTCCGCAATTTCCGCAATTACAATTTCCGCAATTTTGCAATTTCCGCAATTTCCATTTCCGCAATTTCCGCAATTTGCGGAAATTGCGGAATAAATGGAAAAAAAAAAACGATGGGTTATAGCCCATGTTTTTTGAAAATTTGAAAAAAAAAACAATCCTCGTTTCTCATCATTTTGGACGGTGGGCTATAGCCTATATCGTACGGCATAACCCCCAACCGTTACTTTTCAGGAAACAGGGGGAGAGAGCACCGTCTCCCGATGGTCCTTCCCAGCACCTTGATGTCATGACATGGGACTTGAACCGGCCAACTGTCTGAAGCTGGCAACTGGGTCAAGCGCTCCACACCATTGAGCCAAGGCACCTTGGGGCATTCAGCAGATGTCTCCTGGTGCTTTTGAGTTTTTATTTTTTATTCAAGAAAGTCAGTGTGCAAAGCAAAGCATCACAGAGACACATGAATAATGTGGGATTTGAACCGTGGACCTGTGGATCACAACTAAGTACAGCCACTCATCACACTGAGCTAACTGCTGGTTACTACAACACAGCTTTTCTGTGCTAGTTGATGTTAGTGTGGAATGCAAAGTGTCAGTAAAGATTTGAGTATGTCGGGGTTCGAACCGGCACACTTCTACGAGGTATACTACGGATATCATTTGACTTATCCGTTGGTCCACTGAGGCACACAATCATTGGGAATTTCTGTGCTGCTTTAAAGTTGTCCTTCTGAAAGTCAGTGTGCAAAGCAAAGCATCACAGAGACACATGAACACCTTGATGTCATGACATGGGACTTGAACCGGCCAACTGTCTGAAGCTGGCAACTGGGTCAAGCGCTCCACACCATTGAGCCAAGGCACCTTGGGGCATTCAGCAGATGTCTCCTGGTGCTTTTGAGTTTTTATTTTTTATTCAAGAAAGTCAGTGTGCAAAGCAAAGCATCACAGAGACACATGAATAATGTGGGATTTGAACCGTGGACCTGTGGATCACAACTAAGTACAGCCACTCATCACACTGAGCTAACTGCTGGTTACTACAACACAGCTTTTCTGTGCTAGTTGATGTTAGTGTGGAATGCAAAGTGTCAGTAAAGATTTGAGTATGTCGGGGTTCGAACCGGCACACTTCTACAAGGTATACTACGGATATCATTTGACTTATCCGTTGGTCCACTGAGGCACACAATCATTGGGAATTTCTGTGCTGCTTTAAAGTTGTCCTTCTGAAAGTCAGTGTGCAAAGCAAAGCATCACAGAGACACATGAATAATGTGGGATTTGAACCCTGGACCTGTGGATCACAAACACAGACACTCATCACACTGAGCTAACTGCTGGTTACTACAACACAGCTTTTCTGTGCTAGTTGATGTTAGTGTGGAATGCAAAGTGTCAGTAAAGATTTGAGTATGTCGGGGTTTGAACCAGCACACTTCTACTAGGTACACTATACTACGGATATCATTTGACTTATCCTCTGCGCCACTGAGGCACACAATCATGGTGAATTTCTGTGCTGCTTTGAAGTTGTCCGTCTGAAAGTCAGAGTGCAAAGCAAAGTGTCACAGAGCCACATGACTAATGTGGGATATGGCATCTGTCCACTTGTACACAATGGCAAAACACGTGATACTCATCACATACTGTATTCCTATACGTATCGTAGATAAAGTCCACACACAAATAAAAACTAAAAATGGTTAATATCAAAATATATTTTATTCTGGACTTTTTCTTCTTCCACTGATCGGATTAAATCGTCAACAGATCGATGTGACTCAAGATGAAGTTGGGGGGGGTGCTGCCTGCCGCATGGGACGCTCTTTATTGTGGCCACAGCTGTAAAAGTTGACTCAGCTGTGTCAAGTATAATCGACAGCCAAACGACATGGTTGTATTTACATATAGGCACAACAGATTTCATCATGAGCTGCTCTTCCTCTTAACCAATATAATTTTGGGCTGTAGAGTGAAACTAAATCAGTCTGTGGGAGAATACTATTAAAGAAGATATGGGATTCTCCCACCGGGACGTTTCCATTAACTCTTGTCTCATGACTTGCTGACACCCATGTCAAGTGCTTTGGGTTATTAAACATGGGACAACAAAAAATACAAAATTCTGACACAGAAAACAATGAGGGACAACACATACAAACGTACAAAAATGCTATCAACTCTTCCATAGACCGAGGCAGGGGGGGAAATAATAGTCCTTGTTTTTGTGGCGGGGCTCCTACACACTTTTGTTTTATTTGGAAGCCAAGTATTGTTGTAGGAGGGTTTGTTTTCTGTTTTGCTTCCTTGTGCACTCTGACACTAGGCGGCTTCCTAGAATTAATTTAGCACAAACATTGTACATTTCTCTTCACCGGAGCACACAAATGGAGGAACACATCTCATGCAAGGTGCCTCCAAGCATTAACCACTTAAGCCCTGTAAAAATCTACCTAAAATTCACAATGCTCAATCTACAAGCGCACGTGTTGTGTCGACGTGTGAGCTTGAAGATTGGCTATTGTCCAATGAATTTGAAAAATCTTTCACTGACCAGCTGCCCAAAGTATGAATACCAGGGTTGAAGTGGTTAATGGTTTCTCCCACCCCTAAAAACATCTCAGCTGAGTTTGACTAAAATTACAGTCAATAAGTGTCAATGTAACAAAAATCATTCAACTTAAAGAACACGCTGTACATTATCACCGCCAATAAATCGTCATCAGTTGACTTTAATCTACAAAGAAATTACAAAAAAGTTTGTACTTTTTAAATCTTTTTTTTAAAAGAGTATAAAATGTCCAGTCCAGGGAACATCATAATAAAATGTGTTAGAATTCAGGTGGGCGAGAACTAAAAATTAACGGAGGGTAAATGAAACACATTAATGGAATACCTTGACATTTTGAATTTTTTGTTTATTTTTCTTCATCAGCCACTTGTCTGATGGGAAAAAGTTTCAATATTTGATCTTCAGCGATATTTTAAACCGGTCAGCACCATCAAAATGTAGTTTGTCTGGTTTCAACAGGAACCTCCATTACTTCTTTAAAAAGACCATAGCGTTCTTTAGCCAATTTACTACAGATAAGGGATACTTTGCACTGCTGACAATCATTTTCCAAAGCGTGGGTGGGGGAAAATAATCTTCAATCATAAGACAATTTTATGGTGGAGAAATGCATACTGTTGTGCGGGTGTCTTCAAATACATTGCGATGTACCTTTAATGAAAAAGTATGTAAACATTATTAAATTACAAAAATAATTTAGCTGACTTGTTCAATTGACATGAAATATGTTGGGTTGCAAGTAGATTTCCAAATGGCTTCCTCGATTTGGAAAATAGTCACCAGTAATGTAAAATATACATGATTTGTATAAATGGGCTGACCAGGATGCTAGTGGTAATTAGCAACAAAGTAAACCCAATACCTCACCGGTGTGGCCTCAGTACTTATTTCCCCTCTGCACCAAATATCTTTGCCGAAAATAGCTGATCTACAAGTAGATCTATTTTCACCAAATGTTTTGCCCCGGAATTGGGACACTAGTAGGGCTCATGTGGTTACAATTTTTTTTTTTTAGTTTTAGTTTTTGGACAGCTATAAGTGCAAATGAAGAAAGTCTTTACCATGACAAGTGCCTGGTGAAACAGGACAGACTAAACTTTAAAAGGCCTAAATGTGACCTGGGGCTGATTACCCAAGAGCATCCTAGTGCTAAGATCATCCATTATACTTCAATGGAAAAACCTTCACGCCGATATCATTTTTGGCTGCATTTACACAAGAGATCAAGTCTGAACGTGGATAGGATCTTTTCAACTCCTCCAAAAAGGAAGCGAACACGCAGATTGCAATTTATTTCACTTCCTATAACTTCCGGAGTAAAGGCAGCCTTTTTGAAAAACCGTAACTTTCAAGTGTCTACATGGGGGCCACTCACTGATGATTACCACTTAACATGATTAGCTGACGACACTTTACTATTTAAAGTACTTCACCCACTTCACCGCTTACCTACCCAGTGGTGTCGTTGACGCAGAGAATTTTAGTTTGGAAAAGATTCCTTAACGAAATATACAAAAAATATATAATTATAAAAAAAGAAAAAAGAAACTTGATGAATGGAATTAATCAGAGACCTGATTTAACAACAGCATAACTATCTCGAAAATAAGTCCATAAACACCAAAACGCAGCTCATGTAGGGCTTCAAAGTTTTTTCAGTGCCATCCCAAAATATGACCATTGAAGAAGTAAATGCACTTTTACACTTATGGCTAAATCGGCTCATGCACGAAAGACTGCGTGCTCACCTGCATGTG
Source organism: Protomyctophum bolini (assembly GCF_963924005.1). Classification (NCBI taxonomy): domain Eukaryota; kingdom Metazoa; phylum Chordata; class Actinopteri; order Myctophiformes; family Myctophidae; genus Protomyctophum; species Protomyctophum bolini. Next base: position 35,503,118 of record NC_137869.1, read on the forward strand.
AATGAGCTCCAGTTGAATGCTACTTGCTCAGATGGTGGTTTTAGCCACGGATAAGGGCAGTTTGGGTGGATTTTGGTCAATCAAATGTAATTATTAATTAATATTGGCTAAACCGTGGGGAAATAAATTAATCACATCCATATAGTCTTATAGCTTTTAAAAAGCACGAAAACTCGGCATGAGTGCGTTAGTAGTATATTAAAATTACGTAATTTTCCATCAGGCCCAAATTATCCGCCCTCTACACGTTGCTGGCATGGGGTCCTGGCTTCATGGCTTTGCATTCTTCGCTCGTGAATATCATGGTTTTAACTGAGAAGAACGTTTATTTTCGATATTTAGTAGACGTTTTTCAGCGGACTTCGGCAGAAGATAATCTAAACTATAATATGAGTGGTGTTTTGGATTTTATGGACAGATTTCTTTAATGTAGTTTTTCTATTAATTCCATGCAACAAGTTTTTTTTCATTTTTGGATTCCTCAATCAACGTTAAGGAACGTTTTACAAACTAAAATTATCTGTGGGTCAAAGACACCACCGGGAAGGTAAACAATAGAAATAAAGTCATTTCTTGGGTGAAGTACTCATTTAACAGAGTTGAGAGTATCATTGTGACTGAGATGAAAAGGCCACTTTGATAACAGCAAACTGGTCAACTGGATTAATGGAAAGGTGGCACTGAATCAGATTCAATTCCGTTTTAAATTTCTTTTGTCTGGTCAGTTATATGGCTCAATCTTACATACAGTACAGTACATACACTACAGACTGCACGATGAGTGAGTTTCTTCTGGTTTTGTAATGTTGCCAAATAAGATATTAGCGTGCACAAGTCTATGACGATAGCAAGACGGCAGTGAGTGACCACTTGAGACTTTCCAGTTCATCATAGGTCACTACGCAGAATGCAGAACGGCTTGGGTGTTTGTTTGGGCTTGAGATTGAACTTGGTCGTCAGAGGTGACATCCCCCAAGAGAAAACCGCCCTGCTCAGTCATAACAGAGCTGAAATCTCCCAAGAGAGAACAGCCCAGAGCGGCCATGACAGAGCTGACATCCCCCAAGAGAAAACCGCCCTGCTCAGTCATAACAGAGCTGAAATCTCCCAAGAGAGAACAGCCCAGAGCGGCCATGACAGAGCTGACATCCCCCAAGAGAAAACAGCCCTGAGCAGCCATGACAGAGCTGACGTCCCTCAAGAGAGAACAGCCCTGAGCAGCCATGACAGAGCTGACGTCCCTCAAGAGAGAACAGCCCTGAGCAGCCATGACAGAGCTGACGTCCCTCAAGAGAGAACAGCCCTGAGCAGAAATGACAGAGCTGACGTCCCTCAAGAGAGAAAGCCCTGAGCAGCCATGACAGAGCTGACGTCCCCCAAGAGAGAAAGCCCTGAGCAGCCATGACAGAGCTGACGTCCCTCAAGAGAGAAAGCCCTGAGCAGCCATGACAGAGCTGACGTCCCTCAAGAGAGAACAGCCCTGAGCAGCCATGACAGAGCTGACATCCCCCAAGAGAGAACAGCCCTGAGCAGCCATGACAGAGCTGACTTCCCCAAGAGAGAACAGCCCTGAGCAGCCATGACAGAGCTGACGTCTCCCAAGAGAGAACAGCCCTGAGCAGCCATGACAGAGCTGACGTCCCCCAAGAGAGAAAGCCCTGAGCAGCCATGACAGAGCTGACGTCCCTCAAGAGAGAAAGCCCTGAGCAGCCATGACAGAGCTGACGTCCCTCAAGAGAGAACAGCCCTGAGCAGCCATGACAGAGCTGACATCCCCCAAGAGAGAACAGCCCTGAGCAGCCATGACAGAGCTGACTTCCCCAAGAGAGAACAGCCCTGAGCAGCCATGACAGAGCTGACGTCTCCCAAGAGAGAACAGCCCTGAGCAGCCATGACAGAGCTGACGTCTCCCAAGAGAGAACAGCCCTGATCAGCCATAACAGAGCTGACTTCTCCCAACGTAGAACAGCCCTGATCAGCCATGACAGAGGAGGGAACAACCGTTTCTCATCTTCTTCTCTGTGATATACCCAGTCCACAAGGGGGGTGTAGGTAAAAATGTCTAGATCGATCAAATAGTGCACAAAGGAACCATGTTTCAGACAATGGTTTTAAAGCATCTTCTGTCCTGTGCGCCCAGGGGGGAGTCCAGAGAACGTCCTCTGTTGAAAAACACAACTGAAGAAGCCAAAAAATACAGCTACTGAATTTAGATGCCTTTAGATGTTAAACCCATGACAGTCGTAGAAACTATTGAAAAATATAGAAAACAATTTAAAACTGATTAATCAGTAAGTTCGCCACATTGGTTTGAAATCACAATGAGGACACTTATCAAGTTTTGAGAGCTGTTTTGGTGTGTGTACTGTAAATGTGTGTGTGTGTGTGTGTGTGTGTGTGTGTGTGTGTGTGTGTGTGTGTGTGTGTGTGTGTGTGTGTGTGTGTGTGTGTGTGTGTGTGTGTGTGCTCCACGTTATGCAACTCTGATCTGACCCATACCTGGCCCCTAAAGATAAAAAATATAAAAACACTGAAATAAGAGATTTGAAATTCAAAAACCTGTCTGCCATTCCGTTACATAGTGGAGAAGTTGATATGTCTGCACATTGAGATCCAACTACCAACAAAGATCAACACTTATTCTTTTTTTCAATCTTTTTTCAATTTTGATAATGATTCTGATGATGACAATGATGAGCATGGTTTAAAAAAGCAAAATAGCTTCCAAATTTTGGTACATATATGGATCTGTTATTCTTTTCTCTTTTTTGTCTTTTTTTTTGTTGGTCTTTTTCATATTTGTCTTTTTTTTTTAAACACGTCCCTTCCACATCTCTGTCAGAGTCTTTGCAGATAAGAGAAAGAGGGTTCCGCCTCCATCCTGTCGTCTATCCATCCTTGCGGCTGGACCTGCTGTGTCGGGTTGCTTCCTTCCTGTTCCTGTTTCTCCTGCTTCCTGTCTGTCAGTGGGCGGGGCCATGGTAGTGGGCATGAGCAGTACACGGGGCAGGCAGGGACAGTCATTTGGCTATGTACACATTCATGGTCGGTCCATGGCTTCCAACAAGCAGCACTATTTCCGAAGGTCTAATACACATACCTGTAAAAAAAAGGAAAAAAAGATGATAAGTAGGTCTGGAGTGGCTTGTTGTCGGTATCAGCCGGTAACATGCGTGAGTCTGTCCCCGTTGACCGCTGAGTTGGCGGTGCCCACTGCCCAGGATCGAACCCATGAACTTGTGTTCCAAAGGTAAGAGCTCTACTGACTGAGCTACACGCTGGACACAGATATGTTAAGAATTAAACCGAAGGTAAGAGCTCTACAGACTGAGCTACACGCTGGACACAGATGTTAAGAATTACACCTAAAGTGAGTAAATGGAAAAGGGTAATTTGAATACGATTGGAAAGGCACGGTCGCAGAGGAGATAATGATCTCAAACTGATGGGGAGGGACTTACTGATCCATCCGAGGCGCTGGCTCCCACTTTATCCCCGGCTGCGTTCCAGCACACTTCAAAGATCCCTCCTGTCCCTCTGTAACTGTGAACTAGTGCACCGGTCTGGAGACACACACAGGTGGAAAGACAGAATTGGCACACAGTTTTACAAGTTAAAAAACGAATGAGGTGAAATTCGTTTTTGTGCAAAGAAATTTGTTTAGTGTGCATGTCGAAGCTACGGGTGAGTCTTAACCGGCCACGTATGTGTTTTAACCGGCCACTTATGTCGGAGCCACGGGTGAGATTTAACCGGCCACGTACGTCGGTATCCCATTCCCATAGAATAAAATGTTGCGTCAAATAATAACTGTTCCAAAAATAAACAAATCTGATGGAAATGAAGAATCAACTGTTACTGCCGCTGAATTAGTAAAGGTTTAGCTGGAAACAGACTGAATCAAATATGAGTGACTGGCTATCATAAATGATACACGGCCACCCACCCGTCAATATCGCCAAGACACGTTTGTTTATTTTTGGACCACAATGCTTTTATGAGACTTTTTAAAGATTTGTTTTAATTCTCCATAGAGAAAATACTTCTGGGAGACCAGGGGATGAGCGAGTCACGTCAGGACTTATGTGCTCTATAGACACACACAGGAGTGAAACAACAGGTAACCACTTGAACCCCAGCATGCCTATTCTGGAGGAAACATTGGCCAAAAACAGCAAGCTTGTAGATCGGCCATTTTTGATGATGAGATTTGGTGTAATGTCATTTTTTGACACTCAGTAGGCGTTCCCGCATAACGTCCAGGTATGAAGATGATGTCACGAGCATACCCTCTATTCTAAGTGCTTCGAAATGTAACACTAAACTACAGTGTCACACAAACCCATCAAAGGTAGTAGATCACCGGCTCCAAACGCATCACGAAGCGCTGTGTTGCCCAACGCACAGTGCGTACTGTGACTGTGAGTAAGCCTATAGCGGCGGTACTGCCAAAATAACTAAAACTAAGAGTCAAAGACACCAATAACATCCAGAAAGTCACTCTGCAGCACACGATAGCGTACCTGCGTGTTCCAGATGTGGACACACTTGTCGAAGGAGCCGCTGGCCAGGTGCCTGCCGTCGGGGCTGAAGGCCACGCTGTAGACGGGCTCCTGGTGCTTGGTCAGCGTGTGGATGCAGATGCCCCGCTCCACGTCCCAGAGACGCACCGTGGAGTCAAACGACGCGCTGCACAAACACAAGAGCATGAGATGGATTATAGTTCTCAGTCGACCGCGACTTATTTCAGTCATTTGGATTCTGGAGATGCCAGCATTTCTATTCTACAAGCTCTCATGTGTCTGTGACGCATTGAGAGCTTGTAGAATAGACTACTTTGGCTTATTTTAAGATCGGAGCATTTCAAGTGATCAAACTAGCATTATGTGCAGAAGCATCTTCCATAAACCCCTATGTTCTTGGATATTTCATATAAAAGCAAAGGTTAAAGCCTCAGTCTGTGAGGAAGAATATATTGTATCATTACTAAAACATCATAATTTAATTTACATATCGTGTTCATTGTTTAGGAAATGGCGCTGGCAGTGTGGGGGCACACTGTTTCAGTCGTGAGATTTTATGTTGCTTCAATCCGTGGGATGAGATGGGAGGATAAGTGTGGATGCAGATGCCTCGCGCCACGGTGTGCTGCACAAAGACAGAGGCGACGGGAGGATGAGAGAGAGACATGTAAATGTTTTTCTGTGAAAAACCCCTTGGTTGTACAGTTTAGCAAGCTTGTAAATAAACCAGACAGTGGCCTTGTGGTTAGAGTGTCTGCCCTGAAACTGGGAGGTTGGGGGTTCGATCCCCGGCCGGGTCATACCAAAGACTGTAAAAATGGAACCCAATGCCTCCCTGCTTGGCACTCAGCATCAATGGGTTGGATTGGGGGTCGAATAAACTAATGATTCCCGAGCGCAGCGCATGCTGCGGCTCACCTCTCGAAGAGATGGTTCAAATCCGGAGAACAAATTTCACTGCGGTAATGTGTGTGACAACTTGGACTATGGACTTTTGGACCCACACAGAAGAAAACCCCTGTACGTTTTTTTGAAAAGTGCTTAAACCTCTCACAATCAGTGTTGTTTCAGAGCATCGTTCAACATTTTAGTTGACACCAGATTTTTTAAACCAGCGAATCAACTTTGGTCTGCTGTACCTTCTACCAGAGGGAAGAAGTACAAACTTCTCATGTAGTAGAACATGGGAACTTCTCTGAATTTCAGGGAAAGGAAGAAAGTCATTGATGCTGCATGCTCGACCTGCACAATTCCAAACCTGAAAGCTCCGCCCAGGGTTAAACATTTAACCCCTCTATACCTTTACACGCGTACACACCTGGCTAGCATGAGGTTAGCACTGGGGTTGTTGGTTCCAGGCCCCGTGGGGCTCCATTTGATGGTGTAGATCTCTTTACTGTGGGCCTGCAGGTCATGGACACACGAGTCCTGCTTCATACTCCAGATCTGCAGCCACAAGGGGGAGACATTTCACTGTGACAGCCAGGTAAAGGTTTACCACAATTGTCACATTATAAATGGTAAAAAGAAACAGGCTTCAATGTTTCAAGTGGAAGGAGACATTTGAGGAACACCAAATTTGGTTTGAAAGTGCTCACCTTCAGCGTCATGTCGTCTGAACAGGAGGCTAACAGGTTACCTGTGGGGTCCCACTTGATTGCATTCACTTCATTCTGTGGAAAGGAATTAAAAGGACAGGCATGAGGAGAATGAAGGACGTAGGTGCCACAAAAAACAGACACTCATTTACATTCACATAAATTGGCGACCCCGTGAAGGGTCACGACCCACAGGTTGAGAACCCCTGCACTAGGGGACGGTCACAACACAATGTCTGTCCTACATTGACCTTTGACCTCGCGTACGTCTCAAGCTGCAATTATTCTCCAACACGTTTCAACGGTCACGGTTACACATTTAAGTTGACAATTAATTCTCACACAAATAATTGTGTTTTTGGCATTGGAAATTGGAACATTATAAATAGAAATTACATTTCCGTTTGCCTTTTAGGCTTTGTAATACAAAAATGCACAGGGTAGATATGACAATTAACTGAAATATATATTTTTTGTATGAATATTTTTCACCATGGACACAATTATGACAAAATAGTCTCTAGATTATCTCCAATAATTGCGATTATACGATTATTATGTAATAATTGTGACAACCTTGAAAAGAAGCGGCAGATGAATCCATAGGATCAGCCAGCAGAGGTCAGCAGTACAGGAATACACAAGTGTGTGTGTGTGTGTGTGTGTGTGTGTGTGTGTGTGTGTAAAGAAATAGAAAAGGATCACGGGCCCTGGGCTGGTAGTCCGACCAAGCAGCGTGTCGCGGGTTCCAGTCCCGACGACCTTTGTTCTGTACTGTTCAGTGTTCATCTATCAATAAAAGGCAAAAAGCCCCAAAAATATCTTTAAAAAAGAAAAAAAGAGATCCCGTCAGACTCACCGTGTGTCCCTGGAATGTTTTGATGGGTCTGTCCTGGCCCAGTTTACACACATGGATACACATGTCTGTACTGCAGGAGGCAAACGTGTTGTTGTTCTGCCAGTCCACGTCTAGGGCCGGCGCTGAGGAGGGGAGAGGAGGAGGAGGAGAGACCATGTGGGTCAAAAAGTTGTACGTCGAAACCAATAGTGAATAATACTAACAATAGAGACGTAATTTCAAATCCTAAAAATGATGGTAAATTCTCTCCGGGCCGCTAGTCGAGGGCGGAAATGCGACGCTCTATGATGAGGTGAACACAGGTGTGCGACTGTGCGTTATCACGTACCTGAATGGAAGGGAAACTGCTGTTTGGCTTCCCCGGTGTGGGCATCCCATATGATTGTTGTCTAGAACACACACACACACACACACACACACAAACAGGATTAGTGTTAAATACATAACACAGCGTTGTGCTGTGATCAAATCAAACAGCACAACAATCCTTTGGGAATCCTTGGGGAGACATTTCAATGTTATTATTCTCAATCGTTTCTTATCTGATATAATAAATAGCAACAGCTTGGAAGACACGGTCGCTTACCTTGTCTACCCCTGCACTGAGAATGAAGTTGCCTTTTTTATTCCACTTAAGAGCAAAGATGGGTCCTTTATGTTGACCAAGTGTACTGGCCAAGTTACCTATGAAACAAAACATGTAGGATGAGAAGGAGAAGAAGAAAAAGAGATTAAAAGAGAGTATTGTTTCCACTTTGAGATATTTGTAGCCGAACACAGAGTAATTGAACTGTACAAAGCATTAGATTTGAGCAACCAAACTAAAGTTAATTCCTTTATTGACATACACAAATGTGCCTCTAGATGGCAGTCTCTGCACAGCTTAAAGCAAACTCTAGAGACCTGTTGACAAAACCATTATCCTGTTTAAATATCCTGATGAAATTCAGGACCTGTGTTAGTTTGCTGGTCTTACCATCCTTGGTCCATATCCTGGCAAAGCCATCATAGGAACCTGTTGCTAGTAGTGTGCCCTCACTCTGTCAAAGAGAGGAAGGAGACGTTAGAAAAATACATATTTTGTGTGTGAAAGTGTGAGGCTTGTGAATTACTCATGAATTAAAGCAAAATAAAATTGAATGGTTGAAAATGGGTTGTTATTGATGGCATTTAGGTATTATTGTTCCGTGTTGCTGATCCCCATACAGCCAACCAGTTGAAGAAATCACAGATTTGAGTCATTTAGTTTGTTACTGCGAGAGTGAGGTCTAGCCAACATTAACTCGGGATTCCTGGATCGCTGCCCTCCACAATTTCCTATCTAACGTCAGGTTCTACAGTGATGTTAGCTAAGCTGCCGCAGTACGTCTATGTACTGTACTGTAGGTGCTACGCTTCTTTCCACCTCCTGACTTTGCCCATGGTTGGCTCCCATAGAGTCAATTTACCAGTGCCCTGCCAGCCTCATCCTTCTCTGTCTGACTGTCTGTGACGCGTGGTAGGTCGTCTAAACCTTCTATTACTAGTTTGAGCACTTGAAATAATCTTTAATCATAAAATAACAAATATCCTAATCTTAAAATAACAAAATAACCGAAAATAGACTATCTATAAGCTCACAACACTTGACAGTGTGACATGCTGTGAACGGTCCGCCACATGCTTCCATAGAAGACATATTGTGGAATCCAAATGACTGAAATCGGTCGTGTCCGGGGCGACTGAGAACTTTAATCCACGTGTACTCACATTCCAATCTAGCGAGGTAACGTCTTTGTTGCTGGGGACGTCCTGTCCTCCCTCCCGTATGCAGTGTCTCAGGACCAGCTGTGTGGAGCTGCTCGTACTGTTTTCACTCAGATTCCAGATGCGAGCTGTCGAGTCCCCGGACCTGAGAACAGACCATTTGCAATTTTACGATTTAGGCATTTAGAAGCGCTCTTAATCCAGAGCGATTTACAGTAAACAAGAACAACAGAGACACACGCAGTAAATAAGTGAGGGAGGGAAAGACTTCACTCACCCGGATGCCAGCAAATCGCTGACGGGGTTCCATGCACAGATGAAGACCTCCGACTCGTGGCCTCTCAGAACCATGGCCTTGTTCTGGGGGATCTCCACGTCTCCATCCACCTCCATCAGGTCCGCGTGGTTGTCTAGCAGGGAGGTGAAAGCACCAGTGAAGGGGAAAGAAACTGGAATTCAAATCATGGTTGTCTAGACAGCAGGGAGGTGAAAGCACCAGTGCAAGAGAAAATAAACTGGAATTCAAATCATGGTTGTCTAACAGGGAGGTGAAAGCACCAGTGAAGGGGAAAGAAACTGGAATTCAAAAAAATCATGGTTGTCTAACAGGGAGGTGAAAGCACCAGTGCAAGAGAAAATAAACTGGAATTCAAATCATGGTTGTCTAACAGGGAGGTGAAAGCACAAGTGCAAGAGAAAATAAACTGGAATTCAAATCATGGTTGTCTAACAGGGAGGTGAAAGCACAAGTGCAAGAGAAAATAAACTGGAATTCTTAAAAGGATCCCTGGCTAATAAGATAAATATGCCTTAAAACATTATACTTGCCCTCTACAACTAAAACAAAAAAATAAAAACACCTTCAATATTTTATTTCTTTCATAAATAAAGAATCTTTCACTCAATAGGAACTGCTCCTGTTGCAAGTTGATGATGTCATATGTCTATATGGTCCAGCCCTATGGAATGTATGGAATGCATATGCTAATAAAAAAACAACTTAATACTTCCTAAGGATAATATGAGCATCAAAGCAATATTTTAAATACTTTTTATTAGCATGTGCATTCCATTATATTCCATAGGGCTGGACCACGCATGGACATAATGACATCATCAACTTGCGACAGGTTCAACACAATCCAAATTGTTATTATTATCGCAACCCTCATGGGCAGTAGGCATGTGGAAAATAATCGATACGTATCGATACATCGATTATGACGTGCGCGATGCGAGTGAATCGGTTCATTCACTGTGTGTCGGTAAAATTGACGGGTGAAATCTCGATGGATCGTTCGCGGAGTGCTTGCACCGGTAAAATCCGTGGTTGCACTGTTTTTTCATGGTAAATTTCACCCTATCCTGTGTTTCCGAGGCGCAATGAACGTACCATCAGAAAAGGAAGGAAAGAAAAGGTCTCTCGCAGCCAGCTCCGCACAGTGTGCGGCTGTGCGCTGCGAGCACGCAGCTATACTCTGTGCAGAGTATACACGTTGAGACAACAGACTATAAAGAGCACCCGCGACGAACAGAAGTGAACCCCACGCACAAAGGAAGCACAACCTTTAGCTTTATAAAATAGCTGTCCGTCGATCAGTTGACTTTTCACTGTAGCGCTGCGTGCTGCAAATGATCCACACCCCACAGCTGTTCTAGCTGATTCTCCGACGCGAATCTGCGTCGCGACTCGCGATCATCAATTTGTAATTAAAGAAAGCTTCTGCTTCTGCTTCTGCACACGTGTACAACAACAACAACGCCACAGCTGGGTCAGTGTACTGCTTGCGTTTAAAGTCGTTTACAACCGTTCCACAACTTTCCACTGTCCAGCTTTCCCCTGCTATTCTCTGGGATAGAAGCCTTATTTATATTCTGCAGCAAGACGGTGTCGCACGCCTAAAATTGCAGATCCACAAGCTCACAGCGGGGCGTGGATGAGACGCGTTGTGAGCTTGTACATCTGCTATGTATTTATAACGTTAATAATACATGCAGGCCAGGGTCTTCAATGTTTTTTAGGTCAAGCCAAGGACCACTTAGCTGAGAGTGAGAGATCAAGCAGGGACCCCCACTATACTTAGGCAATTATATTATTAAACTGTGTTGCAGATTAAACTACTTGTTTGACAGCACTACGAGTGTGACCTGTCATTTTTGTTTTGTTTATTTGTTTATTTTCTATTTATATGTTGGTAACATTAATTGAGCTATTACATAGGATATTACATTTTAATCTCTTGAACCCTCTATACTCAAAACCTCAAATTGACCTTTGAGATATAATTATTATACTATAGCCTATGATTATTAGTAATCTAACAATTCCACAATAACCAGCAGAGAGCAGACCCTTTGTTTACTTACATAATTCTATAATTTGGGTTGTTTGAGATGCAGAGCTATAATACTAACCTACAGTAAAACAATAAATTGCTTTGAATTTAAATGTAATGCATTTTTACATGTTTTGGGAAATTAATAGAGCTTTAATATAAATCCTTTCTATTGTGATGAATCTCCATCAAATCGCATCGTATCGGTAGAGGGGTGAATCGCATCGTATCGCATTGATTTGAACTAAATGGTTATCGCATCGCATCGCATCGGGAAGAGGGAGAATCGTATCGCATCGTATCGCCAGGGGATTCCATGTATCTCTAATGTATCGTATCGCTGGCAGTGCATCGAGATGCGTATCGAATCGTGAGATGAGACGAGATTCACATGCCTAATGGGCAGACGTCTGCATTAATGGATGCCCGTCTGAAAGAACCCATTACAGTACCCAGTGCATCTCTTGTTACTCCACTCACTAGCTAAGGCGTGTGCTCCGTTCTCCTCCCCGTTGGTGGTGGTGGTGTTCTCTCCGTTCTTGGGGTTGTTGCCCGCCTGCATGCTGCCCCCGGTGGCCGAGGCCGGCGTCGAGGCGGCCGCCTGCTGCTGGGCCATCTTGTCGCGGTAGGCCTGTTGCCGCGTCTGCACCACGTCCGGCATCACCGCGTCGATCAGCGACAGAGACTCGATGGGCCGCCCGTCGAACAGCGTGCCGTCCTGAAGAGGAGGGGGTTTAGGCCGGTTACAAAACCTACAATATGTCAGTGGTTCTCGAACATTTTCCATGTCAAGGACCCCCCAAATTGACACTTGCCTGTGGACCCCCATTTGAAAAGATTATTTCAGGGACCCCCATAAGAGGAGATTTTCACGGCTCTAGCAGTGATTCGTAACAGCGATTTATTTTTCAAGGATCCTCAGTTTGACATTTAATGGCATTTATATCTCTGGGACCCTAATTTATATAGTAAAATGAATGTTCATTTAACTCAGAGTGTACAAATGGAACCATGTATTACACTCTCCGAGTTACAGGCCCATAAGGGTACATTTGGTTTCATTTGTACATTCTCTGAGACTGAGTTACAGACCCATAAGAGGGAATTTGGTTCAATTTTGTACACCGAGTTACAGACCCATAAGGGGGACTTTTTGGTTCCATTTTGTACACCGAGTTACAGACCCATAAGGGGGAATTTTTGGTTCCCAACTATCATTTAGCTGAGGACCCCCTGGAACTCCCTCAAGGATCCCTGAGAGATGTAATGACATACAGTATGCAACTTGGGCTGTCACGGTTACAAATGTAAGTTAACGATTCATTATCACACGAATAATTGTGATTAACGATTTATAATTGTGCTTTTGGCATTGCACATTGGAACATGTGAATAAAGAATACATTTGTATACATACGTTTGCTTTGAAATCTAAACAATGCACAGGGAAGATATGACAAATAACAATTCATTATTTTTATACTTAAAAATGCTTAAAACATATATAAAAACATAGATAGCTGATCTACAAGCTTGTAGATCTGCCATTTCAGCTTTTTTCCACATGGAAACGATGACAAAATAATTGCAATTGTGAATTATCTCAAAGAATTGCTTTTAGGCAATTATGCAATAATGTTTTGTGACAGGCCTACTGTGTATACAACTGGAATTGTCTCCTGGGAAAGCCCAAGGCTCTGAACATCTCCTTTAAGCGGCCATTCCTTATAGAGCTTATAGAGGTAGAGAGCACATTACACTGCAGTTACACTAGGTTTATCTCTCTCTAAGAAGAGGTCAGTCCTTATAGAGCTTATAGAGCACATTACACTGCAGTTAGACTAGGTTTATCTCTATCTAAGAAGCGGTCAGAACTTATGCATTTAGCAGACACTATTAATCCAGAGTGATTTACAGTAAGGTATAGAACGTATTACACTGCTAAAACACTGTGTTAACTCCTCTGAGCGTTAATGAGCATATTACACTGCGTTTATTTTAAAGCTGGTGTGAGTGGACTCGCCTGACTTCTAACCGCCTCCTTCCTGATGTGTTTCCTGCTCATTATGTTCCCTAAATGCATTTCCCCGTGACCTGGAATAAAGATCTGCTTTAGGAGCACATCAGCAGATTATCTATTCCTGTATAGTATAGTGTATTTTTTACTTTACATTCAAAATCTTCAGCATGCAGGCCCTCACATTTTACCATTAAATAGTTTCTCATACCTGGGATAAATCTTATCCTGAGATATAAGATATTCCCACAGATTATATAATAAATGTTGAAACTAAATGTGTTAAATAATAAATAATAAAACTTCAGTATAGTAATATTATCATTTGGACGACCAATCTTAATTCTAATTTCCAATCAGCCGACCCGATCGACACTGATACTAGCCGTTTCAAAAGACTCTTGAGTGTATTTGTTATGTATTACCGGTATATCAAAAAGGGATTCCCCACAGCTAGAGAGCTGGGAGGACTGAAGCCAAAATATTCCTAGAATGTTTCATTCATTCATTCATTCATGTATGACTGCACATAAACTCTTGTTCCTCCAATAAAACGATACTACCGGTAATGTAGTATGCATGAATTAATCATTATTTATTCAGTCAAATTGTTTATACCTTCTTCAAAAAATACATTAACCCTTGCCTGGTGGTAATGTGTTACTATCACCAGGAGATGGCGGTAATGCACCAAAAGCTGTTTGCCAAACGTTTGCCCTCCAATTTATAATCAGTAATGTAGAATTTGACCTACAAGTTCACAACGTGTCACGATGCAATGTGTCGTGAGTTTATAGAACGGCTATTTTCACGACTTATTTTAAAATAATAAAAAAGGGTTGTGGATATACCAACATACCGATTTCCACCCGACAGCAACAATTTGTAATAAAACAATTCCACAACTTTCACGAGCACATCATTCACCATCAGACACGTTCATCCTTATCACATGCTCCTGATCAATGGTCAAAGCTAAACTCATTCTCCGTGCCGTTATCCTTTTCCACAGTGTTTCTTTTAATTATCCTCGTTTCCTTCTCGGAGCTTAGTGGTTCTGATTTTAATAAACATTCTTTCCATCATCACTTATTGTCTCCATTTCACCCAGCAGCACCCTGCATATTTCTTGTTCAGCTGTTTCCTGTGTGTGCGTGTGTGTGTGTGTGTGTGTGTGTGTGTGTGTGTGCATGTGCCATGTGTGCGTGCGTGCGTGTGAGAATTCAGCCCCCTGCCTTCTCTTCCTCTTTCACTCTGCTTATAATCTCATCATTTCTCTCCTTCTGCGATAACGTTGTCCCTGAGATCCAGACTAGACTCACAGGCTTCTCATTTAGGAGGTTCCCATGCACCACAGTCCTGTCTGTCCTTCTCTAACGGAGGCCTAATCTCATGTCTCATGACCCCCGTCTGGTGAATGGGTGTGGAAGAGAGTCTCGATGGAAACCTCATTCTCTCGACAGAATCAACTGGAAATAACACGTTATGATTGAGCACAGTGTGTGTGTGTGTGTGTGTGTGTGTGTGTGTGTGTGTGTGTGTGTGTGTGTGCCACAATTACATAATCGTCTTTCAGATAATCGCAATATTTATTTTGCAATAATCGTCATAATTGTCAAAATGTTTAAAAAGCAGAAATAGCAGATCTACAAGCTTACAACGGGTCACGTAGATCAGCTGCTATCTTTTTTTATCCGTTTTAAAAGTTTTTCTTTTTTAAATGTCATTAATTTATTTGTATATTTACGTTACTTGTCAATATCTACCCTGTGCAATTTTTGATTACGAAGACCTAAAGGCAACCTGAAAGTTCCAATTTCCAATGCCAAAAACACAATGAAATTGTTAATGGCAATTATTTGGCAACTTAAATCTGTAATCGTGGCAGTGCGTGCATGCGTGCATGCGTGCATGTGTGTGTGTGTGTGTGTGTGTGCGTTGTCTAAGCACCTCGTTGATGCTGACTTCGGCCTCGACATACTGCAGGCCCTTCTGAATGATGCTGATGAGGGCAGCAGGGGGAACCAGAGCACCGTTGATGTTGGACTGGCTGATGTGGCTCTCTATGCCAAAGGTAAACGCTGAATGAGAAAACCCTGCAGAGGCAGAGACGGGAGGGAACATGGAATGAAGGCATGGTGGAGTGGATTGAAGAAAGATATGATTGATTGATGGATTTTTCTTTCATTTAAGTGTCTTGCTTCCATGGAAGCCCAACCCCACGCAGAACAGGACATACTTACTTTCATTTTACATAAACAAAGACACTGAACCAACATGGCAGTTCACAATGATCAAATGAATAACCAACTAACAACACCCAATCTTCATACATGGCAGATTACATAATTATAATTATACAACATAAAATAAAATACAACATTGTGCCTGTAATATACATTATTATGATGATGATTGATCAAACACGTGTCGTGCTGTAAGCTTGTATATCAGTATACTGTACATGTCGTGCTGTAAGCTTGTAGATCAGTATACTGTACGTGTCGTGCTGTAAGCTTGTATATCAGTATACTGTACGTGTCGTGCTGTAAGCTTGTAGATCAGTATACTGTACGTGTCGTGCTGTAAGCTTGTATATCAGTATACTGTACGTGTCGTGCTGTAAGCTTGTATATCAGTATACTGTACGTGTCGTGCTGTAAGCTTGTATATCAGTATACTGTACGTGTCGTGCTGTAAGCTTGTATATCAGTATACTGTACGTGTCGTGCTGTAAGCTTGTATATCAGTATACTGTACGTGTCGTGCTGTAAGCTTGTATATCAGTATACTGTACGTGTCGTGCTGTAAGCTTGTAGATCAGTATACTGTACG